>NC_055696.1:5702500-6302500 GCF_017639745.1 Melanotaenia boesemani
TTGATGATTCTTTAATATGATAAGTACTTAAGTACCATTGTTATTCTTTCCAAAGGTTACCCTTGCCCAAATGTCATCTGAGCTGATTTGGCTTTGGTTCAACACATTAGAAGATGAACTTTGCTGTGTGTGTGATTGTAGGGTTTCAAGCCAAGCTCCGGAACGGTACAAGAGCTGAATTTCCGCAGCAATAAAAACGTATGGGGCTACTTTAGTGTTGCAGCTGCAGGGGGGCTGCACGAGTTTGCTGACTCCCAGTTTGGTCACTGCTTTTCTTGGGGAGAGAATCGTGAAGAGGCTATCTCGTGAGTAAACCTGGGTTTTTAAACCACTGCATTGTCATTAGTGTGCCCTTTTATCATATGTTAATGTTTTCTTGCCATTGAAAATTGTTCATGTGTAGTTGTCTAATCTGGTTTTGTCTCTTTTCCAGCAACATGGTGGTTGCTCTGAAGGAGCTGTCTATTAGAGGAGACTTCCGGACCACAGTGGAATATCTCATTAAACTGCTGGAAACTGAAAGCTTTCAGCACAACAGCATTGATACAGGCTGGCTGGATAGGCTCATCGCAGAGAAGATGCAGGTATGCAGAGATGTTCCAGCTGAGGCTACCTGGTACAGTTTAACTAAACACAATGGACAGTGTATGTCTGACATATAATCATAGCACTTGAACAATAATTTTATACAAATGTTGTGGAGATATTCAGAATGCTAAGTTTATCCTACTGACAGTTGTTTTTCCAGCTAAGTAATAAAGAATTTATTGCATGCAGGCAGAGCGTCCGGACACTATGCTGGGAATTGTGAGTGGTGCTCTGCATGTGGCTGATGTAAATCTGAGGAACAGTGTGTCCAACTTTCTGCATTCTCTGGAAAGGTAAAGACAAAGCAGAAAAGGTGTGGGAGTGGGGTGAGTTTGATTAGAGTTTGATAAGAGAATATGAGCACTCTATTCTCTCACCAGGGGCCAGGTGCTGCCAGCACATACACTACTCAACACTGTTGATGTGGAGCTGATATATGAAGGTAACAAGTATGTTCTGACAGTGACACGTCAGTCTCCCAACTCCTATGTGGTCATCATGAACAACTCTTC
This sequence comes from Melanotaenia boesemani, assembly GCF_017639745.1. Lineage (NCBI taxonomy): Eukaryota > Metazoa > Chordata > Actinopteri > Atheriniformes > Melanotaeniidae > Melanotaenia > Melanotaenia boesemani. Next base: position 5,703,601 of record NC_055696.1, read on the forward strand.
GGCTGAGGTGGATGTTCATCGGCTAAGTGATGGCGGCCTTTTGCTGTCATATGATGGAAGCAGCTACACCACCTACATGAAGGAAGAGGTGGACAGGTAACATAAAAAATATATATATTTTGCAGAACAGAATGATTATGAATTAAAATAACACATCTTAACGACCTGTTAAGAATTGTAAAATTTTTTGGGTATTTTTCTTTTTTCCATAGATATCGCATCACAATTGGGAACAAAACATGTGTTTTTGAAAAGGAGAATGATCCCTCGATGCTACGATCTCCATCGGCAGGAAAAATCATCCAGTACACAGTTGAGGATGGCGGGCATGTGTTTGCTGGCCAGTGCTACGCAGAAATAGAGGTACAGTGTACTGAATCATCTGTGTGTGCTGTTTCCAAGAAGCATTGGAACCCCTCAAATTTCCTTTCTATGTTGTCTGCTGAGTTGCATGGGTGTAAAGTTTGTAGTTGTGAATTTCAGGTGATGAAGATGGTAATGACCCTCACTGCTGCCGAGTCTGGTTGTATTCACTATGTGAAGAGGGCTGGAGCAGCATTGGAGCCTGGCTGTGTCATTGCCAAACTGCAACTGGACGACCCAAGCAGAGTTCAGCAGGTACTTTATGCCTGACTTATGCCATCTACTAAGCAGGGTTTTCTGAGCTTGATGCAAATCAACAATGACATGTAAAATATCTGTTTGGTTTAAATAATATTTCTGAAAGGAGAGGACATCAACTTATTTTTAAACCCCTTTGAACAGGAAAAGTAACTGTCAGAATAACAAAGGGTTGTCTTTTCATATGTAAGATCTGCTCTATTCTATGAGCTGCGAGCACTATACATTAGCTGTTTGGGTGTTTGTTTATGGAGTCAAAATCTCAATGAGGCTGGAAATTGATTCTGCCATCAGCGATGACAGCTCTGTTAACTGAGGCAAAGATGTGTGTTTAAGTGTGAGCACTCATCTGGACCAGCCTGATGTCAGAAAACTGTTATACAGACTTAATAGAGGAGGAGGCACCCATGAATGATGAATGTGTCTTAGATGGTGGGAATGAAAGGAGTGAGCTAAACATTCTCTTAGGCCTCGACATTTAGGGGAGTTTCAGGTTTCTTCTGTTTGGATTAAGATTCCATTGTCCCCAAATGAGGCACGTATTTGGTTGTTGTTATTGTAAATTATTGATCTGTTATTTCTTTGAGGATTATCTTCAGCCAAAGGCTTCTTCAGGTTAGCTGCTATAAGGAGCTATACAGAAGGTTACACCCACCTACAACAATAGCATTCATAATCTTATTTATACTGCAGCAATATAATTTCTTCTATTTCCCATTAGAGCAATCATGTGGTGTTGTATGTGTATGCATGTCGCTCAGATTTTCCTTCATCCAGGTCATTGTTTAACCAGTTATCCTCACCTTACTTGCTTAATACTGGTCTGTACACAACAATGCTGGAACATTTGATTTGAATATGAAGTATCTACAATTTTGTCTTATAGGCGGAGCTGCACACAGGGGCCCTGCCTTCTATCCAGGCTGTAGCTCTGAGAGGGGAAAAGCTGCACAGAGTCTTCCACAGCACACTGGATCATCTTGTCCACATAATGAATGGCTACTGCCTTCCTGAGCCTTTCTTTAGTGCTAAAGTAAAAAAAAATCATGAACACATGGATGTTCTCTGGCTTTAGTTTTTTCCTACTGTCAAAAGTTCCTGATACAAGTTTTGTTTGTCTGTCTCAGTTGAAAGAGTGGGTGGAAAGGCTCATGAAAACCATGCGCGATCCATCTTTACCGCTGCTGGAGCTTCAGGACATCATGACAAGCGTGTCAGGTCGCATCCCCCCTGCTGTAGAGAAGGCCATCAAGAAGGAGATGGCTCAGTATGCCAGCAATATAACCTCTGTGCTCTGCCAGTTCCCCAGCCAGCAGGTACCCCATCAACATATATACACACACCATTTACACTGCACCAACAGAAATGTTCTTATAAGTCAGTTACAGTAAAACACCTGTAAGTTGCACATTTCTTATCCAGGATTTCACACCCTGCTTCCTGTGCACAGTTTTAATATAACATAACTTTTTAGGTGAGGGTTCATCTGTTCCACTAGGATTAAATGCTCATAAGCCTCCACTGCTGCTGGGATTAAATGCTTATATTCATTATCTCCCCTTTTTCCAGATTGCAAACATCCTGGACAGCCATGCTGCTACTCTTAACAAGAAGTCAGAGAGAGAAGTCTTCTTTATGAACACACAAAGCATTGTTCAGCTGGTGCAGAAGTGAGCCACCATACACTATCATGATACACTTTAAACAGACACTTTGCCCATGTGTGGAAAAAATGTATTCCTTTTTGTCCAAGCTCATACACTTTATTTTATCCTGTCCAGATATCGCAGTGGCATCCGAGGTCACATGAAGGCTGTGGTGATGGACTTGCTTAGGCAGTACCTGAAAGTAGAGATCCAGTTCCAAAATGGTGGGGAACACCTGAAGTTTGTTGTGTTTGAACTCGGAAGCATTGCACTGACTTTCTGTCTCTTTTCGGTGGAGCTCTTTTTCCTCATTTTTTTCTTTGCATTTTTATTAAAGTTCTCTGAATTGGTCTGTTAACAGGACATTATGACAAGTGTGTGTTTGCACTGCGTGAAGAAAACAAAGGTGACATGGCCAATGTCCTCAACTACATCTTTTCACATGCTCAAGTCACCAAGAAGAACCTGCTGGTTACCATGCTGATTGTAAGTGTCCTTTCTTACTGAGGAAGAGGAAGTTAAAGGTCTAATTAATGAAGACAGATTCACAGTTTTATGATATCTGTATAAATAATTTAGTGCAGAAACAAGCCTTGTTCTGGCTATATCAACATATCAGTGAGTCGTTGCTTTTAATGTTTTTAAATAAGACAGTAGATTTTATACATCTTGTAATCTACAACACAAATGTATGCAGGTAAGTTAAAGAATATAAGTTTATGGTAGAAGTAGCAATGTGTACTAAAAGTAAACACTTATAAACTGCCTTATGCACTCTCCTGTATTAATCTTGATTTAACGGAAACCTAGTCAGAGATGTAGCTCATTCAAGTGAATGATAAAATTGTTGCAAAAATAATGTCCTTTTTATGATATATTGTGTGTGTCTAGGACCAGCTCTGTGGCCGTGATCCCACTCTGACAGATGAACTGATGGCCATCTTGACTGAACTCACACAGCTCAGCAAGACAACCAACGCCAAGGTGGCACTGCGTGCTCGGCAGGTCAGATATGGTTTCCTAAACTTTTTTTCTTTTTATTAAAACTGAAAACAAGAATGAAAAAGATGCACTGTTAGCAGAAAACCTGAAAACAGATATTAGCCTGTTTACAGCTAAAACGTTTAAAGCTAAAATTCTTCTGAATCTTTTAAAACCCTAAATCCGGCCAAGCCATTATGTAAGGCGGTAAATTCACCACTAGATGTCAGTATATACCTTCAACTATGGGAGGGATAAGACTGTGACATTTATTTTCATGAGAGAAAATTAGAATCAGTAGAAAAGCTAGAATAAAAATGTAATATGTAATTACAAAATTCACACTTTAAAGTGTTGAGTTAAACCAAATAAAGGGGAATATTGTCACAAGATGTGCAGGAGTAGGCATGTCTGGTTCCTGAAGTACCATGTTAATCTTCTTTACTCAGGTGCTGATAGCTTCCCACCTTCCCTCCTATGAGTTACGACACAATCAGGTGGAGTCCATCTTCCTCTCTGCCATTGATATGTATGGTCACCAGTTCTGCATTGAGAATCTGCAGGTGGGAAATAAAAGAGTGCAATCTATTGTTGCTTCATTACTTCCTCTAAAAATGGACAGAGTTCCTAATAACAGATTATTCCTTCTTTTTTTTCTAGAAACTCATCCTTTCGGAGACCTCCATCTTTGATGTTCTCCCCAACTTCTTCTACCACAGTAATCAGGTTGTCAGGATGGCTGCCCTCGAGGTGAGAAGAGTGATTTCTCTATGACTAAAATCAGTTTACCTGAACTATAATTTTACTAACTTAGAGGTGCTTCACATGTTTAACTTTTCTCAAATTTTATTTCTCATAATCTCAGGTGTATGTTCGCAGAGCATACATTGCCTATGAGCTCAACAGTGTGCAGCATCGGCAGCTCAAGGACAACACATGTGTAGTAGAGTTTCAATTCATGCTTCCTACCTCACATCCCAACAGGTATTACACATGAAAATGCCAATAACGCTTACAGGCTATGTATTACTGTTCCTCTCTCTCCCCCTATGATGGCACTGTGGAGACAACCATTAATAGTGTTCATGGCAGAGATGTTGGCATGTTGGCAGCATTGTGGTGTTGTAACTGCTATATTTTAAAATATATCTATTATAATAATATCACCAGCATTTGGTGGATTATTAGTTTTTGTTATTGACTCTTGCTGTATTTCAACATCTAGCTGTTTGTATTACAGGTGAAGATGTGCTGTGGTAACGTCAAATGCATCCCTCTAACCACATGAGTGTTCTAGGTTAAAAAAAATCTTAAGATGAATGTCAAAATCACATTTGAATAACAGATTTATATTAATTGGATGTCATCCATGGTGCCACAGTCCTTTCACACCGTTCCCACCTATATGTCATTGTTCACTGTGCTCCATGTAAATGCCCACATGTGCAATAGGCTGTGTTTTTGCAAGGATCAACATGCTTCCCATGGTTCATCGAAAGTGTGAGTTCCATTTTCATCAAAATTCTGACTCTCAAGAGTCAAATGAGCTGCTTTTCCTTGTAAATTCATGGAAAAATCTCAGAAGATCCTCTATGTGGTGTCAAACACGTGTTAAAACAGAGATAAATAGGATTTATCTTGTACATGCTCAGCATTTCAAAAAGCTTTTAACAGACGTCGTACTGTGGCATTTCCTGTGGAGTTTGTTTTCCGTCCTACCCATGCGGTTGTGTATGGTGTACTGTTTTGCTTGCTGTTCCTCTGCAGTACTGTTTTTATGTGCTGTGCTGGTTTCAGATTATTCACAAAATTATTTGTTGAAATTCTCTGAATGCCATCATGTTCTCATTCTGTTGCATGCTACTCATATGGCATGTTTGTATTAACCTTCATGTTTTCCTCGTTAAATAGAAACTACACAACAGTGTGAGACTGCTGAGTGTTTCTCTTTGTTCAGAGTTTATCTCAGGACAAGAGTGCTTTTACATCTAATGATGCATGTTTTAAAGGGAACAGTCAAAAAGGGGAATGTGTGCTTCTTTTTGCTAGAAAGATATTTTAACTTCATTCTTATGCTCATTTCATCCATTTAGACACTGATAAATACAAAAAAACACATTGACACACTGTCATTCCCACACATTTCTCCACCTTGACTGTCTTCCTTTCCTGATGGCTGACACTAACCACATAGTAATCAATGTTGTTTGATTGCAGAGGGAACATCCCCACTCTAAACAGGTATTGTAAACATTCTTTTTATTGCATAGATTACTAATGAATGTAGACTAGCTAGCTGCATGGTCTAGATTCAGATCAAGTTGTAATTCCAGTAATTCATCAGCAAGTTGTTGGTACTTTTGAAATTCCCTAAAATTAGATAGATTTTCCTGTTCAAGTGTAGTGTGGTTGATAAGTGCAATGTTTTATAATTTTACTGACAACTGCATGGCTCATGGCTTTCAATGTTGGTGTCAAATATTTCTTGTGTGTGCGTGTGTGTGTGTCCTGTAAAACAAGTGTTTAATCCTAATTGCTAAGTGCCTCAGTATTGTGGTGATTAAGAGTAAGTTGGATAAAATTTAAGAATAAAATTTAAGACCAGATTAAAAAATTTTAGGAGATGTTGAACTCTGGTAAGAATATCCAGACCTTAAACCTCTCAACTGTCCTGCCAGGAAAATGCCCACTCCAGTCCCGGACAATGTAAAAGCCTTGGACACTATATTAGAGGAACCTAAACCCCAGGACGTTAAAACACAGGATAGTGAATCTAAGGATAATGCAGAGGAGAAAAATACCACAGATGTGGAATCTGTGGACAGGTTCGGCACACAAAAAAACCTCTTTAGTGCTTACAATGGGTGAAACTTCTGGGTCGCCTTCTTGCCACCAAAGACTAACACCTAACACAATGAAACACCAGTATGTAACTAATGTTTCTTTGTTCTCATGAAAGGATTGTCGTCCTTGTTTTTATTTGACTAACATGAGGTCTGTCAAAAGACCTTTGGGAATTGTTTAGCTTCTTTTAATGTGTTCACTCCTCATGGTGGAATTTTATTACTTCTTCCTATATTTGAACCTTATTCAGTTTTTATTCTTCAAGTCTGTTGCTTTCAGTTGTTTTTATACACGTTGTTATAGTTCTGCTTAACAAACTGCCAAAAGGCTGAAGAATCAAAACTGTTGTGAGGTTCTTAAAATCTTCTCTGAGTAAGTTTTGTATTATTGCAGATTCTCATAGCAGTTGTTTGCTGTCTTCTTCATCCTAGGATGTCTTTCTCCTCCAACCTGAATCACTACGGCATGGTGCATGTGGCTAACGTTAGTGACGTCCTGCTTGATGCATCTTTTACGCCACCTTGTCAGCGCATGGGAGCAATGGTCTCTTTCCGCTCCTTCCAGGAGTTTACACGGTCAGTTCTTATATAAAAGACTTTTTAACCTGAATTTCATTCATTCGTTAGAGAAAACAATATGTCAATCATGAGTTTTGGATTGCGTAATTTATTTATTTATTTTTACAGGAACATTACTGATGTGCTGAGCTGCTTCTCTGACTCTCCTCCTCCAAGTCCAACTTTCCCAGATGGAGGCAGTCCAGTGCTGTATGGGGAGGAAGACAACAAGGTGAAGAGGACAGACTGCTGCCAGATAAAGGCATTATTACATAGCCATATGACTGAAGCTAAACTGTGTGTTTGCTTTGTCATTCAGAGTGTCCCGGATGAGGCTATCCACATCCTTAATGTGGCTATAAAGACTGACAGCGACATTGATGATGATGGCCTGGCAGCCATGTTTCGGGAATTCACTCAGTCAAAGGTGGCTGCTCTTGACAACAAGGATTGTCTTTATTTTGATTTCAAATGTCTAAAATACCCCAGAAAAATGTATTTTTATGACTTTTTACCTTTTTCCCAGAAATCGCTGCTGTTTGAGCATGGCATCCGAAGGCTGACTTTTCTTGTTGCCCAGAAGGTAAAGGTTCTATTAAATATTTATTTAGATGCCATTTGTTTCCACAGTCTCCTGCCTTGCATGCCACTAGTTGAGCAGTTCATTGCATGCACCAAAATGTAATATATCTTACATCTTTCTTTCTGTAATTACTAATATTAGCATAAAAAATAAATTACATTACTGTGTTAATTGCACTAATAATTTGCATTTGAAATTTAGCTCTTTTTCCTGTTTCTCTCTGTATCTCTTTCTGCATGCCTTGCTTTTGCTGCATTTATGATGACAGGATTTCAGGAAGCAGGTCAACTGTGAGGTGGACCAAAGGTTTCATGTAAGTACTGGAAGACAAATGAGCAATCATCCCCCACCTTACTAAGGGAGTGCACATTATATATCCAGACAGTCACACATTTTAGCATCAGTTTACTAAGTTACAGGGTTTTAATGTACCTACTTTGCTCCATGAGCTCCTGCAACTCCTTGTTTTCAAATCAGCTGTACCAGCTTAAATAAACAAAACGTATCAGTCTGAATTTTTTTTTACTTTTTAGCTTTCTCATCATTTCTAAGGCCCTTATTACCACAGTAATGGGAGCATGCATTTTAACATGGATGGCCAATTTTGAGCTGAAACCCCAATCATGACAGATTTTTTAAGAAGCATTTATTTATCTTTCCAAATTTAACCAATAATCAGGACAACCACTTATATTCAGAAAGCAGAGACAATAACAGGGATTAGATTAGGAGAAATGCCCAGTCCTTTCACCTCTGCTGTCATTTTAACAATGCAATTTGATTTTTTCTTTTTGATGGTACCATAGTCTCTAATGAGAGGTAATCAGGCTTACTGTCCTCCATTCAACGTAGGGTCTCTCACTTGCATGCACAGTGCTCGCCTTTGATAAAAAAAAAGAAAATTTTCCACACCTCACTATAATGTTGAGTAAAAAATAATACCTAATCGCAGTGTCAAATCATAGCTGATGCAGGTTTGCAGTATGTGTACTGTGGCAGCTCTCGCCATCATGGAGGCTGTGAGTTGATAAGAGCATCTCCAATCGGTCTGGCATTGTTTTGGCAAGTGGGACACTTCATCTGATAATGTCAAACAGGGCCACCGGGCATTTTTCAAAAGGATCACATGTCTCTAAAGAAAGGACATGTTTTATTCATAAGCATAGTGAGTGGTGCTTGTAAATGTGGCCTGTTACTATCATGATAATAACTTGCTGCCTTAGTGAATACGCAGTGATTCTTGGAGACATAAATTATGCTTAAATAAACAGAAGAGAGTACTGTTCTGACCAAACTATTTTCACCTCCTGTATGATTTTTAAGTGGCAAATTTCCACTGATTTTTATATAATAATAATAATGTAGAAATGTTATCTTTGCAAGGTATTTTCTACGTACATACTGCTGACTTATTTCACTGATATTTCTTTTTCTCTTACTATTTTCACACAGAGGGAATTTCCAAAATTCTTCACATTCCGTGCTAGAGACAAGGTAGGTGTGCTTTTTCAGAAATCCCTGAATTTTTCCTATTACTGTGAAATCAACTGCAAAGCTTAAAAATGAAAACAAAGCAGAATTAGCACCAGTACCATAAGTCCTCTGTGTCTCGGGCATTTCTGAGTTACATTGAATCAAAGCCAGCGATGGCCACTCTTCTCCACCGTTGCTGATAGTTTCTGTGCAGTGACACAACTAGAACTCATTATAGTAATGAACTCTTTAATTATGTCCCCAATTTAGGAGTAATGACTCCCATTAACAGCTTTCTGAGATTGAGATTGTTCAGGATTTCATGTACTTAACACAGCCTGTGGCTGAAAGGCATATTTCTACTAGTATACCAAGATGATTTTAACACTTTTCCTAGTACCGCTTCTGCCCATAGATATTGGAAGTTACCACAAGTGAAAATTATATTCAGAAAAGGCTTAAAGCAGAATCATTTGAAACGTTGTGTCGCTGAGATTTTGTCTTGTTTTTAATAGTTTGAGGAGGACAGGATCTATCGGCACTTGGAGCCAGCATTAGCATTCCAGCTGGAGCTGAACCGCATGCGTAATTTTGCCCTGACTGCCATCCCATGTGCTAATCACAAGATGCACCTGTACCTGGGTGCTGCCCGCGTGGAGGTGGGCACAGAAGTTACTGATTACCGTTTTTTTGTCCGAGCCATTATCCGCCACTCTGATCTCGTCACAAAGGTACGAAAATGGGGGAAAAGGGGGATTATTTTAGAAGTAATGTATACTTAATAAAAAATACTTAATATTTAAATTTAAAATTTCAATTTTTTCACAAAGTTAGATAGATACTCAGATACTTTCTTTTTTAATCCTAATACCTGATCACAGCAGCTCCTACTGACAGTTGTTGTGGTGTGCTTATTCAATAGGAGGCTTCGTTTGAATACCTTCACAATGAAGCTGAGCGTCTGCTGCTGGAAGCCATGGATGAACTGGAGGTGGCTTTCAATAACACAACTGTAAGAACTGACTGTAACCATATCTTCCTCAACTTCGTCCCCACAGTCATCATGGACCCATCAAAGGTTCGAGATTAAGTCTGACACACACACCTTTAATATAGTGAGCACACTGTTATCAGTGAGTTTGCCTTTTTGCTTATCTTTCCCTACAAATTTCAGATTGAGGAGTCTGTGCGCTCCATGGTGATGCGCTACGGCAGCCGCCTGTGGAAGCTGCGTGTCCTGCAAGCTGAATTGAAAATTAACATCCGACTGACTCCAACAGGAAAGCAAATTCCCATCCGCCTTTTCCTTACTAATGAATCAGGCTACTACCTGGATATCAGCCTGTACAAAGAGGTCACTGACGCCCGAACGGGACAGGTGGGGCCCAAAGATCGACAGGTGGGGCACTCATACATTTTCCATCTCATCTGCTTTTTGTCCAGTCTTGGGCATAGAGTTACAGCTCCATCCTGGAACCCTCAATTCTTGAACATCAATTTGTAATTACACTAAGAAAATTATTTTAGATGCACTGATTCGATGCAGAGTTCCAGTATGTTATTGTACCTTTAGCCTGGTGGACAATTCTTTTCATAATATGTTTCCCCTTGCAGCAGACCAGGTAAGATGCACTTCATCCAGCATTACCCATCAGCCATGTCATTTCTCCTTCATCTGTTCATTACTGAATTATTTGTTGAATGGATTAAATCTGCATGAAGCCATCAAGGACAAAAATAACTTTTTCTGTTTTCCTTTTCTTCATTTTTGCACTGTAATTGCTTTTTTAGTTCTTAAATTGTGAATGTGAGAGATGTCTAATTTGATTTCTATTTTAAAGATTGTAGATGTGGTTGAGAAAGAACTGGTGGCATTTCCAGCAGCTATGATAATTACAAAAGTTGAGTTCCATTAAAATACTGAACAATGCAGGGAGGTTAAAATAAGCTAAAGCTGGAAGATTAAAACTAAAGAAAATGACTGTACTTACACCAGTGTTGCACTTTGAATCCAGTGTTTTTGCATGAATTCATGATGTGCCTGACGCCACGAGACTTCTCACAATCATCACATCCAACTTCCTCTTTTTTTTTTTTAGTCTTGATCCCAATCTTGTTGAAAATGTTGGTATGGCTGTAAAATGACTTTATTCATCTTTCTTTTTGTCTAGATAATGTTCCAGGCATATGGAGATAAGCAAGGCCCCTTGCACGGTATGCTCATCAATACACCCTATGTCACCAAGGACCTGCTGCAGTCCAAGCGCTTCCAGGCACAGTCTCTGGGCACAACCTATGTCTATGACTTTCCAGAAATGTTTAGACAGGTACCATATAAAAACACACTTTTATGAATGTTTGGTTAGTTTCTATTTTAAAAAAAATGGCTCATACTTGGAATTTTGTCTCCCAGGCTCTGAAAAAGCTCTGGCACTCCAGTCAGGCACATGCCCATTTACCCAAATGCCCTCTTCCATCTGAGCTGCTCACCTTTACTGAGCTGGTTCTGGATGCTCAGGATCAACTAGTGCAGATGAACCGACTACCAGGGGGCAATGAGGTCAGTGTTTTACACGTCTTATATCCATAAACACTCTTATAAAAAATATGGAAACGATTGCCATTTATTTTTCTTTGTTTGGCTTTCTTGTACTTCTAAATGTGTAATTCTCCTTTCAGTCTGTAGGTGTCTCTCTGTTTCTTTGGTTGTTTCATTGAGTTCTTGATAAATACTTTTAACTGTTTAGTTGTAAGGCTTAATGCATCAGTTGAAGGTTTGCTTATGAAATATAATTTATTTGTAATAACTGTTTTTATTTTTGCATAACATACAAAAACCTCACACAAGATCTTGTCCCCAGTTTATCGTTGCATTAATAAAAAGATAGCATTTCGATTATGTAGTTATTCATAATGTCCATTAATCTTGCTGAAGTGTCTCTGCTTTGCCACTCCAGATTGGGATGGTAGCATGGCGAATTACTCTGCGAACTCCAGAGTTTCCAGCAGGACGTGAGATCATAGTCATAAGCAATGATATCACACACAAAATAGGCTCATTTGGACCACAGGAAGACATGCTGTTCCTGCGAGCTTCAGAGATGGCTCGAGAGAGCGGCATCCCTCGCATCTACATTGCTGCCAACAGCGGAGCACGCATTGGTCTGGCAGAGGAAATCAGGCACATGTTCCACGTGGCCTGGCAAGATCCAGCTGATCCTTACAAGGTTAGCCAGCTGAGTCCCAAATACTTTACCTAAGGGCTTTTCTGATTCAGCAATTTTTAGTTTTGCAATCTAATAGTTGGTGTTTAAAACTCACCAGTTTTTAAGAAATATTTTCCAATTTTACCTGTAATTCCACAGCTGAGCATCTATATGTTAAGCCTGTTATTTGTTTTGTTTGTATGTGTTGTACACGCATGCTCCATTTTTTTTTACTTTAAACTAATTATTACTTTTTTGTGCTCCTCATGTACAATAAATATACTTGCAAGTTGTAATTAATCTGTGATCGCTCTGTCTCCTGCAGGGTTTCAAGTATCTCTATCTCACACCTCAGGATTACAAGAAGGTCTCAGCTCTAAACTCCGTACATTGTGAACATATAGAGGATGAGGGAGAATCCAGGTATAAATATATATTTTTTAGAGAATGCTGTAGTGTCAGTGAAGAATGCATCATCCAGCAGCAGATGTCAAGTACAAAGCTTTGGGGGTCGTATCTGGTTTTGGGTGAATAGCATATGTATGCTGTCTATTCAGGTACAAGATTACAGACATTATTGGAAAAGATGAAGGGCTGGGTGTGGAGAATCTGAGAGGATCTGGAATGATTGCTGGAGAATCTTCTCTAGCTTATGAGGAGATCATCACCATGAATCTGGTACAATTAACTGCATACAAAAGCATGTTCATGCATGTAGTCTGCTCTTTACCCTTGAGCTATACACTTGTGTGATCTTTCAACACATCCTTTATTATAAGTATTAAGATGCTTGTTTCATAGGTAACATGTCGAGCAATAGGTATTGGGGCCTATTTGGTGAGACTTGGACAGCGAACCATCCAAGTGGACAACTCTCACATCATCCTCACTGGCGCTGGGGCCCTCAACAAGGTGAGATGATCTACAATATAAATTTGTATTTCAGTACATAAAAAGACTGTTTTCATCTAGCGTGCTGGTAGCAACACAAGATAAGCACCAAATGAGCTGTGTCTAAAAATCACACAAATATTGAATCTGCATTTTAATGAGAACATCTCTAAAATTATTCATGTGTTGGGGTATGAAAATTTAAGCAATTGTGATACAAAGGTCAAATAGATGTGTAAGTAAAACAACAGTTTCTTCATTGTTTCTATGAAAATAAAACTGGATTCAGTGAAAGACGTAAATGAGAAGCAAATAATGTGTACATCTGTGCGTGTGTGTCAAAGCAAGAAAATGAGAAAAGTCGACTGTGATTTTTGTTGCTTGTTCCAACTCGCTGATCGGGCAATTTTAAGGCTCGCTCTTTTTCCCTCGCTCTGTTCTACAAGGATTCCCTTTCCGATCCCAGCCTCAGGCCTGCCTGCCACTCAAAGTGGAATAATTGAAAGCGAACCATGAAGTTGTATTTGCATAGAAATAGAGTGACATGCCAGAGGCTGCAGAACAGGACACCCATATCATTTGTTTTTAATCAAAATGAAAAGTTTTGCTGATGCAGATTGTTTTTCTGCATACAGTTGATTAGTGTGTGCGTGTGCATGTGTGTGCCTGCATGCTTCGCTACCTCCTGTCTTGCTTTCCATTCTCTGTCCTTGTCAATACATTAAGATGACTTCATTTCAAATTAGATGACAGATCACAACATGGTAACTCATGCAAATGGCCCAATAATGGCGCGTCTATTTTCCTGGAAGCTCAGTTGTATTCAGATGGCTCCGCTGTTAAGCTCCATTTGCACATGGAGAAATATTTATGCATTAATGTCCACAATGCTGAGGTTTTATATTGCAGTGTATAATTTAGTTTACAGTTACTTTTGTCATTTAAAAATACTATATAAAAAGTCTTTTGCTGGCAGCACAGTGAAGAAGCAATGAATCGTTTTCTGCTCATCTGTCATGTGGTTTACTGGCTATTAAACGAAACTTAATAAGGAGCAGCAGCCGGCCACCCAGAGATCATCATTTCATTAGCTGCTGGAAATCGCTCACATTTTCATGGGGACTGGATAGTAACTACTGGCACAAATACCCCAGTGAGCTGTTACTACCAGTTGGCTCCTCGATTTCTTCCTCCCAGTCATCTCACTCTGTTCTTCCTCCAGTATCTCCTCCTCCTCACCCTGCCATGGAATCTTAATGAAGCCGGCGATGGCCGGAGGCACAGGGGTTTTGTGTATGTCAAGGTGACTGTAATGTTTCTTGTGGCTGCCATCTCTCCTGACAGCTTTAGGAGAGTGTCCTAGATTTGTAGTCCGATACATAACCATTAATGGTAATAAAGAAAGTAAATGATGGCTAAAAAGGTGAGAGCTGAGGGTAGGGATTGAGCTCCACTCTGATTTTTATGGAACCATGTCAGCGCCCAGCCACCTGTTCTTAGCCGCTTATGAAAATAGGGTGTGCTGGGAGTGAAATTTTATGGCTTCAGGTTGGCAAAGGGGCCTTGCAAAGATAAAAGGAAGTTTGGTGGCTTCCAACTTAACCTTCCAATAGTCTGCATTACAGCTTATAAATGGAGGATTGCATAACAAAAAATAAAATGATTGTATAATAACTGAATGAATGCAAATTTAGATTAGTGATGTGGAAGGGGCATGCATTTATTTACACCCTGTTGTGGAAAATCCTCCAGGATCCCCCTAATGTTGTGACAGTGGGGATAGATTTGGCTGTTTTTAATCTGTACTAAGTGTTATGTGGCACATTCTGATCGTTCTGATTCTGAGTTCAGTTTTACAGCTGTTTTTTTCCAGTTTAAAACCGCAAGTAGGTTTTTAAGGGGTAATCCGCATTTTATTCAGATAAGTGAAGGAAAGTGTTGACATTTTAGAAAAATCTGTGATGCACTCTCAGAAATATTGTGTTCCTCTGTTATATGCTTATAAAGCCCAATTTAAAATAAAAAAACTTGGTCTGGAATTTAACAGTGAAAAATAATATTTGTTTAATTCCCCTGGATATTTGTCTCCTTTATCTATGTTAGGTGCTGGGCAGAGAAGTGTATACGTCAAACAACCAGCTTGGTGGAGTTCAGATCATGCACAACAACGGTGTGACACACTGTACTGTTTGTGATGATTTTGAGGGAGTCTTTACTTTGTTGCAGTGGCTCTCCTACATGCCCAAGGTAACATTTAACTATGAGTTTAATTCATTCATTCAAATGTAAAGAACTACTCTGTTTGGTATTTAATGTGAAACTATAATTTTTTTTTTTCCAGTGTAAATCTAGTCCTGTGCCCATTGTCCATGCCAAGGATCCCATAGATCGGCTAGTGGAGTTTGTTCCTACCAAGGCTCCTTATGACCCTCGCTGGATGCTGGCAGGGCGTCCCAGCCAGAGTGAGTGAGAGTGATGTGTGAACGATCACAGAAATTTAACCACCTATTTTTGAATTTACCACTTTGTGTTATGTAATAACATCTTGCTTGACATGGAAAGCGTTGTTGAGGCAGACTATTATACAGGGTAAGGTACGGTTCTGATTGTTGATGATTGACTGAATGTGCAACGCTTTGTTTCTACTAAGCAAGTAAGATTAAGTAAGATAATTGTGATTATTTCTTAGATCCCATGTAAAAAATATATACATAATCGATGCAAGTCCAAAGGGCTGATTGGGGGGGGGGGGGGGGGGGGGATTAAAAAAAACAACAACTTTGAACTCTTATTTATTTAGCAAAAAATTACTATTTTTTTTTACATAGACGTCCAGTGTTAATAACCAAATCTAATAACTTATTTTCTTACTAATGTGAAAGCACTATTTTGTTCCATGCACTGAAGTCATGGGCTATGCTTGCATGTGCTGCAACATTCAGATATAAAATCCATTAAATCCTTACTCAAAATGAGATACTACCATGGATGCAACATTTTTAGATTGCTGTAAGTCTTAGAGGACCACAGACAGGTCAAGTTGTACTTGACCTGATAAAGTAATATTTAAAGTAAGCAATAACTAAGGATAGGATATGAGCAATATTATTATGACATGTAAGCACCTCAGTTATAATATGATACAGTATCTTACCGGAGGTTTCAGGGCATTTTGCAACACATACAGCTCATGCTTCACGACATTGGTTTGAAGAGTTTCCCGGTCTGCTTGTTATGAACAGTTTTAAAAGAACTATTTACATTATTTTTGGCTTGTTTTCATAAATCATTTTGCTTGTTTCTGTCACAAGATTGCACAACACCAGCAAGTAGAGTACATTGTAGAACAAAAAGGTTCTGGTACAAAGAAAACACACTGTGTACACACAAACTCGGCATATATTCCAGATAATTTGTGGTCGCTGTGCACGTCAGCGTGTGCTGGTGAGAACTTGTCCTTTCTACTGACTGCCATTACTGATGCTTACAGATACATGCAATACTCATATCAATCTATATACATATATACAATAAAGAAGCTCCCCTACCCATCACAATGCATCATAAGGAAAACAGCAATTGCCACAGCGTAAGTCCTGCATCAAGTGCTGCATCCTGCACATTCTAGACAACTGTGACCTACATCTCCTTTCTATCCAGCCAGGAGTGCATAGCAGGAGTGCATAGCAGAAAACTATCAGTGTTCATGTGTGCAAACAGTTTAAGACTTTGGATGAGCGAAACCGGTGCCTGTGCAAACATCATAATCAGTGTATATCCTTATTTAGATTAAGATGGATAGTTGGAATATTGCTGTGCTCATACCCCTGCTCTGCTTCATTTATGCAATGTCCTATAAAAAGTAGTATTGCATACATGTTACATAGCATTTAAGCTCAAACAATGAAGATCATAATCATCAATAATGCTTTCTCAGCTGTTATTAAAAGTCGTGTTATTTAAAGTAAATATAAAGATTTATTATTTCATCTTGATATCCCAAGAGTTAAAGGTTAAAATAATTCATTATAAAAGAGAGGCTATTAAGAAACCAAGAAAGGAACAGTGAGGCTTTAACATCATGTTGTTAAAAACCGGATCAGAACCTAAATTGATGTGGTGTGTTTTACACTGCGGGTCAGGACTGAGCTGGTTCCATATCAGTGTAATTACATTTTGGGATGGCAAAGAGATCGGGGGCCTTGTGGGAAGCCAGTCAACATCTCTGGTAGTGATGAGTGGCTAGGCTTAATTGAGTGGTAACCTCTAAGACTTGGCCATGTTTTTCAGGGCGTGCAGGCAGAGAAAAAAAGCTGAGCAAGCCTGCTTATATAGTCATCCATCATAGTTCCTGCCAAGATTACAGATTTTGAAAGAAAAAAAGAATCAAGGCCGAGACTGCATACAGAGGAAAGTCAGGGAATTCAAGAATGGCAGAGGAAGAAGGAATAGATTCAGTTGCCTTTGTGTTAATAGTTTCAAAAATCAAACAATTCTTAATTTAATCACTGTCTTAATGCCTTTCCTTCTCTCTGTGTAAAGCTCCAAAGGGTTCCTGGCAGAGTGGTTTCTTCGACCATGGCTCTTTCATGGAGATGATGCAACCATGGGCTCAGAGTGTGGTGGTAGGCCGAGCCAGGTAAAATATTACAAATAAAACATTAAACCAGGTAACATATTGACAAAAACTTGAAAGAACAAATATTATAACTTCCAAAATGTCATAAAATTAGGTTTCTTCAGTAGATGTTTATACTGAATGACCTCTTTTTACAGGCTTGGTGGGATACCTACTGGAGTGGTTGCTGTGGAAACCAGGTCAGTGGAGCTGTCAATCCCAGCTGACCCAGCTAATTTGGACTCTGAGGCGAAGGTAAGGGCAGCTTGGTGTGAAGAGGTAAAGAAAACGTTCTTGAACATTGAGGTATCAATGCCGATTTTCTGATTTGTGCATTTAGATCATCCAGCAGGCGGGACAGGTGTGGTTCCCTGATTCTGCTTTCAAAACAGCCCAGGCCATTAAGGACCTAAACCGAGAGGGCTTACCTCTCTTAGTATTTGCCAACTGGAGGGGCTTTTCTGGAGGAATGAAAGGTACTTATTTTTCCTTACTAATCAGTCAGTATGGAACTGAAACCATCATTTATCTCATTTAAAAATGTTGTTTTTAGATATGTATGACCAAGTATTGAAGTTTGGAGCCTACATTGTGGATGGGCTGAGGGAGTACCAGCAACCGGTCCTGGTTTATATTCCCCCACAAGCTGAACTGAGAGGAGGTTCATGGGTGGTCATAGATCCTACCATCAACCCCCGCCACATGGAGATGTACGCTGACAAGGACAGCCGGTGAGTTGGAGAAACAAAGGAGCATTAAAATGAATTAGCATTAATTCAGCTTTGTTGACTTGACTCATGTCTGTGCTCAGAGGTGGTGTGTTGGAGCCTGAGGGAACAGTGGAGATCAAGTTTAGGAGAAAGGACCTTGTGAAGACCATGAGAAGAGTAGATCCGATCTACATGGGCTTGGCTGAAAAATTAGGTGAGTCCTGCGCTTCAACTCTAATTATGGCTCTCTAGAGTTTTCTTTGTCTTCTGCAGCCTTGTCCTCGTGTTAGTGGGGGAGCGATACATCAGGTGTTCCTTCTCTGGCTTTTTTTTATGTCGTGTTGATTGTGTCATCTTTACTGCATTCCCCCGAGAGACGTGCCAGTCACAGTCTGCTCAGATCAATCACCAGCTCTCCTGTGCACACTATCGATTTTCTGTTTGGTCCAATGCTACATTGTATTGGCAACAACCGGTGGAATAGAGCTTTACGGTGGAGGTCTGGAGAGCCTACAGATTGGAATTGACAGAAATCAGCATGGGGTTTGGGGGAGAACAAAATGCTCTTGGACAAAGTTTCTTAGCTACATTCTTGTGAACAGCTTGAGTTCATAGCGTATGATATTAAAAAAAGGTGACATTGCTGTGTAACAAAAGATCTTTTTCTCATTTATTTGCATGTCGTATATCTATTAGAACTAAATATAATTTCTTCATTAGGTATTTCACTTACAGTTTTTTGGCATTGGTATTCTAAGTATTTGTTTAAAACTCCAACAGGAACACCAGAGCTGAGTCCCCCTGACCGAAAAGAGCTGGAGACCAAGCTTAAGGAGCGTGAGGAGTTTTTACTGCCTATCTACCATCAGGTGGCTGTGCAGTTTGCAGATCTCCATGACACTCCAGGTCGCATGCAAGAGAAGGGCGTCATCACGGTGAGAATCAGTGCTGTCTTGGATAGCAGCACCTACACCAACCTTGGTTATGTATTGCTTCAATATAAATGTGCAGTATGCGAATAACCTGAAAAGCCCACAGGGCAGTATCAGTCAAGCTGCTGCTCCACCTGCTTAGTGAATAATGTTTGGTCTCAGCAGGCTGCAAGACTTGTCCTCATAATTATCTTCTGATGACCCTGGTCAATCACCTTAGCAACTACAGAGTGGCCTCAGGCAGACCCCACCTCATTCTGCACCTTCGCTGCTTCATCTTTCACACACACACGTGCACTTTGCTCACATGACCAGAAGGATGTTTTATAGATGGATGGCAGTGTTTTTTTTTTTGTTGTTGTTTTTCCTTCACACAGTATGCACTGAAGATTATCTGTTCTGGACTTCATCTCAAATATACCACTAGAGAAATCTGTAATAGTTGGTTCTAAAAGGATAATGTTCAGTTCACATCAGTCACTCAATCATATTTCTTCAAACACATTCAAGTCTTTTACATGATGTATGTCCCCATTTAAATTCAAAACATTGGCATGTAGCAATACAGGGACGTGTGTTCCATTTATAACACTACCTGCTCGCCTTTTACCTCTCTCAGGATATCCTGGAATGGCAAACCTCCCGTCAGTTCTTCTACTGGCGTCTGCGACGTCTGCTGCTGGAGGACACAGTAAAGAGGAAGATTCAAGCAGCAAACAGTGAGCTGACAGACGGCCAGATCCAAGCAATGCTCCGCCGCTGGTTTGTTGAGGCCGAGGGGGCTGTTAAGGTAAAACCCCCTGCACGACCTTAGATTTTCTTGTAGAGTTTCTCAGTATTCACTTACCATGCTTAAAAAGTGTCATGCTAAAAACTGCAATAAAAAGGAAGAACATTAGTTGGATCCCATAGAATTTGGCATGTGACATTCAAAAGCAACTATATTACAAAGAGGTTAACAACTACTTATGCTGTTAGTATATAGATGTTTTGAGTCTCTTTTGCTTACTTTATTTCTAACATTATTTACACAAATGCATTTGTCATATGTTAGCTCATGTCAGTTCAGATACTGCATATAAATGAATGGTGAGCTGACACGACTGCTGTGGCTACATCTTTTTTGATCTTCATAATCAATTACAGATTGGCTAATGCTTTCTATTTCAGTATTTTTAAAATGAGTCACTGCTCACCAGCTAGTCCTGATTTCTCTGCCTGCAGGCTGGCCAGGTTTTTGTCATTCAGCTGCTTCTCTTGTGAGTCTCTCATTCTGTGAATACTCTCGAGCTCCATTGTCTTGGATTGCATCTTGTGACAGATGTCTCTGATGCTGTCCAGCCTCAGTGAGCTTGGTTGAGCAGCACATGAACCAGCTGTTCACCAGCTGTAGCTGTTGCAGGATAAGAGTCAGTGGAGAGGCAAGTGAATCACTTCCAGGTCAGCCACAGCAATGACCTCATCAGTCTGCAAGTAGGGAAGCACCACATGAGTTAGCCCTAGGCTAGCTGGTTAGCACCAAATAAAAGATAGAATACTCAAATGAGCATCCTCTGAAGAAACATAAATATGGCTCCTTCATGGTCAAGTCTCGGGTTTGGATGACCAGGCTTTGGGGTGACATGAGCCAGCTCAATGTTTGAGATCTCCTTCTTAACTCGTACATTACCCCAATCAGGACTGGCTGTCTTAAGCCACAATTAATCACAGCCCTGGCACGTGCAGATATGAGAGCAACACACTGTTTCTTAATTAAAAGCAAACAGATTAAAAATGATTAATAAGGGCATTAAATGTTCTTGTGGACCTCAAGCAGGATTCTTCAGAAAAAGGCAAAAGCCCATTAAACCCCTCTACTCCCAAATCTTTGCTAAGCCCTCAAGCCTGGCTTTGTTTGGGATCAGAAATGCCAGCACTCATGAATACTAATTTTCCTGTCAGGTTCACTCAACTAGACATCAAGCACTCACATTTTTCCTGTCCATATATTTAGTTTTTATTGATATTTATTTGATTCATGATGCTTTATATGTTTGATCTGCTGTTTTTTTTTTTTGTTTTTTTTTTTGTTCTTAACTGTAGCGTCAGTTCAAACTCGTCATATCATAGTTAGAGACTTTATTCATCCATAAATACTTTGAATTGTACAGAGAATCACCCTCTCTTTTATTTGTTTATGGTTGTTATTTTTGGTTTGTTTTGTTTTTTAACAAACCCTGCCTCATTCAGGCATACCTATGGGATAACAATGAAGATGTAGTTGTTTGGCTGGAGAAGCAACTAGCTGAAGAAGAGGGCGCCAGATCCGTCATTGATGAGAACATAAAGTACATCCGCCGAGATCACCTCCTCAAGCAGATTCGCAGGTAATGATTAAAAATAATAATAAAAAAAAAAACAGTACAGATTCATTGTGTTGAAAAGTACAAAACTTCTGTTAACTGTTGTAATAGGAAAACATTGTAATTTTTTCACCCTGACTATTTACAGCCTTGTTCAAGCGAACCCAGAGGTTGCTATGGACTCTATAGTGCACATGACCCAGCACATCTCACCAACACAGCGAGCTGAGGTGGTGCGTATCTTGTCCACTATGGAGACGCCAGCCTCCTCCTAAAGGAAGCCTGGTTTCTGCTGACCCCATGGCAGCACAGCTCAGGCAACAAACAGAGCCAAAGGAGCCTGGCTCAGCCAGCTATGCTCCTTTCTGGGACCTGGTCTTCAAACAGAGACTGGAGGAGCCAACCCGATGGCCCTTGGTATTTGCCAGGTTACTGATGAATCGTTGGCAATGATTCTTACTAAGCAAGTTAGGTTATTGTAATTAGTTATAACCTTTTCTAACTTGCTTTACATGTGTGCTATTGCTTTCCCAAATCCATCTATTTTGTTTTAAAGTGCTTTTTTCTGTTTGTAAAAATAATCTAGTAACTAATATTTAATATTTTGGAGTTTACATTGTTGCTTAAAAGGATGTTCATTTTTTTTCACAACAATCACTGGTTTCCATCCTTTTGAACTGGAAATTTGTACAATAATGTATTAAGAATACTAAAGGTCCTGATAAAACGCACCTTGGTTTGTGACATATGCTTGTAAAGATTTACAAGTGTTTTGAAGACCAACTCAACAATGACAACACATTGCTCTGTGGCGTTTAGCCAGAAAGGGGGTTTTATTTCCTAAGAAGCACTTAGTTACTGAACAAAGAAGGGGAACGCTACAACAGATTTGGACAGGGAAGCTCGGCAGGGAGCCGGGACAAGGTCCCTTTTAGACCCCGACTGTTTCACAGTCACCCTGCAGTGAGCAGTGGGCAGCTCACCTCACAACAAAACCACAGCTGTCCCTTCTGTTCGCACCCACACATGCTGCTTTAAAGACACTTTAGTGCTTACTGTTCCCTCACATTGCACCTAGAGTCAAACCTGAACAGTTTTTGCTGCTGCAGCTGGTTTACTAACATGTATACGCACAAAGTGACATGAACAGTAATGCACACAGCGCGGAAAAGAATTTAGATAAGAATTGATATTTGTATACACACTGAGGAATATAAGTCTAATTTAGAAAGATTGGGTCATTTTTGATAGTTATTGTGTTGTTTCTAGAAGCAGCATGATGGCTTTAGATACCTAACCAAAGAAAGATTAATTTAATACAGTTAGCCCAATCAGTAAATATCTGTTTTGAAATATTAAAGGCTACTGTTCACTTGACTTACATGGTACATGTCAGATATGGTGTCTCGTCTTAACTGTGTTCCACAGAAGTGTTTCTATTTAAAGTTTGTCATGAATATGAATTGTTAGTTTTTGTTGATATTAATTCTTGAAAACACTGTTTTAGTCATGTTACTTGTCTACTTGAGTTTGTTACTAAAGCAAACTATGGAAACTGTTTCATTAAGTGAAGAGTACATGTTTGCACAAACTGCACCATACTGCTGAATCCTTTTAGATGATTGTGTTATTTGCTTTGTTGACATCCCAGTGGCTTCATGGTCAGCACTGTGCCTTTAACGTGCCCATACTGACATGCTGACCAGTTGCTTTATGAATCTTTGGTTGTTCTTGTACAAACATGAGGAAGTGATGAACTCTAAATGTGTGTGCAGATTTAATAAAGCTTACAAACTTGGCTCAAAGTGTGTTTGTGCCAAAGCTTTTAAATGTCTGAGTTTTACTAAAGATATGTTTTTTTTAACTAAACTCAAGTTTCTAAGAATTTGCTCTAATTTAATTTTTCATTTATTTTAATATATTGACGATTCACGTGAGAGATAATGACTTCACAGGAAGCCTCATTAATTTCAGCAGTCAGAACAAAGTCTCACTCTGGAGAGACATTTTCTGATTAGTTGGAAATGATAGTCTTCCCATTCCTCTATCCACAGATTATTAAAGTGACATTTTCTTTCTGGGTTTTAAACTTCAACAGTATTAAAGAGGATGAAACAGATCAAACAAATATTGAGAGATCTATCTCCATCCATTTCTTTTTCTTTCTTTTTTTTTTTTTCTTCAGATTCTTTCATATCATCCCCTTGGCTCTGTCAACTCTATTACCATCCTACCAACAAATATGTAAGACAAATTGAGTTGCATGCACCCAATACCCACCACAATTATAGAAGGCCCAATAAGAAAATGAGTCATTTGAAAGTATAATTGGAAATGTGCCTTGCTTGGTCTCTCTGCTCTCCCAGAGGGTTTTGCTCATTTGTAGTGGCATGCTAGGCTGGCTAATTCTGCTTTTAATCACTGGCAAACTGCAGAATCAGGTTCCCTTTCACTCACTGCATTGGAGGGAAGGTGCTGGTAAAACTTACAGGAAACTGCTTAATTTTCCATCTGTAGTTAACCACATAAGCCTGCCATGCAGATCACTTTTTTTTTGTTTTGTTTTTATTAGAGAAAATGCTTTTTGTACACATAAGCAATCTTGATCGTTTTCCAAAGCTTTAAGGATACAATAAAGAATCTACTTCAAATGGGTTGCATGTGACATTCTGCAGCTACCATGTCAGAGTGACTGCTGGTTTCAGGCAGAACTGTAACAATAAGAAAGATGGAAGAGGAAAAAATCTTAATGAAAAAAAGGGAGAAAATCTGTGCCTGTGATGAGGCTGAAATGGAGGCGTTAATATAACACGGAGGGAAGGCACAATCACGCATCTGAGGCAGCCATAATTCCACATTCATGCGTCTCAATGACTTGACAGCACTTGAGAGACAAAGCCTGTGACCCAGTTGCAGGATTCCAATTAGCAGGGTGTATGCAACAGTTGAGATGAAAAGAGAACAGGGTCTTTACAGAGCCCCAGGGCTGTCTGATTACTGCCGGAAAACATGAGACTTTTGCCTGTGACAAAGAGTGAAGCGACACAGAGGGAGTGCCAGGCCTCAGCTGCTCTTCCTCTCCACAGGCTGCGGATTTTGAAGTGCTCATCTCATCGCTGCCTGCCTGCCAGCCTTTTTACATTTCAGCTATACTTCAAGTGCATAGCAGCAGCCCAGTCAGACCAAGATACTTTTCACATATGTCCAACAAGATCAGTAACTGGTAAATTTTCCTACTAGTCTAAGTTGGAAATAGATGCTGTCTGTGTTAAAAGCCCATATCTGCTACCTCAAGGCATATGCAGAATGCCTGTGGTTTTACATTAACATCTGTGTGACCCCACTGTTACCTTCAAATTCTTTGTTTGCATCCAAAAATAGAAAACTGATGAATAAAGCTAATTTAGTTTTTGCTCGATAAAATACAGAAGGTATATATTTAGTTATGCAAATATAAATTAATAATCAGAACAATACAAGGATGGAAATTCAAAAACCAGAAAAGCTATGAAAATGAGTAGCCTGTTACAAACAACACCCCCCACCCCATCCGACCCCATCAACCGATTAAAGGATTGTAATCTGAAGAATAAAGGAGAGCTTGAGCTCATTGATTTTTCTTGCAACTTGTAATGGATTAGATTTTGAATAATCAGCATTATAAAAGGCTGAAGAACTAATGGAAAATCATTGTAATCTCATAAAATCTCATAAATCAGTAAGGATGACAAACAAGAGATTAATAATAAAGTTGCTAGATCCCTACAGGTCTTGTAGGACTATGATCATGAATAAAACTTAAATTGAATAAACAAGTATTCTAGTTTGTGAAGCAATAAAATGAATGCAAATGAATAAAAACAACAAAACAATTAAAAGTTCATTTGAATCAGACTAAAATACAACAGAAATATTTGATCAATGCAGAAACCAAAAATTACAAATATCTATATTTTATGGATAATTAAACAAGTCATTTTAATTCAGCTTACAACCAGTCCTGGTCTTGAGTTGACTTTAAACAGCCTTTATGAACCACAATACTTATGTTACAAATATGCATTTAAATAGTTTTACATTTAAATATCAAAACTTGCCCTTCCTGCATATAAATGACAGAATAAAATGCATAAAAGATGTTAGAATTTACACAATTAAGGAGAAGGATTTTTTTTTTTAATAAAAGTAGTATAAAGTTTAGTATTCAGAACAATACAGCCTGTCTTACCTTACTGTAGCTTTTGAATTAAACTTGTTTATGTTTGATTAATGTAATTATTGGCTAAAAAGTCATAAAATAAAATGCATACTGAGTTTTCTCAGTACAGGTCAAGATTTTAAATAAATGATGTATTGTGCAGAGCAGACTCTCCCTGGGAGCAGAAAAGCAGCCTGTCACCCAGATACAAGGGTCAAAGATTACAGCACCCTGTGATCATCACCACATAATGCTCACATTTCCATTCTCCCAGAGCTTGGTAAATATTGGCTGAACATGAGGGTGGCAGCGAAAAAAGCTCATTCACAAGCAAAAACCTCCTGTGAACAGGAACGAAAAAAGGCATCAGAAGAGGATAGACTTCAAAGTCTGTCGTCATGAACATGTTTTAATCTTTTCTCCAAAAAGAACAGAGATAGATAGATAGATAGATAGATAGATAGATAGATAGATAGATAGATAGATAGATAGATAGATAGATAGATAGATAGATAGATAGATAGATAGATAGATAGATAGATAGATAGATAGATAGATAGATAGATAGATAACATTCTGTCTTCAAAAAGGGGGAAAAAAAGGACACACAGCTTACTTGTGAATTGTCGTCATGCTGCTGTTGTCGTTAACAGGAATGCAGGGATTTTGTCAATATTTGTCACAGATATTGAAACAAGAGAAATCTGGGTTATGTCCAGTATGACCTGTTATATGTAAAAAGCTGTTGTGTATTGCAGACCAGGTGAAGCTTCTCCCTGGATCATGCAGTTCCCCGAAACTCTCCCTCCCCCTCGTCCTGGCATTAACATTCATGGAGCCAGTGGAGTGTGGCGAGCCGTGTACATCGAGCCAACCACGATACGCAGGATGAGGTGAGTTGGGGCGAAGGGGGGAAGGTGGAAGATGGAGGCATCCTGAATGTGGTTGGTGGAAGAGATGGGGAGAGTTGGGGTGTGATGGTGAAGGTTGCCCAGTGTGGGACTCTGGAAAGGTCAGCAACCAAGGTGCCACGCTTTTGGTCATACATCACAATTATCACTGTGGGTCATTGACTGCTTATAGAAATTATGGGAGCAGTGGCAGGAGCACATGGCACACTGGAAGAGCGGGCAAGGCCAGGTTAGCAACTGTTATGGTGTCTTGAAGTAAATGTCAGTAAATATATGGTTCAAGCCACACCAGCAGCATGACTCTAGGGACAGAAAAGTCAGCTTGGTGGTCTGTCACCTTGGGCCAGACTGAAATATGTCAACAACTCTTGGGTTGATTGCAATAGTATTTTGTACAGACATTCACCGGTCTCCAGAGGAGGAAGTCTTCTGACTTTGGTGACCCCATGAATTTTCCTTTAGCACCCATATGAGACTGACATTTCTAACTGTTCACAAAACCTTGTAATAAAAAAAAGAAAAAGAAAGAAACAACTTGAAAGATAGCCTACGGTGCCATAATAGATTTCACAAAATCTAAACCAAAAAACTGGAAAATGTGTGTGAAAAACAATGTACGATCCCTATTTTCAGGAGCTTTAGGTGGTTGTTTTCTGTGTAACATTATCAGTCTCTTACATTGTTGTGGAGGAATTTTGGCCTACTCATCTCAGCTTTCTTAACATCCTGCAACAGAATTTCAGTCCGGTTAACATCAGGAATTTGATTATTTTCTTTTTCACCTATTCTGTTGTAGATTTCTGCTCACTTGGTATCATTATCCAGTTGCCAGTTTTAGCCAAGCTTTAGCTGTCAGACAGATGGCTCCATGTTTGACTAGAATGCTTTGGTAGACAAATTTCAAGATTAAATCAATGCCTACGTAGTGTACAGGTCCTGCAAAACAAAACCACATTTTCACCAGTTATAACCACAGTTCTAGACAGCTGGTGTTGTTTTAGGGAGCTGATGTGATGATTTGGTTTTCATCAAATGCATCATTATGCATTATGGTCAAAATGTTTCCTTTCTGGCCCAGTATGTCCTACTTTTAGTAGTCTTATTCAGATGCACCATTCCAAATTTAAGCTATACTATTCTTTTTAGAGAGTGAGGATCTGAATCTTTCCAGACAAGTCATTGTTCTTTTTCTAAATGTACTGTTAAATGTAGAATCTGAAACGTAGCTCATGCATCTTTGTTTCTGACCATTGCACTGTCTTTGAAGTGAAATTTCTGTGATATCCACCCTGCGAAGAATGCCAAAGGTCTGGATTGTTTTCTTCTTGTGAATAATTTTTCTCATGCAGATTAATGGACCTCAAATTATTTAGGAGTTGCAGGCAGTACATTAATTGTCTTAAATTAGAAATTGTTGCAAGTTGTTGATGTGTACTCAAAGAAATCCTTTAAGCCTCATAGCAAGCTTTGGCATCCTATGTTTCATTAAACATTTCTCAAAAATATCACACAAGGAAAAAGAAAAATTTTTAGATGTAGAAGTTTTTTCTGTTGTTTTCTTCTTCCAATAATTTCCACTAAAAGCCAGTAGAGACTTAACATGCACCAAAATGGGTTTCTCTAACTTCACTGTTTCATCCTATGTAAACAGGAATATTATTCACTATAAAATATCTTGTCACTTGCAATGATTCCAAGATAATATTTCTAGTTCATTAATGTCTTCAAGAGGTAATTAAGCATACTAGTCATTAACGGAAACTAAATATGTACATACTCTATTCAGTGAGAGGGAAAATATGACTGCAAAAATTAGTTCAACAGCACCCATTTGGGAATGTTTACCACATTAAAATGTATGCATTACTGACATACCACTGGTAAATGGAAATTCAGATCCGCATGGAACTGATGCTTTACTGCGCTACATAGGCTGTGCAATGGATTTGTGACTAGTGTCCTCAGGCTCTAAAGGACAGACGCAGCTTGCTGGAGAGGTCAGTCTGCTTAAGAACATATCATAGTGTTTAATAGTGTCTGTTAAACAGTTTTGTAAACCAGTCTGAAAATTTTTTTAAGGCCATTAATAATTTGTCCAACCTCAAGAAGGATAGTAGAAACCGAGAAAAAAAGAATGAATGAAGTAAATAAAGAGGTAATTTACATAAGTATTGTGAGTTTAGCAGTAGCCACAGTGTTGCAAAAAGTTCTTAGAATATAAGTTCAAATTCAGTTGAATGACACATTTCCTTGACTATGTGCTGTTAAAGCTTGCTTCTTACATGAGTAGTCTGACTGTGAAAAAAGATGGCTTTCATCAACCACACTCTATTGAACGCTTTGTGGTGACAGGAAACAAAAAGAGTACAAGGCAGTGTATGTGTGGATTGCACCCTCTACAGCCACCTCCATCCTGCTTCTCAACCCCTTTACACACATGTATGCACACATATATTCTGCAGAGCAGAGCTTTTTTTTCTCTTGAACATTACATGCATGAATGCAAATGAGAGAAGCATTGAGCTTCTGCACGTCTTTAT
Source organism: Melanotaenia boesemani (assembly GCF_017639745.1). Lineage (NCBI taxonomy): Eukaryota > Metazoa > Chordata > Actinopteri > Atheriniformes > Melanotaeniidae > Melanotaenia > Melanotaenia boesemani. Next base: position 5,732,654 of record NC_055696.1, read on the forward strand.
GCAAGTGTTTCTACACAGCCACTATATATAAACTAATCCGAAGGAATTTCATGAGGTAAACTGTGGCATGTCACCGGTGGAAAGAAAACAGCCGGAGACCAAAAATCTGCTCTGGCTATAAAAAGTTTCAGAAGAAGTTTTTGTGTGTAGATTTCTTATGAAGCCATTTTGTTTGTTTGTAAATCATGACCCTTAATTTTTCATTTCATGGCTTGGTGAAACTGCTTTGCAACCATGTTATCTTACTTAGAATACTGTTATCCATTTATATCACTATTATATGAAATCCTTATCTCATCAAATAAAAAAAAATGTAAGATAAATATGGGCTCCAATGGAAAATACCCTGCTAACCAAACATACCAGATTGTATAAAAATATGTTAAACTGAAATAAATAATTTTGTCCTTACTCTTGCTAAAAGAAAAAAAGGAAAGAAAAAAACAACTGATGAGCATAGAAGCCTTGATTTTTGTTTTTTTAATGAATTACTCACAAGTATCTGTGGACAAAATCTGGTCTTGGCCTCACAGATTAACCAGTGCATGAAAAGAATGTAGGTGGGGAACACATAATTCTATCCTCTTCAACTTTAATCAGGAGTACACTGACGCGCTGCAGCCCCCTCCATGTCTTTCATAATAATGGGCCGCTAAAAATTCAGGAGGCAGGCTCCACATCAATCACTCGCCAGATTTGAGTCCAATGCAATAAATATGTAAATGAGCAGAAGCCAACGTCTCGTTGCTTTGAGATCTGCACAAGGAAGGGGAAAAAAGGGAAAACTGTATTAATTGCCCATGGCCAGAGGAATCCTATTACTGTGGGCATTGATTATAAAATTGTATGTGTGAATGATTTTCATGCAGAAAGTGGACGACCAAGCCTGGAGCAAAGAGTGTAGAATGAGTCGAATTAGCAAACCGGGCTAGATTGTGCAAGGGACTAAAAGGAAACAGCGAAGAGGAAAAAAGGCTAAATTTAGGTTCAAATAAGATTTAGATTGAAGACTGAAAATGATATATCTCCAGTAACACTAAATGTGGCTCAGTCATGAATTGTCCCATTGTATATTTTATGTTTGTTTTCATTTTCTCTTTTAATGTGGTTGATTTTTGGAGGTTTAACTCATGCTGCAAGTTATAGGACCTATGACAAAACTGATAAAACTGGGCAACAGATCTGACTTTATCAAAGGGCAGGTTTTTTTTATTTTGTTTTGTAAAGTTGTATGAAGACACTATGTTGTAGCATGTATCCAAGTAGCTTTTACAAGCTCCACTATAATAATGCGAAGCCACAAGTGAGAGTCTGCTATGTGTCTCTTAGGTTTCTTGCACACACCTATTTAGCATATAGTATTTGCTTGTTACTGCTCCTCATTTTTCAGACACACCCATTTGAAAGCACCCATTTAATTGCTTTATTGCAAGTCACCTCTTAGACAATGAACAACCTTTACTTTTATGTTGTTAATCCCACACTTGCCATAATCAGTATCAGCTAGATGGAATTGATTTGCTGGCCTCATGTTTAACTTGCAAATCTCCCTCTTCATTAAGGCATTTTGTTCAGATAAACGGGGATTACACTATCAGCATAATATTAACTCCTAGAGAGTAAGAAAATTAGAGTTAGAGTTCAGAGATGAGTGTTTATATATTTTTTTTAAATTTTAAAAAGAATCATATTGGTTGTATTACCTTTAGTTAATTTTGACATCAGTATATTTTTTAATAGTCATTGAAACAATTTTGTTCCCTTTTGTCCCCTTTTAGCCTTTCCTTTTCTTTTTTATATTCTGTTATCTTTACTATGTTGTGCTAAAATTAACCCTTAAAATAACCCTTGCCACCATGTTAGGCCTAAGCACTCTTCACTTTGTAACCCTTCTAGATTCACTTCAAGACACAAGCTCATGGTGAAGCAATCACTAAATGGATCTAAATGTAAATAACTATTACAATCAAGCTCATAAATGAAAAGCAATGAAAAACAAGCAACCTCATGACAAAACCCTTGCCTTCTTGTGAAATTTAAAGTAATATCTTTTTTGACTGAAAGCAATTAACCTGAAACAGAAACTAACTTTAGCTCCTGGCTTCTTTCTACCACTTTGCCTTTTGTAACCAATAGACAAACTAATTCAACATTAAACTTAATTAAAAAAAAAAAAAACTGTGCAAGTGCCTGCAGTTTATGACTTTATGATCTCATTATCAGCATCTGTTTAGTCCTATTTTCATTCTGCTCTCACCTTCCCATGACAAAAATACTAGCGCTGTCATTAGCCTGTTCTAACAAAAGTGCTTTAACATACACATTAGCTTACATGTCAGCTAATGAGTAAAGTTGCCTGTACTTTTACATACTGTGAATAAAAATTTAAAAAGAAAATTCTCAAGAAAATTCCTTGCAAACACACAGTTTCCAAATAGATTATGAAATCTTAATGCAAACCATTATGCACATCTGGATGGATGGACAATATGCTGAATGCAATAATAATTTTCATTTCACGAACTTGTCCCTGAAATGTCTCTTATGCTGGTTAAGCATCATCATAAATGCACTCTTAGTTAATAAAACAGCAAAAAATGGAAGATGTCACCAGTACAAACATGGGCCTCAATGCACCTTATGGCAGAAAACACATTCAGTGACACCACTAAGAGTTTAGCTTTTTATGCAGCTAATGAATTCTTAAAGAAAAGCCATGCCTATGCATAGAATATAATTTAGAGTAATTCATCCAATTATTCAACTGGTAATGACCAAAAATGAAATACTCACTGCTCCGATAAATACACTGAATTAGAAGTGTCAATGCTCTTCAACAAAGCCCCATAAACCTAAACTAATTCTGAATAATAATAATGAAAAAAAGTGGAGATTATAAATATCTCCCCTTGACATGATTAATAAATAATAATATTTATATATATATATATATATATATATATATATATATATATATATATATATATATATATATATAATATAAAAAAAAAAAAAACAAAAAAACAACTGGATGTTAATGTCTGCTTCATACAATTAAAAAATGTGGTCTATCTCTTCAAAAAAAAAAAAAAAAAAAGAAAAGAAAAAGAAAAGTTTGTAGGTTGCGTTTTAAATCAATAAGCTCACATTTTGATCCATGCATAAGCCAATGTAAATATTGGCTGCAGCCAGCAAAGCTGCACAACTCAAAGAGTTTGAAGAGGTGAAACTCTGGAGGAGCCACATGACTAAAAGTGCAGAATTTAAAGTTTGCTTTCATTTAGCAACAGTTTATTGGTACTTCTTATCTCTTTTTTTCCTTGAATGAGAACATAGTACAAACTAACACAGTGAGCGACCACAGTAATAGAACAGCTACAAAAATTTGGTTTATCTGCATCAGTTCATCTGAATGACACAGTATTACATAGCTGAAATTCAACCCCGTAAACACAGGAGCTTTGAGTAAACGATTGACCATTCTGTACAGAAGTGTCCATTATTATATATACAGTTGGACTCCTGTTGAAGTCTTTTTTTTATTACATATAGAAAATAATCAGATTTATAAAGATACTGTTTTGAAGGCAAACATGTAGGAAAGGGTGTGACAAAACCAAAAATAATCTTCCACAGTCCTGAGACATACTGTATCACAGTCATAATCTGTTATCATCTGATAAAATTCTGTATTACATGTAAATAGATGGAGAGTGTTATGTGTAAAACATAAAAAAAAATGCTAACAAGCGCTTTTATGTTAGAATTTTAAACACAATAATATTGAGAAAAGTGCCGTGAAATTCTTTTAAGCACTAAAAATCAAGTGAAAACCCCCCTTTTCAATCAACTTAACACAAAGTGCACTAAAAAAAGAAGAAGAAAAAAATTAGTCAGCATTTAGAGTGCCCACCTTTTGGCTTATAAAAAAAAGCAAAAAACCTCTACTTGTGCATTTTATTTTAGGCTACTTAGCTATTTTTTCCAGTTGTCTTGAAGAACAACTCACTGTTCTTGAGAATTGCCAGAATCTCTTCCTGTAACTCCAGAGTGATTTAATGATGTCAAAATCAGCACTCTTGTTGGGAAAAACCAAAAGTAGCAGAACTCCTTGACCTTCTTGTAACCAAAGATAGTTCTCTGAGCCTCTTGCTGCATAATTAGACTTGTTTTGATGCTGAATGGATCTGGCACCGAGATGACACTTTTGTGAATGTATTATAGATAAACACATAAAACTCTTAGGTAAATGAAACTTTTGAACAAGTACTGGATGAGGCAGGGGATGTCTGTAAACACTGGAGAAGACTTTGTGCATGAATTGTGAATCTGTTGGGTTTATTGCTTAATCGGTGAGGCCCAGTACTAAACATACTGAGTCAAATTCTTATGACTTTTTAAGGATGAGTCAAAAAACAAGATTCATAGCATAATGGCAAAGCCCACAAACACTGATAGATAAATAAATAAATAGATAAATAAATAAATAAATAAATAAATAAATAAATAGATAGATAAATAAATAAATAAATAAATAAATAAATAGCCTTCATAATCTAAGTGTGCTTTGTAGTTTGTGTTGGCTGGATTACCAGGCCGTGCCTTCACTCATCTCTGAGGAGGGCTGTGACAGCTGGTTAGTGTATCCGTTGTCACTGAGAGACACTGTGGTGAAGGGCGTGCTGGGGCCACACATTTCGCTGGAGATGCTGTGAATTGAACCTGGTCCATTGGGCTCTGGGCTGGGTGAGTCCACGGGATGGTGGGACACTGTGTCAGAGAAACACTGCACCTCTCCAGCACAGAGGTGCCCTACATGATGGTGGTCTATGGTTCCTAATGGTGTGCCAGCAGGGATTGTTGAGGGCACAAAGCCCAGGTCTGCTGGAGTCTGAGCCTGGGATGATGGAGGACCTTGAAAGTACTCATAATTCCCTCCTGACCCATAGTATTCACTGGGATAATCTGCATTAATATAAACATATGATTGGTGTATGAATTAAATCAGATTATTGAGAGAAACAAACAATTAAAACTGAATTTGGAGCTGTTTTTATAAGTATTTTCACAATGTAGCGAGATTGATATAGGATCCATTATGAATAAATCAACTTGGAATGCGTAATAACTAACATAAAAAAGAGACAAATTTAAACTATTAAATCTGCATGATATGATCTCATAGCATATCTTACCTCCATAATATGAGAAGTGTCCAAGTTCTCCTGGCTCCAGTCTCTCGCCCAGGGTTCTCATCCTCCTCGGACTTCGGAAAAACACGTGTCTCCGCGCGCTCAAGGCGCTTAGTTGCTTCATACGTCTTTCTTTAGACCTTCGGTTTTGGAACCAGACCTTTAAGTAGTGAATAAAAACAAACAAAAAATAAACAAAATAAACAAATTAAAACAATAAATGAAAATGCAAAGCTACAATGCATCTTGAGCTACAATATGCAAAAGCATATTATTATGCGTTTTGTTGTTTTGTACATGCTGGATTGTTTGATTAAAATAGACAGAAATACTATGAAACTGAATTAAGAAAAATATGATTTAAGCTGCTGACCATTTATTCCACGATAAAACACACACACACAAAGAAAAACATCTTGCTCACATTTTTTCTTTATAAATAAAGAAACATGTAAATATATAAATAAATCTACGAGGAAAACTAAACTAAAATCTAAATAAATCATTCAACCAGGATTCCTTATCAAGGGAGCTTATAAAAATGCTCAAGGACATCAGTGCTAAATGAGTCCCTTTAACGGTTTTAGAGGCGCAATGGGAGGAAAGATTAAGGAGAAATCCAGAATTTGGTCAGGGCACTTCATCCGAACAGAGCAAAGGAGAGAAATTAAAATCGGCAGAGCGGAAATAAAGGTTGTTTACAATTTGCAAGTGAAGAAAGTCTGCCAGGGAATTTCAACATAAAACTTGCAGTCTTTTTTCCCCCTTTCTCTCTTTTCTGTCAGATAATTTTATGTGATAATAGACTGGACATATTGTTACCCATAAGGAATGTAGATTAATCTAGTCTTGCTTATTTTTTTTTACTGTAAATTTTCCACTTTCCGTTTTTTATATTGTTTTATTTTATTTATTTATTTATTTTTTTTACCTGGATTACTCTCATGCTGAGACCAGTCTCCCGTGACAGCTGCTCTCTGATGTGTCTCGTGGGCTTCGGAGTGGCGGCGAAAGCGGCTTTCAGCGTCTCCAGCTGCTTGGCTTTGATGGTGGTCCGAGGGCCGCGTCGCTTCCCGACGGCGCTCTGCTCGTCGTTCTCGTTGATGGACGCGTCTTTGTCGGATAAATGTCCGCTCTCCGAGTCCTTCCCGTCGTCCTGCGGGTCCTGGGAGTCCGGAGACAGACTTGGGTCGCTGCACGTCGTTACTGTTAGGTTATGAATTATAAAAAGAATTATAGACGTATTGAATAATGAGGCTATATATATATATATATATATATATATATATATATATATATATATATATATATATATATATATATATATCAATCAGGACAATCTCATTATAAATACTCAGAACTAAACCTTTAATATCTTTTGTAGAAAATGCTTGAATTTAATTTTGCTCAACATGACATTACCAGAAAGGAGAATCGTGTCTTTCCCGTTGTTGTTTTGATAGTCCTCCTTACAAACAAACTTGAACTCATCCAGGATGTACAGCTCCTCTCCAGTGGACAGTTGTTTGTTACACATCATACAGGTGAAACAGTTCAGGTGAAACACTTTGCTTTTGGCTCTGCGGACAAGATCACTGGGTAGAATGCCCTGCGAGCAGCCTCCACACTTGGTCCCAAATCTCCTGTTGAAGAAGGAGGGAAACGTGTCAGTTTCAGTAAAACTGGAACAAGTCACAGATCAGGACTATTCACACTTTGGATGATTTTGCAAATCTGATTTTAGTTCAGCAAGAGGTTGTAAGTCCACAAAGGAACCAGGAAGTTACTTAACTGAAGTCATATATCGAAAAAAACTATTTCAAAGCAGTTATTCAAAATATTTAACAGGCTATCATCTGTATCTTTAGTAATGTATAGTTTCAGAACATACTTGAAATAAAGAGCAGCTATAGCTTACATAAATTCAGGATGCGTATCACCATCATGACTGATAAATTCAGCTTATTTTATTTAAAAAACAAGAACACTTCACTAAATATGAAAGAGCCAAGTATTTTATGTATGACAGAATCCAGCCTGCGGATCTTCAGCAGAATCGGTATTTTAGTTATAGTATCATAATGGATCTTTATGCATACACTGTAAAACGGAATTTAATTGTAAGAATCTAAAATTTAATTGGATGAAGACTGACAACAGGTGTATATCTTTTTTTTTTTTTTTTTTTTTTTTTTTTGTTATAAAATAATCCATAAATCCTTTGGCTGCTTACCTGAAAAAGTCATTCTTACAATACAGTCTCCCATCTCGCGAGAAACACTTTTCTGTCAAACTACATTTGCATTCGCAGCACTGGACACATTTGATGTGCCACGGTCTGTCCAAAACTTTCAGCAAGAACCTATCAAGAATAGGCTTCTCACAGCTGGTGCACTGAAGCATCGTCTGGACTTTCTCCCAGTCCAGTTCGCAAGGAATGTGTGTGTTTTCCCCACTAAGGTCCCGGCCACCTCAATTCGGACTCGTTGGAGTGTTCTGATATGATCCAGGAGATCCACCGCATCCAAATTCTTCTCAGTTGATTTAAACTATATCACCATCATCCGTGTGAGGTCTTCTCTTCCACAGGGCAACAATCCACATCAAGTCAACGGCTCCATAGGAAAGATTAATTGTACAGAAAAAACTACCAGACAGCATTTCTGCCACAATATAACTGGTTGGAGATCAGCGGGCCGGTTTAAATGATCCTAGATTTGCTTTTTCATATCAGCCGAGGGGGTGAAAAAGGCTACCTGTTTGCTGCTCTTAAATGAATTCACGACATATCCTCAGTGTCATCTAGAATATAGAGCAACGTGGATGAAATGCAACGCTCTGCCTTGTTATTTCTGCTCCGCTTGTCCTCCGATGAGCTGAGTCTGAGATGAAGGCTGAAATGAGCGCACCTTGCAAAGCTCAGCCTATTGCCTATTAAGAAACATGTGACGTCATCGCCACGACAAACCTATGAGCAGTCTTTTTATTTCACTCCTCCACATGTACTTCAGTAGTATGGAAATGAAGGGTATACAAAAGCTTTATTGAAAAAAAAATTAAATAAAATAAAAAAATAATACAACTAAATAATACACCAAATAATTTAAAATGATAATAATTACGCAAATAAACTCTGAATTTAATTTTTAACTCGTACGAAATAAGATCAAACCAGCAATAACGATGGGCTTAAAACCTTTTCGTGCAATAATATTTTTCAGATATTTTCTCTCAGGAAAATCCCACTGAGAGTCAGTGATGATGTCATGCATTTCCTTCGGAAAGGCCCGAGTGTAAGTAAGATTAAATCGGTGGCAGGTGACAAATTATCAGCAGGTTTATCCCTTCAGCAGAGCGAGAGGAGACTTTTCACATAGATTAATGTTGTGGCCCAGCATAATTCCTCATTTTATTGAAGGGACAAGGATCACTAATGGTTATAATCTGTGGCGATAGGCTGTCTTTTATAGATGTTATCGGATCATGTTGCTGCGCTGGGAACGGAGATAACGCATTTCCCCACACAGGCTCCCAGCTCTGTTATTCTCTGATAGCTGAGGTCCTGACAGTGGGTCTACTGTATAAATTAGAACTGAAATAATAAAATATTTTTTAAATTAAAACCAGAAAGAAATTGGCCATTGTTTGGGTTTTGCAACTCAACATTTTTCTTTATTTTTAATCTGTAATGCTATTTTCTAGGTTTAAAAAAAGACAACTTTATATCGATAAATACTTTTTTTCATGAAATCTGTCAATTTTTTATTCTTAACTTTGTTCCTTTTACATTTTAGTTTAAAATAGCAAATAAAATACCATTTGTATCAGTTATTCACAATAAATCAAACAAGATTGACAAGATTGGACTTCCTTTCTTCAAATATAAAAAAAATATATGTCTTCTTAATTTTATTAATTTTTCTTATTAAAAAAAGCATGAACATCTTAGATCAATTCAAAAAATTATATCAGATGTAATAGAAAATTGCAAGAAAAAAAGTTTTATTACACAAATTATTGTTCAAGTTTATATGTATTTATTTATTTAACAATTTTAATAGAACATCAGTAAAGCACAAAATGTCCCTGGTGAATTATATAACTTCAAAATGCTACTGCCAGGTTTGTATGGATTTCGATTGGTTGATTGATTGATTGATTGATTGATTGATTGATTGATTGATTGATTGATTCATTCATTCATTCATTCATTCATTCATTCATTCAAGAGGAATTGTTTTATAAAGCTTTGAACGCTGATAATGTATTAAAAGTTGTGAGCGAGCTTTGCTGTCAGTTGGTTCAGTTCTTAAATGTCACTTGAATTTGATGCACAGAAGAAAACTGGCTCCAGTCTTTAAAGCAAACCGGGTATATATACTTGTATAGGAAGTCAAAATTCTCTGATAGGAATGTTTTCATATTTCCTCACTGACTAATGAATAAGTTGAATTTTGACAAATGCTGCTTGTTCAACACTGGACTTGAAGTTCTGCACTGCAGTGCAACACTGAGACAAGTATTTGTGTTTTTTAGCCTTTATATAGACTTCTTGTTTGCCACTTGAAAGGCAGAAGAGTGAATTTAATAAGTGAAAAACCCAGGAGAAACATAGATCCAAACCTTTGACTTGAGACTACTCCTTATAATCAGTGAAAACATTTCTTCCCGCTGTTCTGTTTATGAACCTGATCTCAGTGATCTGACTGTAACAGTTTGTGACAATGAGAAAGCCAGAGGGGAAAGCAATTACCTCTAAGATATTACTTAGTACAAGCTGTATATAAATCTCCTTTGTGAGTTTTATTTTTCATTGAGAGGTGCTGAATAGAAGCCTGGCCTGTTGGCCCCCAGCCCCGCTCTCCTACATAAGAGGTTTCTGTGTAACGCTAGGATCTGGCAGGGTGTGCACTGTTTATTTTGGAATGAAAAAAGCGTGTCATTAGTGTTTGTTAATTGCAGCTAATTGGCCCTAACGAGATGAACAAGGCCACCCACTGGGAGCAGTCATACAAATAGTTCTTAGAAAACAAAATTAATTACTAGATGGTAATTAAAGTCAATTAAAACTGATTAGGTAGTAGAAGAACAGGAAAGTTGTAGACAGTGGGAAAACACCTGGCAGCATACAATATGGCTGTGTGTCTGACAGCTTATACAGATTTTTGCTGTGAAATGCCTCTGCCTCTTTGTATGTTCAGCATTTTTCTAACAAAAGGCATCCAAGTAAATGGATATCATGTAAACTCCTAGTCAGTTTTTTTCTGCTTTGCCCAATGATTGATCAGGTTATAATTAAAAATACAATTTTTATTTTATTCAATTAATCTGTTCTGAAATGATGAGCCAATTGAGAGAAGTCATACAGATATGTTTAAAGAGCTCTTTTCTTTCTTTAATGTTTTAGAAATTGTCTTTAACTATCCCCCATGGACCACCATGGCCCATTTTTTATGCCAGATATTGATTGTACAAGGACTGCTAAAAGCATTTAAAAAGAATATGAAAAAAATTAAAAATTTTAAAAGATACATTTTTAAATCAAATAAAGAACAAATAGACTATGAATGCTCATGAGTGAAAACTAGAGTGGTCTATTGAAAACAAAAGATTTCTTTTTATTGATCCTTAAGTACAACTTGTCCAAGGTGTATCCTTCCTCTTGCCCGTAACTGCTGGGATGGGCTCCAGCATAGTTGGATAGATGGATGGACGGATGGATGGATCTTTATGTAACTGAAATAAAAAAACATAAAAAGAAAAAAACACATTGTTTGATAATTTGTCACTGTTTGTGATCATTTAAGAGTTAGTTCAATCAAAAACAACAAGGGCATCTCATAGTAATATCTTATTAAAGAGACATGTTATTGATGATATGATATTTAATCTACTTTTATTGATATGTAAAATTCCCTCAGTAGGGTAGTATAATTAAAGAACAACACAGACTACAGCCTCTAAATTGACAAAAAATGACTGAACCTCTGAAATAGTTTGCAGATGAACTGAGCTTCATAACTTTACTGAAGAAAGGGATTTTGTTGCAGGGTGGTTGTATCAGACTACAGTACTCTTTAGCTATTAAACAAAAAAAAAAGCTATTACAGTGAGTATGCATTATGTTGTGACACAGTGCTCTCTGTAACCAGTTTTAAACTAAGTTTATTATCTATTTCTGGCACACAAGTGCACTATCTGTATCTTCTCTGCTCTGAGCCAACTGACCTCAAAGCCTTGATATTTTTTAAGCTGAAGTGTAGAACAGGGTGGCGTGGCATTTCCAGCATAAAACACAACATGCAGCTCTTTGAAGATCCTTAATTAAGCTGATATTTCACTGTTGGGAAACAGAAAAAGAAAAAAAGAATACAGTTGTACTCTCTGTATGTGCTGTAAAACAACTTTTCTATTGAATTTAAATAATAGAAAATGTTAGGACTGAGGTACACGTTGATAAAGAAGTGGCTAATAAAAACAGAAAAATGCATAATCTGAGAAGATGACAACCTATTGAAGAGAGGAAAGTCATCCTCATTGATATCTTCATGCCAAATTGAGAAAAAATGAAATGCCAAATTGCCAAATCGTCTAAGTAATTTTATCCAAAATGGACATGCCTTCATCAGCCTGAATAGCCTCTTCCTCATTACAACAGTATATCACAGACAAAGTGGGGATACATCCCCCAAACTACACCCGTAAACCTCCCTAACTTTTGTACTGAGTTCTTTTGAAAACTCCCATGTGTATAATCACAACTTTTACTGCTTGAAAAAAAAATCAATTCAGCTGCTGATGGGCATTTTTTTTTCTTAGAGATGCCATAATGGAAAAGGCATTCATGAGTAGTTGATACACTGAGGTGGTTATTTCCTGCTCAATATTTGATTATTAATAAATAGTAAAGCGACAGTGATGTTGAATGCAGAGAGTAGTGGGGTTGCGCAGTGTCATATTATTTGCACGCTTGTGTTTGACTGTGATATAGAGGGAAACCTGCCCCATATCAGAGGAGGGAGAGTGATCGGCCTGAGGGGAGGCTCATAGAGAGGACCCAAGGGACAGGGTGCCCAGGGCTCTGGTGATGATGGTGATTGATGCAGGCACAATTCAGACAGCCCAGACGCTGTAGCAAATTAAAAGGCTATTTTGTAAAGTTGTAAAAGAGCAGGATGGCACAGGGGAGCGATGAGCCCCCATCACACCCTCCTCGACTCTTCTGTCATACCATCAGCTTCTGTTTGGTTTCCTTGGTGTCATCAGCTCCCCGGGGAGGAGGGCTATCACAAGCCATTCACGCTCACTCGTACTGGATACATTGCTGATGCTGCATAAGCACATATGGGAGTGTGTAAGAGTGTGTGGTATGAGGACAAATGACCACTCATTGAAAGTAATATTATATTATTAGGTATGAATAGTATGTTTAGAAAAGTGTGTGGTATTTCACATTCTGCACAATCCCTTTATGTTTCACCCGTTCTTCAAATTTCTTTCTTTTTATTAAATTAATTTTCTGAAGCACCATGTAAATGTGTTTATGAAAAGCAGTAAAGAAAAAAAAACAAAAAAAAAAACAGAGTAAATATACTTCTAAACTTAGTCATCATAGGTCAATAAAGAAAATTAAAAGGCAATTTTAGTTGCATCATACGCATTCATTTAGTATAAAAAATAAGTTATGCCAGTAAAATAAGAAATATTATGAATTCTTTCCATGCCTTAGTTCCTTAGTTGTACATTATGTACAATTCAATATTTTAAGGTTTGAATTAAATGAACCTGCCTGACCTCAGGATGCACTCATCAATGGGTGTTTGTCCTGCCTGGGAGCGGTGTGTGTGGGGAAGGCAGATAGAAGGACAGACTGTGCAGGCTGCAGGCTGAGCAGCCTTCGGGGAGGACGACTCACATGCCTAAGGTCAAACCAGTGTCAAGTGGGTAGTGAGGCCAGCTGAGCTGCCTGGCCCAAGCATTGTGCTCATCAATGCAGCTGCTGTCAGTTATCGTAAGTGTGGGGGTGCAAGCTGCTTCGATAGAAAGCAGTCTGCTTCCTATGAGAGCTGGGAGTGTGCTTCTGTGTAAGTTTTGGGGAAGTGAATAGGAGACTGTTGGTGCTTGGGGGCACATGGACGAACATGAGGAAAGGGGCTCTTTTCCAGGCTGTGTCTCTGACAAGCATTCTGCTCACTAACAACTGTTAGTGCTCCCACTATTATTTAGTCAAAAGATAATCAAGAAAATCAGAGCGATGGAAAAGGAACTCATCTCTCATATCTTAATTAAAAATTACCACTTGTAAGGACTACACTTTCATTCTTACTTTTTGTGCTCTAGTCATTATAATCTCCAATGTTACTGCTGTGATCTCAGTCAGGGGTAATAAGTTTCGAGCTGCAGTGTGGAGGCTTGATTCCCAGACCTAGCAGCATTGGGTAAGATATAATCAGCCCTTCTGCAGTGGGGTCACGACTCTCACTGGAATGGGTTGACTGGCCTATAGCAGCTTATCACCTGCTCCTATGTTGCCTAGCCCAGCAGCTGAATACTGACAAGGACCATGCAGCCCACTGTATAAATCGATTGGTGCTCACACAGATATGTCCCACTAAGGGGACACAAGGATGGGTACTGTGTACACTGTCAAGTCAATAGGAAAATATTAGCTAAACAGCTTAAAAGTGAGGGAGAGAACACAGACACTACATGCATGAAAGGAAGGATCTTATGTCAGACACCCCAGTCTGTTTCCCTTGGTGCAGCTGTCAGTCCCTGATCTCTGCGTTGTATGCAAGCAGGGGAGTCATAGATACTGCATTAGAATAAGAGGGGACTGCAGGAGTGCCTCAGAGGCCTGATGCAGCCGCCCACCCTTGTCTTCTCAGCTGGGCCTTCTCATGCTCACCCCTTTCATTCTTGCAGCTCCGCGCGACTGGGCTTGTCCCAATGCACTAAACAGATGGGCGTCTCACAAAGGGCCGAGCTTCTTCGCAAGCTGGTGTACTACATGGCTGATTACACCTAAATACCAAACCCAGCATTGATACAGTGGCTCATGGTCACATTGTGCAATGGGTGTGGACAATCGAAAGAAATCAAAAGACAATTTAGGTTAAACCTCTATTGTCTTCTGATATGGACATGTTGTATGCAATTTGCAAAAAAGAATAAAGTATATGTTGTTTATTTGTTTGTAATGATCTATGTTAAAAGATGTATACCTTAGGATCTTTTACCTGAGAATAAGCAATAATCCTTTTTCAAGTGAATCTTGTCTCTTTTGTGGGACAAAATATGGGAAAAATCACATCTAGCACATTGTATAACACAAAGCTTGTACCTGAATATTAGCTCAAATTACATAAAATTAAGTACTATGCTCTTTTGGGGAAGAAGAAACATAAAAAGATATGTAGAGAAATCAAAATTAAAAAAAAAAGAATGAAGTAGGATAACTAATATCTAATTATGGAAAGATAAATGTCAGTTCTTTAAATGTAGCGAACTCCTAATCAATAATGAGTCACTCATTATCACATTACCCTAAGTGATATCACCACTACTGTAACTCTCTTTGGCACTAACCATGCAGTGCTGCTGCTTAAGTTTTACATGGATAAAATGAGAATGCATGCAGTGTGACTGGATTTCTAGATGAAAATGAGTTTGTTTTGCAAAGTTCTGTTGATCTGTAAAGAAATAACTGTTTGTTGTGCATAAAGACACAGGACCCAACCACAAACACACACACGGGTGCTTGACTCCCGGCAGGGGCTATGTGCAACCAAGTTTTCCCTTTCTGTGATATGTGTATGTGTGTGTGTGTGTATGTGTCTGTTTATGGACATCTATTTCTCATCTATTGCTGTACAGCAGAGATAGAGAGGAACAGAGGGACGGGGGAGACTACACGCCTGTAGCCAGACTATACACATTTTTCATCGACATTAAAAAATAAATAAAAAAAATCTGGGCTTCTTATCAGCAGCTGTGTCCTTTCCTTCCTCTCAGATTGCCCTCCCATCCCTGTCTGGCCTCCCAGATATGCTAATCACTATGTAAGAATATCCTGTTGGATAATTACCATGCATTACCCTGTGCTCATCTCCGGATTAATTCCTCATGTGCATAATCGCATTTGGGCTTCTTTTCCAACGCAATGTTAAAGGTGAAATGTGGGTAAATACAATTTTTTCTGGTTGAACATTATTGTTTGGAATGTGTTGGCAGCTCTTACCTCCAGGACATTGTCTGCAGACTAAGATGGCTGAATGAGGAGGATTATCTCCTCAGTCATAAACTGTCTGAGCTGCTGGATCTTAGAGAGTTGTAATGCCACCACCCAGGGCTGTTTTCAATGGTTGATATCCTTGTATTACCCTTTGTGTTTTGTTGGTTTTGTATTCATTTGTGGATTAATGATTGTACTGATCTCTTACAGTGTAACACTAAAAAATCCCTAATTATGACATGAGTTAAACTTTAATTTTGCTTCTGTTGATCACCAGCAGATGTGTTTAAACTTACAATTTTTTTTAAATTTTATGTTCACAAGAAATTTAACAAGACAGAAAGTTTCATTTTCCAAATCATACAGACAAATTCAATATAACATAGCGACATTTGAAATGTGATCAGTGCATACTAGTCACATGATAATGCAACTGCAACCATCCCTTTACTGATAGCCCCTCCCATGTTTACATCTCATTTGAATATATTGAGTGGGCCATCTGTAATCCATTTATCTACATCAAAAAGCAGTTAGATTTGCCCTTTCCTCCCACTGACCCTGCCTCCATCCCAGTCGATATGTACAAATCAAGACAGGATTACACTTATTTGACAGTTTAGTAGTTAGACTAAACTAAGAAAAACAATGCATTTGAATACAGCTGTCCTGCAGTACAATGGTTGGAATATGTAAATCATAGAGAAATACTTCAGGAGATGCAGTGATTACTTCTAAAGAGGTCTTTGAATTCTGAATATGCTGGCCTCAGGACGTTTTATTTCATGACTGCATTAGTTTTTATTTGTGCTCCTAATGAACTGGCAACTATGTAACTGAATTTTTTATCATCTAATCTTAACATTCAGAAACATTTTTGGGCATCTTTAACACTGTCTTCCACCTGTGTTGCTTTAAGTTGTTCAGTTTGACAACAGGCTCTGTAGACATCCACCTTCCACTGACATAGGAAGCTATTTTAATGTGATCCCCGACAACTGACATCTACGTCTCTGTCTGCAGACCTCAGAGTAAAGTCCTGTTGTGGCAGCTGCACACATGACCCTTATGAGCAAACCATAAAAGCACTATTACAAGAGTAATGACCAAATTTAACAGTTTGCTTCAGCACACCTGGGTTCCAGGCGAGGTCTGTATATTTCCTCTGACAGTCCCAACATCTTGGCGCAGTCAAGCAGAACGTAACTGGCAAGGTCAATATCCCTGGAGAGCAAAGGAGGAGTAGTTTAAGGATGTGGTGCATTAGAGGGTTCTTATTTGTGGCTGTATAAAAGCTCGGGCATCAATGTGAAGGACAGGTAAAAGAGCTCTCTGTTAGATAGCTGATAGTATATGTATAAAACTGTAGCTGTAATGAACTAATTAGGAATGATTGGTGGTATTGGTATGATTTTTTGTGCTTGTTGCACACACACACACACACACACACACACACACACATGCATACAAATTATATATATATAGGCAAAGCCAGACATCCCTTTTCACCCTCCAGTGTTAATCTATCTTAATCTATCTTTTCCCATCATGCCCCTGGGTTTTAAACATTACTGGTGCCACAAAATTGTCCTTTTAGTACATGATCACGACATGAAGAGGTGCTAAATTAGCGGTGTATTAACAACAGCTTGAATGAAATGGTGCTTCAGATGACAGTATATGCATTATTTGGGCCACACTTTGTCTCTTTGGGCTGAGAAAGTGCTACGGGGGGGGGGGGGGGGGGGGGGGGGGGGGGGGGGGGCGAGAGTCAGGTGGAGAGCACAGAGAAAAGTGCTAATGGACTAACACAGCAGAACAGCTGATCACATCTCTGAGTGTCAGCCCAGCTCTGCTTCATGCCCCTTAACTATAACATATGCTCATATAAAATCAGCTCTGGTACCTTCAGGATTATTTATTCAAACAGCCCACATACTATAGTACACCTTGACTCAACAATACAGCACCTACAAGAAGGAAATGGCAGAGAGCAGAGCTGGGATCTGAGGCTTCCTGCCTGCATGGCGCATGGGATAACCCAACAAAGTTGGCATCTCACCTATAAAAATCCTCTGAGTCTTTTTAATATACACACTAATATAATTTTTTATATATCTATAAAATGATCATTAATAATGTCAGATTTGAACTTTTAACAATGGGAAATATGGAAGTTTCTATTTGTGATTTCACAGTCTCCACTGAGAAGTGTTTGTCATTGTGTAAATTCAAATAACTACTTTTTATTCTACTCTTCTCTTTGGTCTGTTCTCTGTTTATGTATCTGTAAAACATCAAATTTACAAATACTACTTACTTAGACAAAGCGCTGTTTGATAACTCACCTCTGTTTTCATATTCAACGAGGAAGTGAGTAGATTTGTTATAATCCATAAAAGATTTTATCTTTCATTTTCATCAAACGACTAGATTTGGTAATAAATAAAAGGACAATATAATCTGTCAGGGTGGATTCACATGTATGTTCAAGCCTCACACTCATAAATGCAGATGTAACACATGCCATGTCAATAATGCTATTTAAAGGCAATTGATCATTTGGAAGCCCCAGATACCCATGAGACATGAGTGAGAATTACAGGGAGAGGCAGGAAGATGGAGTGAGAATCACCTCCTCACATCTGACCCCAGACCTGTGAACATCTTACAACACCTTGCAGTAGCATTGCTCTACTCTCTGGAGGAGCTGAGAAATAAAATAAGCTTGTCATTCTATTGAATCCCTCTATCATGAGTTGGGTTGATCCACTTTTTGGCAATTTCTCCAGTCCAAGGATTACAGATCTCTTTCTTTTCCTGTTCAAGCTTGGGGCAATTGATGAAGCAGTCCTTGGCATTCCTCCATAGCTCTTTTAGATCTCCCAAATGTGGTACAAAAATAAAAGATAGCTGATTTGCTGTTTTTTTTGGGGGGGGGATTTTTTGTTGTTGATGTTTGTTTGATTCTATTATTTTGTAAAAAGAAGTGGGGAGATCAATGACCATCACTTGTTGCTGGAGACACAATCGTGTCTGTGTGACTCTTATCCCCTCAGCGGAGAAGAAACAATAACAGAATAAATCTATTTCAGGGTCACAGCAGATTTGAAAAGAAAACCTTTTCTTGAGGTGTTTGGGTTGGATCCTCTGTGTTGTGTTGTGTATTGATTTTGTCTTCCTCCATTTCTTTAAGAGCTTGGTTTCTTTCACACAGAGAGGAGGCAACTCACTCATTAATGGTGGTTGAGTTTAGTCTCTGAGGAAACCTCAACTTGCTGCTCCTAGTATGGTTTTTAATTTATTTTTTTAAATGATGGATTTCACCTTGTAAAGCTTGTAAAATTGAAAGAATCTAATGTGAATGCATCCTATTATTGTAGGAGCACAGGAATGAAAATTGTGCCTCAATCAAATGGGCCCTTTTGTTCTGAATTTTGTTTGTCCAGAGTCCCTTATGACAAATGTGTGTGCCACAGTTGAAATGTCCGTTCACCAAATAATCAATTTTCCACTTGTGGCAGACACAGCAACATCACTAGATCATTAATACTGACGCATCATTAGGCAGTAGTAGACAAACAGCATGCTGCTTTGTAGATGATAAATACAGATCTGGCTTCTACAGTCAGTTTTAGAAATGAAAATGTTCACCAAACACATTTTGACATAAAGACACCCAGTGTTGTGCCTGAATGAGTTAATTGAACAATCCTTCATGAACTTGTTCACATTTTGGGTGAATGTGAGCTGAACGTTATTGTGAGCGCGTTCATTCTGGCGTTTGTGAATGGCGTCCTCTCACAGTTAAACTTTGTTCAAGAGAGAGCCAGATTTCCATAGAACCTTTCAGGCAAAATCCCGGCTAAAACACACCGTAAACAGGCCTTAAATACCCAATCTGGCAACATCAGCCACCACAGAGCCGCACCACACATGCGTCATCAAATTATGAAACATGGAGGCAAAATCCAATGAAGGCAGCGGGTCCACATCTGCCATAATGATCACTACAGCATCTTCGTATGATCACTTAAAATAATTTTTTGAAAAGGTCAGTGCTTATCTAGGAGGGAGAAATCTTGCCTTTTTGTGTAAACTTTGCCCGCCAGGTGGCAAGAAGCAACTCCGGACATCAACAACGTCAACAGCAAACCTGAAACGTTATATTGAAATAAAGCACCTGGCTAGCCTTCCAAGGTGTGTGAACCAAATGTTATTAAAAACAATCTAAAGACTTGGCAACGGTGTGCTAAAGCAGATCCTCTACCATCCAAAACTAAACAATGGCGTACTGTTGTCTTCAGCTCAAGCTACAGCTGGAAAACCTTGCGCAGTATATTGTCAGAGACCTGCAGCCTTTGAGGAAAGAGGAACCCTCAGCTTTCATAAACTTGACAAATGCAAGACATTTGGTCTTTTTTCACTTTTTCATTTGGAATGAATATTGCACTTTAATGACCCAAGTTCTAGGAATTTTCTTTGGACAAACAAGTCAGAAAAAATTATATTCGTTGAATGGGTGGCAACGATAGGAAAATGGCAGTATTCTGAGGGTAGTAGCTCTCAGCAACATATTGGGAAAAATACGGTGGCTGGGAAGTGCAAAACAACAATACATCTTTGCAATGCACATTTACATCCAGTAAAACACTTTTACATTTTCGTGATACAAATTTACATCAAGTTAAACACTTTTACAAGTTTACCGAAACACAATTACAAAGATAGGTGTTTCACTAAAATCTGTGATCCATCAGCATAATTAAACTGTTGATGGTACTGTTGCCAACCCTACAGCCCATACCACAGTCATTTAAAAGTCTTGATAAATCATCCATGTATACAAAAATATAACAAAATGCTCTCACTCCATTTGACACACTAAATGGTGCAAATAAACAATTTTCCCATTTTACAAATGTAGACTGATGGGCATACCAATAGACTAGAATTCTCACCAAACATTTCTTGTATAACTTAGAAAATAACTTCACGATTAACATAATCAAACGCCTTTGAGGCATCAATAAAACGCATCAAATATTTCGTATTGCGTCTGTTATACAAATTTAAGATTTCTAAGCATAGATGCACGTGTCTGTTTCATGTTTGGGTATGAAGCCAAACTGGTTGTCAGAGGTCAGCAAAAACTCTCCCATCTTGTTCAAAATAACCTGCTCCAGCACCTTGGACAAAGTGCTGACCAAAGCTATTGGCCTAAAGTTCTCATTACTATTAATTTTGACAGCTTTATCTTTTACAATTGGAACTTAAATGACCGACAATAACGTGTCAGGTAAGACTTCATGTATTAGAAATCCTGTAAAACAAATGGAAAGCAGGGGCATACAATTTCCTACTTACATATTTTTAATGCTCAGTAGTTATCTTGTCTGCACCAGATGCTTTATTGTGGCGAAAAGGAGAGAGTGAGCAACTTTGTTATACAATGAGCATAATTCAGCCATATGTTTCAGATTCTTGCAGTTAATATCATTGCAGGTGACTGCTCCTCTTGACCTAAGATGGACAATTTAATTTTCCCTACATGTATATATCATTGCTCATGGGCGTAAGAGATGGCACATTGCCCACATTTATAGACAAAGAAAAAGGCATATGATCAGAAGTGGCAAATTCATAGTTAATTCTGAAAGATGCAACAGAATTATGAGCATCACTGGCACATATACAGTGATTTAACCAGGAGGTGGTATGCCATGCCTCAATATTGCAAGTTAGCATATACCCTACAACTTCATAAACCTCATAACTACACACTGATTTCTGCAAGATATCAAAGACCAAGAAGATTTAACTGGTTTACTCTTCTGTTCTTATATGTTGTATTTAAAAACTTGTTAGATTATCCATTACGCAGTGGGAAAGAACATGCAGTATTTTCTTTTAAAATGTGGTGGAGTAAACATAAAAAGTTGCCCAAAATTAAAATATTCAAGCTGTTCTATTAATACACAATTGTACGTATTTGTAATTAAAAACTTAATGTTATGTACTGTAGACTGTAGCAGGAAATGTTCACTTGTGGTCATTTTTAATCAAGTGGTGTACTGCACAGTCTATATACTCACTATCATAATGAAACTCATTAACTGTCATAATGAAACTCATCAACTTTGTCTTGTTTAAGAAACAGTCTTAATATTAAGTGCAGCAACAAACGGCTTGTACACTTTCTACAAATATCTAATTGTTTAAATCACATACTATAGGGCTTTTTCTGTAATTGCATTATAAATTTCTTCCAACCCTTTTGAAGTGGGCATGTTGTTTCCTCAAGACGTGGCAAGCATCAACTTCAAGTGAGGAATAAATCAACCTGTGGAGGATGTGGAGCATTAATGAGCTGAGGGACATAGTTCAGAAAGATGGAAAATGAGAACTGGGACCATCTGTCAGTAGTTGTGATGAATGGAAATGGACCAGTCTTCTTCTTCTTTGGTTCTCCAGCATTTCCCACCACCTTGGATGACATTTTTCTCATCAGTCATGTTTTGCACATTTGTAGCAAATAACTCCATCAGACTTTGCCAGCACCCGTCTGTCCAACAAAGAGAAAGCTTGATATTTCAGAGACAGCTGAATGACAAGGATGAGAAAACCAACCAGTGGCAGCAGTAGAAGAAAATAAAAAAAGGGAGAAAAAAGAGCACAGGATAAGAAAAGCCAGGGTCTGCTTTGAACATAAATTCCCTTGGGTATCAGTCAATCTGGGGCTAATTCATGTCAGAGCGTGTATGTTATCTCCTTGTGAGGCCAGCAGAAGACTGATAAAAGTAAAGTGGAATTCAAGTTTGTTGCACAAGTGTACAGATAAAACACCAGTGATGAGCACAGGAATAATGCTGATGTGATGCTCACTAGTATACATCTAATGCTAAAACTGACTAAGGTCTTTATTTCTACCTTGAAGATTGAAGAAGATCTCTTCCTGTGAAAAGTGGCATGGAGAGATATGATCTTTGTTTGGCTGAACTAAAACAAACAAACAAAAAAAAAAGCAATTTCATCAATTTGTTGATTCTGAATGTGAAATCCCAGTTACACCTATTATTTAAATGAGAGTAGTATGTTATCTGTCCCTAATCTCAATTTTCAAATTATCTTGAATTTGTATATACATTAGAATTTGTGCTCAAAACACTAAATAAAAACAGAAGGAAATTAAAGAGAAAACATGAAAGAAACAGGGAGAATTCAGTAGAAGAGCAATCATCATTGTCCGTCGCAGCAGGCAGGTTCAAAAAATGGAGCAGATGGCGACGTTGGGCCGCTGTGTCGAGTGCATAATGTGCCCTTGGGCCTGGGGAAGCAATGTCTAAATTAATATGATTTGTCCACCTTTGATATTTAAGAGGATTATACCTTATACTCAAACACATGGTTGTGAATGGACTTAGATGAAAAGTGACGCAGAACAGAATAGAATTAGAGGCTCCTGAAGGACTTCTTCATTCATTGTTAACTTCTGGACTAATCCCTATTAGGATGTACAGGTCTAAGGGAGCGGACCATGGCTAAGGGGACATGTGCCCCCATTGTGTGTCTGATGGTTAATTGTGCTGTCATGGCAGGAGGAGGAGAAAGCAAATGGAAAGAGAATAAGGGATCAAGAAAATGCATAAAGCCCCCCCCCCCCTGCTTTTTAGTGGTGTTACTCAGTCAGGCTGAGCTCTGATCCTCTATGGCTATAGAGTATGGAATGCAGAGCCAATCACTGGCTCCCTGCATGTGCTTATGAGGTATCACGTATGTGTACACACATAAATTTGAAAACTGCATGCTAGCCCACTCAGGAAGAATGGAAAGTGCAATTGAAACATCATTAAAACAGTCACCAGAGAAGGTTTATTACATTCCTCAGAACTGTGTCTGATTTCTGACCTTGTCTCAACACATCAGCATCTTCCACATGTTTGTGGAAATACACAATGGTGGTGTTTAATATGGTTTAGACTGGCAGTATACATAATGTTGTACATGTAATTATGTTTTAAAAATTTTCTAAGGCCTGGGCTCCACTGAGTTAAGTCTCTCCCTGCGTGTTAGCATTTAAGCTAATAGTCTATAAACATCTGAACAAGTACTCCAACAAATCCAACATCAAGTGGCTTTTTTAATTCAGTTAAATTGTGACCCATCAGCAAAACATGTAGCACTCATGAAACTGAAAATTTTGTGCTGGCAAGCACAATAAATAACAACTGAACACAAAGGTGAACATTCAAAGGAAAGTCATTTGAAAACATTTGTGGTGATTACAGAACGGAAATTTGGCTCATTCCTTTGGGGTCATGTGCAATGCCTTGAGTTTAGCCTCGAGACTGGATTGATTAAAGACGATCCATGTTAAGTAAACTAGTGCCCCTGTTGGGGGCAGGAGACGTTTTATAGCTAAGTGTTCACAGAGGACATACTGTTCTCACCTGAAATAAGTAAAAACTGAAGAAAACATAAATTTTAAGTATTTACTTTAATATACTTTACATTGCATGGGACTCCTCATATGCACTGGGGTTTGAATAATGTTTGTATGAACTGTGCAAGCAACATAGCATCATGTTCTCAGTGAGAAAAAAGAATAGAAATATTCATATATTTACATTCATCAATAATGCTGTGTTACAAGACACCCTTTTGCCTCATGACTGCCAGGTCTTTGCATGTTTTTTTTTTCTTTTAAAATATCTGTTTGTTTGTTTGTTTTTAAACAAACAAATTTTGTGGCTGTTGTTAGTTTTTTTGTTTCCCCAGTTTTATCTGTGTTTGGGTACCATGCATGCATATTATGTCTGGACATAATCACTGCTGTTCTCCTAAATTCCACCATCACCATCATCATCATCATCATGTGCTTCCATCTAATGTCAAAGTGCACTGGTCTGACCCCAGCATGCTAAAAGAGATGTTGTAACAATGTTAGCATGTAAATTAAGAGTTGCTCAATTCAAGTGCCATTGAGAGAGACCTAATCTATCTGAAACATGCCTGGCAGAGCAGCTCAGTGTTGTCCTTTCACAGCAGAGAGCATGTGGGAGTGGTATTCACAGCACAGGGGTCGACATCAGTGCTAATTCAAAGAGGACCACATGCACAAGAAGAGATTGAGGCTCCAGCCTCCACTTTGAAAGTCAGCTTTTCAAAATTTTCAGAAAATATAATTTTGCATATCACACCATGAATATTTTTGTTCTAATAAAAACAACAGTCAGTCATTTGTTTTCTCATTTCTGTTTGTTCTCATTATGCATTTATTCAATAGATAAATACAGTGGCAAACACCAGTCACTGAATTTGAAGTAGGGCACTAGCATTTTAATTATTGTTGACCTTAATTAACACTTCAAAACAAAGCATATGCATCAGTTTCCATATTGTTTGCAAAAAAAAGTTGACTAACAGAAAATTTAGACCCTGAACCATTGTATGCCCAGCAATGATTGATAGATTATACTGTATGTACACTGATACAACAACATCATATATGTATGCAGTAGTGGGGCATTGTGTCTATTTAAACTTAAAATCCTCATAAAAAAAAAACAATCAAAACTTTTTACTATCCAATATTTTCCAGACATCTAACAATATTGAACAAGTTATTTATGCAGTGCTAATTAGAGTTATCAGTAAATACCACTGTGATGCCTGTTTAATATAATTAAAAACCATTTAACACATGCTGTGTGTACTATTCAAGTGTCAAGTTTGGTCACATTCAAAGAATAAAGATAAGTGTTAATAATTAAAATAACAGAAACCCCCTGCTTTCATAAAAATGGTAAAATGTGACTAGATTAACAAATTAAAAATTTGAAGATCATGTCAGTCTCGATATGAACCTGATGTAGTTTTGTGTTGACTTGTCCAGCAGTTTCCAGCAAGATGTCACCAACAGGTTTTCCAAAAAATGTAGGGAAACAAAATAGCAAAGAATAAACATTTTAATGCAATGGAGATCAGTGGAGAAAAGGCATTGATCAGGGGTGTCAAACCCCAGTCCTGGAGGGCCAGTATCCTGCAGGTTTTCATTGTTTCCCTGAACTAACACACCTGAATAAAATCACATGGATCCAACAGCTTCTTGTCAACTTCTTCACAATAACCTATTAATTTTAGTCAGGGAAACAATGAAAACCTGCAGGATACCGGCCCTCGAGGACCAGAGTTTGACACCTGGCATAGATGGATTATTCTGAGATAAGTTAGATCAAAATGAATATATAATTTCAGTCGTATGGACTGCTGAATGATTACATCAATACCCGCGAAGATGAGCAGTCTAGTGAAGGGTTGATGGATAAAGAACAACATTTAGAATGGAAAGCAAACAGGGTAAAACAACATTAAATTGAATTCAGTTATAAAATCTGCATTATGTTAATGAACCAGTGTGTGACACTAACAACAATCTCAGTTATTATCAAGCTTGCCACTCAGCATCAAGATGTAATCAAATTCAGAATGCAATGCTTGTTTATTTACTCATTATTTGAGGTAGACTATATGCTGCAACAATGAAACTGAGCTGAAAAATCTTCAGTGGACCAGAGCCATGTACTTAAAACTATGTTTTAGATTTTGACTGAGCTGAAATCTAAGTATAAGGGTGGTTTGCCCAGAGTTGCTAAAGACTCAAAACTCTGACCTTTTATAAACAAGAAAACATACTCCAGTCCTTTACTTGCTGAAAATTACTTTAGCAAAACTGTCAACACCCTTGAAATGATCAGTTTACTTGTTCCTGGCTCTTTTGTCCACTTTACTGTATACAGCTTTTGTCAGAGGACAATAATTTGTCCTACTTGTTGTTTACACACACAATATTGGGGTCACTGTATGCTTTAAGCCAAGTTGTACAACAATTCAGCCACAGCCTTTGTTCAGCAGCCATTATAAGTTATAATGAGAGATATTGTTACTGCCATTTAATATACTGTATGTCTTAAAAAATAAGTGGCATAATTGTAGTTGTTAGAGCAAATTATGACACTTGCAGTTGTGGGTAAATGCTCTGTAAACTGCCATTAGAGGAGGCTTTCTGCACAGCACAGTGAGCAGGTGGAGAGGCAACAAGCTTTAGCCTCCGCAATCTACCATAATAACCCCTCCATCCCCTCCATTTAAGATACTACACCCCCATCACCTATTCTTTCATGTGATTGAAGTACTTTGACAGCGTCAGTCTACTTATCTTCTTATTTCAGGATTATAAATGCTTTCTAAACAATTCTAAAGAAGCATCTTAATCGTGAAATAATGCAAAATCATTATGTTAAGTTGTTAAATTTATTAAGATTGTTTAAGTTATTACTTTCAAAGTGTAAAAATGTCAGTCTAGTTTCCCCAAAGACTGTATTGAGAATTTTAATTTTACATCTGCTGCAAGAATAAACCATTAAGCAAACATAACTTCTTTGCAAATGAATTGTAAAAAGTTATAATAACAATAGCAATAGCTCTTCATTTGTCTTGTATTTTTATGGTCACTCATTTTGGGGTTGGTATAATTACAAAAATTACAGAAGCAAACTGGCACTTTATCCTCAGGAAGGAAAAAGTGTGTAATGTGACTGTCTGGCAGATTAGCATTTCCCTTAAACACTCATCCACTTGGAGAGTGGAGCGCAGGGCTTTCTGAGGTTATGAACTCCGGCTGGACCTGACATAGCAATATTCATTACTCTGCTGATGATAACTGATGTGGTAATGATCCTCTTATGTCAGCGATGGAAGCCCTCCTCTTAATCTCTGCATAAAATTAATACATCTGTAAATGTTCCTGCTTTCACTGGTGGAATTTTAATGATAACACTCCAAAGGGGACCCAGTAATTCAACAGTAGTGTTTTTCTTGTTATCATTTCATTTGAGTCCATAAGCAGTGTAAATAATACACGACAATATGTCAGATGTGTTTTGTTTATGTAAAAAGCATTCGGTCATGTTATCAGTGTGTCTGTTTGTGCGGCATATGCTGCCCACCAGCTTCAGCAGCCATTCATCATCTCTGGGCTTTAATTCAACTTATCTGCTTCCAGCGGCCTTCGTCTCAACACGGATTTGATTCACATGTTACACATGCCTGGTTTCTGACATGTCTTTATGCTGGATTCTTTTCCTTCTTTTTTTTGTATGTTATTTATCCGAGGGACATTTCTATTTTTCAGACTACGTAGAGCATAAATGAGTTGTTCAGAGGAGAAAACAAAAAGTTCTGCCACATTGAAGTAACTCCATGACTGTGTGCTTCGGTCCGAATGAAAAAGGTCATTTGCTTCTCTTGCTTCCTCCCTTTAAACATGTCACCACACTTTCAAACGTATAAATGGACAGACTCTTACATTTCATGAAGATGAGACATGAGATAAAGAGTTTGGTGGAGCAGACAGGAGTTACACATCCAAACATTGTCCAGGAAATTTTATCCCCTTTCACATCATTTTTTACACTTAACTTGCCTTTTGATAAGGTCCAGACATAACTACATGACCACAATTAATGACCTGAATTGGTTGGAAAAAAAAGAAAAAAGAAACACAGTGACAACTTACTCATCAGTCTTACACAATTAGTAACACCTTGCAGGGAAAAACATTATTTCAGCAGTCTTGTTAAGTATTATGAGGCACATAAGTTGTGCAGTTTATGTTCTTCAGCACTAAAACAGGATTTTCTTTTTGGGACTCCTTTTCCTTTTCAGCTGTTGTCTTCAGATGTCACCACAGTGCCTCCATCTAACCCTGTCCTCTGCATCCTCTCCTCTTACACCAACTAACTTCATGTCCTCTCTCACTATAAACACAAATATAATCTTGGGTCTTCCTGCCTGGTAGTTATAACCTCAACATCCTTCTACAGGTATATTCACTATTCCTCCTGTGTACATGGCCAGGCCATCTTAATCCCTCCTCTCTGACTTTGTCTCAAAAACATCTAATGTGTGCTGTCCCTCCTTTTTTATTTTGTTTTGAGTCTATTTCACATTTAACCTTGGGACCAGGTGGAAATAAATGACATATCATTGCAGAATAAAATATCCCAAGGCCTCAAAAACAAAAACTGAGTATCAGGGTATATTCTCCTTCTCTTGGCATGGTTTATAGTAAAAAGTCTTGATGATGTACTCCCTATAGCGCTATAACTCATAAGGGTTTGCTCAAATCACTGGATACACTCTCCGGTTGTAATGACATTCATAGCAAGATATCTAATAACTATGCTAATTATTAAACAAAGGAAAGCATTTTCCTCCAGTTGGATTATCTTGGAAAGAACTGTGATATCTAGAGCAGTGTGGTGATCTGGGATGTAAAACCAGAGAAAAAAAGAAGGCATTCTGGGTGAACTCAATGAGGGGCTCATGCTTTATCATTAGAGAAATACAGTCCATTACCCAAAGCTTAGAACACTGCAATTAACCCTGCAATCATTTATTTAGGCTCTATATGTACGGGCCTCATAATTAATCCTCTCATATACAGTTAAGCCAGCGGCTTCATCAACTAAGCTTGTCAAGAACTTAGTCTGCCTCATCTTATTGACCCCCACCTCTTTCTAGTCCTTTCATTTAGTCAGCTGAAGTTCATCACCACAAGAGAAAATCTACCCTTTGAGCGACTTATTGTTGTAAAATACATTTGGACACTGAAAAAACAAATACAAAAACAAAACAAACACACACTCTCACACATACAAAGAAAAAACTAAAGATAAAATCAAACTATTTGGAATCATTGAAAATTCCTTTGTGTTAATGTTCATGGTTTATAACCTTATCATTGAATAGCTGTGATCTTTAGGTACATTATCCAGTTGCTTTTCCCCCTGACATTTGGTTCTGGG
Organism: Melanotaenia boesemani; assembly: GCF_017639745.1. Classification (NCBI taxonomy): domain Eukaryota; kingdom Metazoa; phylum Chordata; class Actinopteri; order Atheriniformes; family Melanotaeniidae; genus Melanotaenia; species Melanotaenia boesemani. The sequence continues at coordinate 5,761,948 of NC_055696.1, forward strand.
AAGGCTTTGATTATTTTAGCAAGGCAATGCCAAATGCCATTCTGCAATGTATGGCTTCTTTGCAGTTGCACCAGGTAGTCACTAAAAACACTGAGCACATTACTGTATGACATGCTTAAAGAAGATTTGACCCGATATATTCCCTTATTTATTTATTTATTTACAATGTGTGGCTGACATCAAATTCACATTAGCACATTCCATAATTTTTTAATGAAATCTTTGCATTTTTATGTATATAGGGAACAAAAAGTATATACACAATGCAAGCCATACTCTACTACTGGCTACTCTATGCCTAAAGTACAATGAATCAGACAGCAGAAAAAAAAGAAAGTGGGAAAAAATATACATATAAATGGACAGGAAATTATTCTACTAGCTATTATAAAAATAACAAAGTCATTAAGGAAGAAAAAGATAATCAATAACCAGAGTTAATTAATATGTAGGCACTGCTTTTTTAATGGATCCTGCTCAACTTTTGCCCACTAGGCTTACACACGTTTTACGGATGACTTAAGAACTATGCACAGTGTAAAGGTGACAATGGGAATGAATCAATATCTACAAGCCGAATCTCTGCTAAACTTTTAGATCATTATGAAATATTATTAACAGGATGTCTTATAAAAGTAATTCAAGCATGAGCTACTGCAGCAGTAGACTGATGTACGAGTTTAAAGATATTAAAGATAGAGCATTGCGTCTACAATTTCAGCCAGTATGTGTGGATCATTTCTGGGTTTTCTTTTTTTCTTTTTTAATACAGAATCACATTTTTTGCTTGTGTTTTTTTATCTTTATTAAAATACAACCAAAACATGAAATGACTAATTTAAATAATTAAAAAATTTGAATGCATTTCGTTTATAGTTAATAATCATGATGTTAAAGTTTTCTTTTAGTCCCTCCTGGTTAACATATTAAAGAATGCATTAAATTTTAATCTTTAATTATAAAAAAAAGATCCAATGTGAATTATTTATGACGTAAAATGATTGAAATACTGGTTTTCTTCCAGGTAGCTAAAAAAAAAGGAAAAAAAGAAGAACTTTAAATCTTTTTTTTTTTGGGGGGAGGGGGGTATGTTTGTTGATTGATGATGAAACAACTAAATAGTTAAATTCTATGCTATGAAAAGGTTTCAGAGGATTCTCCAAAGCACGCAGCAGCCTGTACTTTATGCTAATGGTTTGAATGTAGCGCTCTTGACAAATGAACTTGAACTTCAAACCAACAATGGAGATATTAATGTTTAATTACCTGCTAAGTGATTCCACCTATTTGTCCATTTTTTTTTTTTTTTTTTTTTTTTTGCTCCTCATCTTAAGACGCCTCCTATGCTTCAGACATTTGTATAACATTACAGTTTTTGTGATGAGTTTATCAAAAGTGATTTTGTAGAATTGGAAGACAAAATAACTTTATTTTACTTCTGAATGTTCTGTAATGTTTTAAATTAAATGGATTCAGAAGTGTGATGTTTCTAGTTTTATGTGATCAGCAATCATCATTTTAAGTTAAGGCTTGATCATTCGTTTTTTATGAATACAATATGATTTTTTTCCAGTGACCCCACACAAATGACCAGAGACATTGTTGTAAATAAGCTTTGCAGACTTGCCACTGCTTGCATCTCTCAGTGTTTCATGGATCCAAATTAAGCCTTGTAACAACACACTTTTCTTGGCATCCCCAAATTCCAAAATCAGTAATGGCTTGTAATGATCATGCATTATTGTACTGTACTGAAATGTATGAAGGAGAGACCACAGACTGAAATTGATATAAGCCACACAGTCTTCAATTCCATAGCAGAAAGGGGATCTATTATGGTAAAATCATGATTTATGTCAGGCTGAGCAAGGGATGGAGGTACAAGCCAATAATGATAAATGCCCCATGCATGTTCACCCAGCTTCTCCCCCACATCTGTGTGACCAGAGCTGAAAATTTGCTGAAACGCCTGCTTCTCTCTGTCCCATCGATGCATTAGTTCCCATCAGAGTTTTACCAAAACACCTTCATCAATATCTCTTTTTGTCTTTTTATCATATGCAGTTCTCTCATCTTTGTTGTGGAGCACGTTTGCTGCTCACTTTCCTGTGTGATTTGTCTACGTGGATATTGCTGCTACCCATGATGGATACCAATGACCCAGCGCTTTAGGGAACACAGACTGAGGCAGTCACCTTTAAGCTGTGGCTGAGCAATCTATCTTTGTCAGACATCTCTCATACATGCAACATGGGCCAGACAGTGAGGCAGTAGAAAAGAAGAAGATGAAGAACATGGATGTCTGTGGTGTACAAAAAATCAAACAGAAAGACAGAAAGAAAACTGAAAAGAAAAGAAGAAAAGTCATTTAATTTTACAGCCACATTAAAAGTTCTGTTGATTGATTGATTGATTTCTATATCTATAAAAGGAGCTACAAATGACAGCATTACTTGTTATCACTGAAAAATTTGCATTAGACTTATCATCAATCCCCATGACCCAGGGTATGCTGACCTTTTACCTATGTTTATGTTTATTCCAGCAGTCAATGCACTGAATGACTGAAGCGTGAGTGAGTGATTGCCAATCAGCATTAACCCTGTTCTTAACATCTCCACTCGCATCTACTGAGGCAGACCTCACCACTCTCAGCCTTTTCTTATTTCCATAATAACAGAAGCAGGCTTAGTCAATGAATAAAATCACAGTCGCATGTTAAAAATAACTTTGCCGCTAACTGCTTACACACTCAGCAAGTGTCTGTAGAGGTTGCATCGTTGGATCTTTTTCACTGTATGGTAGCAGGAGGGCACAAGGCACCCAGAGTGTAATTGATGGAGACAGATAGCAGTCAGATGTGATTAGTTCCAGCTTAGTAAGCAGTCCATCACTGGCATGTCTGACAGAAGAGAACAGAGAGGTGCAAAGACAGCAGTAAAAAGAATCTACTCTGGTTGTTTGGCAATGGAACAGTCTGGATATTAAGGACAGAGTCTACACAAGTGTATATTCACACTATATATGTTATACTCAAATTTGTGTTTTAATACATTTCAGTGATTCAGACACAGGGGAAGCTCTAAAAGAAAATACCAAACAGACCTGACTTTTGTTGTTTCACTCAATATTGTTGACATATTCACTCAACATTTTGTTGACAATGGTGATATGATTTTATACATGTGCTCATTTACGAACATTTCCAAATATCTTCTGTTTTATAACAACTTTTGTATGTTGTATGTTTAAATTTTGAATGTATATATACATATATATGTGTGTGTGTGTGTGTGTGTGTGTACATAAAAATTTGCCTGTTGACTGCAAAATTTCTTAGACTACTTAATATGCTGAGCTGCATGAATGGACTCCCATCCTGGTTCTGTATTTGCTATGTGACACACAAATACCTCTCTTCTTTTAAGCTTCTGGTAAACAAGATTTTCGGCTTCATATTAACATACTGAATAGATAAGCAATGATAAAGCAATACAAATATGCACAGTGTTGCAGGAAAAACAAACAAACAAAAAAAAAAAAAAAAAACAGATATGATTTGGCAGCTGCTCTTTTTTAGGGTTAAAAGTGCCTGTCCTAATGATCATCTCCATTGATGAAGACAGAGCAAAGGCAGAAGAAGTGGTGCACAAACAACTAACAAAATGTTTCTGCTGCAGGAACATGATCTAAATACTAATCAAACATCATTTACAGCTGGCTTTATTTGAGGCTCCTGAGAGACTGTCCCGTCCCGCTTCTTTACCATGGTAACCAGGGATTCATTTCAGAGGTGTCATGCTGCATTATCATCTCACCAGCTCATCCACTCCCCTCCGCCCTCTGGCTCACACGCTTTTGTCCCCTCTCTGTTCAGAGCCCTCAATCTCAAACCTGCCCTGCATCCTGAAAGGAAAACATCTCCTATCTTGATCTAGCTCAGATAATACATAGATGTGATATCTGTGCCTCACATGAATGCAAACAACAACTTGTGCACATATACTGCATGCAGATGCAAAAAAAAAAAAAAATTACACTTGCTTGGGCACATACATGTTTTCCCATATAAAACAGACCATTTATTATCACCTGCACATTTTTAACAAGTACTGGTCTGTAAGGTGCTTGTGTAAAACAGCTTTCTTGCCCTATTTAAATGTTACCAGACTCTCTTAATTTATGTTGGTTTTCACAAAAATAATGATCATTGTCTCGAATATTCAACATTCATTTACTGTATTTCCTGTCATTTATTCTTCATGTCTTTAATAAAAAATCACCAAGCGATACAAGGAAGCTAAATACCAGTGCATCACCAGAGTCTGTGTCTCTCTTGCTTACTTTTTCTCTGTTTGTCATCATTTGCCACCAGTGTGCACGCACTTATCATTAAGTTCCTTTAATATTACTATTACATCATTAAACTTTAATCATCAAGTTTTTAAAACTAAACAAATTACTTCCAGTTTTCATGGAGGAAAAAATGTGCAGCATTTCCTGCATCTTAGTGGTCAAATCTCCAGCACCATCTCTCGGTAGCAGGACACAGTAGAGCTACAAAGATCTGATGTAAAGAAACATTTTTTTAAAACAGAGCATAGTTATTCTCAAATCAAATTTAAACTTTCATGTTGAATTGGTTCTTGAACTTCTCCTTTATAAGAAAAATATGTCATTGGTGCAGTGAGAGACTGGACACTCGGCATCCAATTCAAATATTTTTGTTTTCACATGAGTCTCAGTAGCTCGTTGCCCCAGAGAAGCTCAGACCTCCTGCATATGCTGGAGAGTGAGATTTGGCATCTTGCCACATCAAGCACTACCAGAGGCGGGCCCATGGTTTACCCTTTGTTTTGTGCAAAATGGCTTCCTGAGGCTGCAGTTAATAACAAAGACAGTGAGCCTTGTCTATGAGACATGACATGGCTGCCTGGCTTTCATGGGACAGTTATAAGAACTGTGCAGCAACAAACTGAAATATTTTCTGAAATGAAAACTAGCATTGAAATGAGAGAGAAACATTGAAGTTATCTTTGCATTAAAGAAAAAAAGGGGATAAGATTAAAAAAAATTATATATATATTGGATATATATATGTATATATATATATATATATATATATACATATATATGTTGTTAACAGACAAGGATACTTTTTTAAAAATATATCCTTACACAATAGACACAGGAGCTCTATGGGGAACAAAGGTCAGACAGGTGAGGGTTGACCTCTTGGTGGATCAACCAACACTGGCACCAAGCTTCATTTCTTCTGCACCTGATCCAGTCTTAAAGGTGAGACTTGCTGTTTCTCCTTCTACTCAGTCATAATGGCTTATTAATCAGATTAAAATATAAATAAATCAAGCCCCAGGGAGGAAGAGTTGTCTGTCAATCTTAGCTAAAACCACAGCGGTAAAAAAGAAAGAAAGAAAGAAAGAAAGAAGCCTCAGGGTAAACCATCAAAGCCGTGATAAATCTGATTAAGCTACAAATGTAAAACAGCAACCAGCAGAGAGGAAAATTCTACTTTTTTCCAAAATCAAAAGTGATGAAAGAACCTTGACTAATCTGCTATGCGCTGATGCCTAGTAAAGGCAAATAGTTATTAAACACATCATGTGATAATCAAAGTTTTGGTGCATTTGGACCCTCACAGCAGGTAAAAAATGAATACATAAAATTAACTATGAGATGTGTGCATTTTTAATGCAATATAATCTCCTTGTTCTCTTTTTCTAAATAAATTCAGTCATATGCATTACTGGACATACAGCAAGTGCTTGATTTTACTGCCCTGATCAAAGAAAACTCTATATTAGACTTTCTGAATGGATCATTGCATTAAACTACATTTATCCCTGTGGTGACTGTACTCTATGCCCTGGAGCTGCCAATACAGACAGGGAGGTCTAACAGCCTGCTGTATTAGTGGGTTAATTGCCATGTGCTGGTCTCTGCTGGATTGTGAGCTGGGCATTTTAGTTTAATTGTGAACCATCCGCAGCCTGCCACTAGTGCACTGTGGGAGTATTAAATGTTGAAGATGGTCTTCATGATGCACTTGATACACAACTGACTCTCCTTCAATAGCTGACATGGTAGTGCACTGCCACCCACTGGCCCATATAAAACTAACTTCTCTTTGAAAACAATAAAGACTACACAAAGGACTGCCACTCTCCAAGCTGTTAAATATTCACCAAAATACAATATTAAACACTTTACTGGGGAGAAATAGTTTTAATCTTGGTTTTTAAACTGATGTAATTAATCTACACTTTTTGTAAACAATGGCCAAAGTACATAACAATACAGTAAATGCAGTTCCACACATTTAAAAAAAATCTTTTTAGTTATTATTGTGAAAAGTCCCACTGTGGCATACTACTGAATAGTTTCCTAGAAGCTGAAGCTGTTTTCACTTTCTAATTTGATCTTATTTTAAAATACACATGCACACACACACCTCCATACACATAAATGGGATGAACTGAAGCAATTAAAAGACAATTGTCAATAAAGTTCTACTTTTTTCTTTGTGCTTTATTATAAACTTTACTTACTCGTCAGTGGCATTCTGCAAATCTCTGACACTGGACATGGGAGTACTCAGTGATAAGCATGCGAATTACAAAGAACAAGTTAATACATGAGTAGATCCCCAGTTACAGGCCTCTTCTCAGGCTGCACATCAAATTTGCATTTTAATGGCTCAAGCTGCTCGGTGTCCCCTGCATCAGAGTGAAAGCTCAGCTGAAATTATGGGTGGCTGCCTCCAAATGATCCACTGAGACATTCCCACTTCCCACATAAACACAGGCACAAAAAGAAAGAAAGAAAGAAAAAAAAACAGCACTTGATCATAAAGTCTTCTGGATGCAGCTCATATACAACAATAAATAATTTTATTAGATATAACTCACCTTAATGCAAAATACATCAGAGTAACAAACAGTTGGAGCAATCTAATAGGATAGAATGAGATAAACTGCTGTGGTCTATTCCTGGAGAAGACTTGATGTCTTTCTCTATATATATATATATTTTTTTTATTCATTCATTCTCAGTACCGCTTGGTCCATTATGGGTTGCGGGTTAGCTAGAGCCTTTCCCAGCAATAACAGGTGAAAGGCAGGGTACACCCTGGACAGGTCACCAGTCCATCGCAGGGTCAACACATAGGGGACAAACAACCATTCGCACTTGCACACATTCCTAGGGAGAATTTAGAGTAATCAATTAACCTAACATGCATGGATGGTGGGAGGAAGCCAGAGTACCCAGAGAGAACCCACGCATACACGGGGAGAACATGCAAACTCCACACAGAAAGGCCAAGATTTGAACCAGCAACCTTCTTGCTGAGAGGTTGCGGTGCTAACCACAGCACCACCGTGCAGCCTTTTTTTTGTTATTTATTTATTTATATGCTGTGTAATGTGTAAAGATACACTGGTACATATAATAATTACCAGTGACTTAGTACACAGATTTGCAAACACTAGATATGTCTTTAAAACCAGAACAACCTTTAGTTAATGTGATTGCATGTCACAGTTTCAGACTGATGATTTCTAGTCAATACACTAAAAGGGATTTTTTAAAACTGTATATAAATCAGACTTTGTGTAACTGGTTTCTTTTTGTATTTGAAATGTGTGATTTTTTTTCTCATTCTGTATTTCTTTTAGGAAAACTCCTTCATTCTTGTGCTGATGTTGTAAAGTATTAACTTTCTAATGCACTTTATCACTTCTTGATGTTAACAATTTGGATTATTGTGAGGCATTAAACAAAATATGGTAATGTACCAGTTGTTAATATTAGCTGAATTAGAGTATTCAGAGCAAAACAAAGGATTGAAAGTATAAACTTTACCTGACTTGCTTGCCTAAAGTCCTGTGTAACCATACTGCCATCTAGTGGTAAGGAATTGTATGTACTTGTTCATACAATATTCCACTAGTATCACCTAAAACCGGGGTCTGCAACCTTTACAATCCAGAGCCTTTTCCCCTTAGCCCAGCAAAATAAAGCTCATTTGGAAAAAAGACAACTTATAATTTTTGATAAATATCCACTATAGGAAATTTGTTGTAATTTTTGAAGAACCACATTTTTATTACTATTTTTAGATCTGAAAATAAAGAAAAAAACATTAAACTTTTAGGAAAAAAAGGAATGGACATATATATATATAAATATATATATGTATATATATATATATATATATATATATATATATATATATATATATATATATATATATATATATATATATATATATATATATAAGCTTCTTCTTCTACTTGTCACTTGACCCAGAATAACTAAGATTTACATCAACGACACTGGATATTTTCCTTTCATAACAAACATGTAGGGTCATCAAGGCTTGAGAAGTTTATTTAAAATATTAACAATAGCTGATATATTAATGTCTGAAACAGCAGATATTTTTTAATGTATTTCATAGATAAAGACAAAATAAATTCACTCATTAATGAGTCTGTGACAATACTTTAAACAACTGTTCATTTTATTATCTTTCAGGGAATTATAGATGCTTGAAGTGATTTGGTTTCCTGGGTGGTTGCAGCAGCTGTGATGCTGAAAGAGGAATTAAAGTATACAGGATATGCACAGAGGAGATGAATTTTATCTACCATTTCATTGCACATCACAACTTTATAACAATCGTCTGTTGTATATTTATATATATTTAATGTACTGCATGATTCAAATCACTTTGTAACATAATCGGTGTGATGTGTGACAGCATCATGTTAAATCCAGTGTTATACTTCCACTAGAATTCTTAGTTATCATCTCAATGTCTGCTAATAACAAGATGCAACTGCATTTTGGAACAGATCAACATGTTGCTACTGATCCTTTGAGGCATTTTACAATAAGTTCTACTGTCTGAAATGGAAATAAAAGTCTGAAGAATCCTCTGAGGCTATATGTATTTGGAACCACATATCAACTGGTGGGAACTTATTTGATAAATATCTATATGACAATACATGATAGAAAAACCCGAACAAGGGGGTGGAGTGCTGCGTCAAGCCAGGAAATTTAAGATGATCGTTGAACCGAGGATTATTTTTTACAAACATTTTCACATGTGATTCTCTCAGGTTATAGTCAGTCGTGAGGCACTCATATTGGACGGGCAGTTTATTTACAAATAGCAGTTCCATACACACACAAAAGAAAGAAAGAAAGGAAGGAATTTTTTCCAAAGAATGATGGATGATCGGGGACTTATCCAACTGGTCGTAATAATCAAAACACTGTTTCTCTCAGTCTCTACAGACCACTTGCTTAGGCCATCAAGAAGTACTTGAAAACATACAATCACCAATGGTCAGCAACATCTTACTTTATAAAAATATCACCACGGTGTTACACAGATTCACAGATTGACCGTGGAAAGAAAGATGTATTTACACTGATATAAACAAAAGAGGTAATGAAAATCAAATAAAATGGGGACAAAAACAGGTTGCAGGAAAAGATGAGCAGTGCAGAGAGGGCCCCAAAAGGCAAAGCTTGAGCAGTTCTTTCTTTAAGGTCTTTAAATGGACACCTCTTAATCTTTTTCATATGTCCTGTAAAGACCAGACAACCAATTAAAAACAGCTTAATAACAAGAGAGGGTCATTGAAAGGTGCAAATTCATTTTAAATACTTCCAAAATTCAGACTTAAAAGTTGTAATGGAAACTAGAATGTAGTACAAACACATGTAAGTAACTAAATGATTTATTAACAAGATATGTTTTCTTTTTTTTCAAGATCTACATGCCCATAATAAGGATGCTGCAAAAAATACTATATATTTGTTTGTGACAAATATAAGAGTAAACTCAGAAATACAGTACAAAGATGTGGCTACAAATAACATTTTTATATCAAAAGAGGGGTTTGAAAAGTAGTTTTTTTTTTTTATTATCTTTGTTAAAACAAACATGTTCCTTTTTCCTCTCATAATATGTTTCATTGCTCTGCCAACACTATTTATTTGTTCTCAGACAGTGGCCCTGTACCCATACTAACAGGTTATAAATACTAAACTCCAGTTTCAGATGATAACTGAAGCATGTTTGAAGCACATGCTGGAAGGATAATCGACATCTCACCTCAGGTTTTCTGCAGTACAGCCAGTGGAAATACTGACAGGATTTAGTATCTACAACGGGCCTGCCAGTGCTAAAGGAGCAGAGAAAAGGAGGATAATAGACAGAGAAGATTTATATGGGCTTGGTCACTATGATCAAACCTGTCATGACCATATGGTGGTTTGTGCTATTGTGCATATAGTAAGTTAGAGTAAAAATTAAATACATTACATTTTCATCTTTACAAACCAATTTAAATCAAAATGTATAATTACTAACACATAGATTAAAGCACAAAACTTTAGACATAGAATATATGGGTAGTGGATACCACAATGGAAACGATGCAAGTCCAAGAATTGTGTCTTTGTCCTCTAAATGGGTAAAATATGAAAATCCTGCATGCAAGTGACAGATGATGGAGATGGAGGATGAGGTGGAGTGTGCCCTCTGCTGGTGAAATGTGGGATGGCGATAGGATGACAGCCAGATGGTAGAGGATCAGGACAGCACACTGGTGTTCTGTGAATCCACGTCTTGCATGCTCATGACATCTGTACTTACTCCACTCTCATATATAGGGTTGTCAAAAGCTGACTCTTCTGTCATGTTGTCATACGGCGGCGAGGATGTCGGCATTCTGACAGACTTCCCTTGAAGTCTGAGTAAAAAGTGCAGAAACAGGGAAGATCCTGTAAAGCCTCTTTTGATTGCAAAAGAAAATATATAAACTTTAAAGGTATTACGTACTTTGTAAAGTAGACATAGATCCCCAAAACAACCACCAAGACGACTGCAGTTGGGATAAAAACTGCAAGGGTAATATTGGTTCCCTCCAAGCTGTAGTCCATATTAACAACTACAAGGGGGAGAAAGACAAATACTTGCATTATTACTGTGAAATATCAAAAATTAAGGAAGCTTGCTAATTTTTGTGTTTGAATAATGGCTCACCATCAAGCCTCCGTTCATTCACATACTGTGCTGAAGATGCTATAAAGACATAATAGCAGTTTGGTCAAAGAACTTTCTAACACAAAGCACAGTCTATACTTCCTACTTATACACTTGCAAACAACATCAAAATCCATACCACTTAAATATTGTTCAGGTTGCATTGTATTCGCAGGCATTTTGGCAATTTCAGAAAAAGCAAAGTTTGATTTAATCTATTTTCTTTTTACCTCTGCAAGCTGGAGGAGTGCTATTCCACTGTGATGGGTGTCCAGGGACACAGTAGATGGTGGCTCCACCCTGAAGCTCATAGCCAGTACGGCAAGAGAAGGTCAAAATCTCTCCTGCTTGATAAAAGGCCTTTTCTGAGCTCTGCACACTGGTGGAAGCAGCACCAGGGTTCCTGCATGGCTCATACTTTTCAGCTGAGGGACAGAAAGTTATTAAAATGTTTCACATCGGTTTCAAATTTAGAAACACTGACAACAGGGTTCAACTTAATATTTTTAGTCTGCATAATGAAACAAAAAACATAGTTTAACAGTCGATCATACATTCAATGAGTGTGTGAGTAAAAGCATGTAAGCATGCATGCATGTGTTTTAGGTTTGTCTAACTTACGGACACACTTGGGTAGCCTGTCACTCCACTTGGGCATGGCTGAATCTCGGTTGTAGCAGGTGAGGAGACTAGTGCCAGACAGGACGTAGCCTTTATTACAGATAAACTGAACAGTTGATCCAACGGCAAAGCGGCTGCCTGTGATCACTTTCCGGCTGTGCTCCACATTTCCTGGATCTCGACATGTCATCACTGGTGGATCACCAGAAAAAAAAAAAAAAAAAAGTGATTATCTTCATAGCTTCCAGTAGTGATAGTAGCAGAGAAACAACAAAAAATGTGTTGAAAATAAATGTTGACTACAGTATTTTTATAACATTTCCTCTTGAACAATAGTGAGATAAATCCTCAAAGCCTGGAGGGTGCATCCTAATGCCACACAAGACTACTCAAAATACCAAAAAGGGATTTTAAAGGAGCATTTAACCAGTTTAGCTATCAAAAGCTCACATAGGACCTTGTGAATTTTTATGTGTGTATGTTATGTGTGTGTGTGTATATATATATATATATATATATATATATATATCTATATACATATATATATAGATATATATATATATATCTATATATATATATATATATATATAAGCTCTGCTTTAAATATAGATTTGGTCAAGTATTTGAGAAGTATAGTCCTTTGAGCTAAATTTCATAATTCATGTTAAGCTTTGTAATCCTCACCAAATGCTGGGTTTTTCAATGGACTGGGTTAAAATCTGCACTGGCACATTTATGGCACATTATGCATTAATTTGCAACCAGAATTGTTATTACTAAATGTTTTACAATCATCAGATTTACCAGAATTAAAAATATTTAAGTTTCAAAAACTCTTTCAGATGTCATTTGGGCCTATATAAAATAGTCTAAATATAAAGTAAACATAGTTTTGGAGAATTAAATAAAAAAATCTGAGGAATTTTGATTATATAAAGTCCATTTAAAAGATGGATTACAGATTATTAGCTACTTTTATTGCAAACATTTGTATGAGAAGCTCATTTGTCTGACTTGTTTCTACTAAGTTTACTGTGAGTGGTGTTGATGTAGGGCTGCACTCAAATGAAAACATTCTTAAATTTTAAACATTTAAGATTGGCATCAATAAACATGAACCACCCCCTTAACCCAGATTTATTTTGAATTTTGTAGTGATTAATTATCATTTTATATTTTGTACAAAGAGTGCATCCTTACTAAAACACATAAGTTGTTTCTAATAGTCTTCAACATTGTGCAGTGTGATAATAATGACTAGCAAATCATTATGTTATTGTGTTTAAGCGTTATGTTTACGTTTTGACAATTTTGGAAAGTTCTGCTAGGTTTGAATTTAAAAGTTGTCACCATGAGTGACACGGACAGCACAGGGAAAGAAAGTCACCACCACGACCTGCATAAATTGCATCAGGGTAGAGTGGTGATGGTTACTGACATAACCTATTATCACCTCCTCAGGTCTGGAGATTGCAGTTCTGTATAGAGATGGGATTTATGGCACTTTGAAGGGTGCTGGATATTCAGGAGATGTACCTTTCAAAGAGCCATTCAATACACTGGCTTGTTCTTATATTTTTATATTTTTATTTTTTAGAAATATAATCGTGGTTACAAGAAAATAATCACTGATAATAATTAGATGGTTAAATTTGAATCAGAATAATTCAAACTTAACACACCCCACCAATATATATTCTGTTGGTGGTAATTATTCTTAAATATTGGTTATAATTTTGTTTGGCTTGTGTTTTCATAGTAATCATTCCATCAGCTGGCTCCATATCCCCATGCTTTGACAGTGAGATCACTGCTTTGGATTTTCCCTCACCAAAAAACTTTGTGGCACAACAAAAACTTCCATATAAAACTATATATAAAAACAGTAAAACTGTTTAATTTGTATATAACAAGAATGACTCACAAATGATCGGCTCACAGCTGCAACTCAGTTCCCATCGTTCATTAAAAAGAGCCAATCAAAAGAATCAATTTGTTCATGAACGTCACCTCTGTTGCAAATATACAAAGATGCACCTATAAATTGTTCTCATTAAAAGGTTTATGACAAAGATCAATGCAGTTCTTAAGTAACTTTTAGATTAATTTGACATTTAATTCAGAACAAGTGCAGTCTTTAAAGTTGACTTTCCATGAAACTGAGTCAGTGTGATTTAGTCTTTATTGGAAAGAACTAAACAATTTGTGTAAATCTGACTTACGAGAGTTCAAATAACTAGGGAGTATAAAGTAAATTAGTTAAGTGAACTAATGAGTTTAAGAAAAGTCTAATGGTTGCCTATGTTGATACAACTTAAAATGTTTAGTTTCAGAATTTGTAAAAACTAAAGGGGTTTATTGCAACAGGTTTCCATGCAAATTTCTAGTAAACTCAGATAATCCGGGATTAGAGTGTACCAACTTTTTGACAAAAGTGACAAAAATCAAACATTTTGAAGCTTTTTGATACAAAAATGTCCTGTGTTCCTTTAAAAGTAACACAGGAATAGAGAGCCAACAGGCAATAAATAACATGACCATTTTCAGTGGCAAACAAGAGTCATGGATAATATTTAAACATTTAAGATGGATTTGCTAAGAAATGATTAGTGAGACTTCACATAATAGCAAATCTAATTTAGGATAATAAACTTTAAAATTCATAGCTAAAAACGTATGTGGAGTGGGGCTTTCAAATTTGACATGGTCTTCTGAACTTCAAAAACATTTTTTCTTTCAGGAAATTCTTACATTTTCTGGTACAGTTAATAAGAAACTTTGAATAAGTGACACAAATCTATGTCTGTATGACCCGGAATAGATTTTTACTGCGCAACACATTTCTCCTTCTTGAATAAACTTAAAATTACTGCAACTAAATCAATGACAATTTCCTTAAAGTATGTAACTTTGCATTAAAATACATACTGCAGCCAACAGGGCTGTTTGTTTAAACATCGGGAACTGTTCAATTTAAAAAGATAAAAGAAGGAGAGATTCAGCCAGGCAGTTGAATGAATGCATCAGACCAGTTCAAAGTAGTTTGGTATGTTGTCCAGCAGAGGGTGCTCTAGCATCAACTTGGTCTGCATGATTTTTTGTTGATTCACTAGAAAACTGGAGAAACTAGCCAGGCAAACTATGAGAATAATCATAACTCCAAATATATGAGAGGACTTTCAATTTCACACTATAAATGGTAGAATTGGGTACAAGATGAGGTCATTTGTCAACTTTTCAGCCGGAGAGATGGGGGTAATACAGGGGAATGCAATATTTAAAATGCACTTGGTGAGAAGCAGAAGGAAAAGTTTTTGTGTCTGTAAGTGGGTTAAACTGTGGAATTGGTTGGGGGACAAACACAGGCAATGTCCAAATATACACTTATTTAAGTCATCATATAAGAACATGGTCTTCCAAAAGTATAAAAATGAGGGACAGTAAATTTCATTGGTTATTATTATTATTATTATTATTATTATTATTACATGTATTATCATTATTGTTATTATTATTATTATTATTACATGTATTATTGTTATTGAATACATAAGGATAAGTACTGCCCCTACCATTGATGATGACATTATTATTGTAATTATTATTATTATTATTAATACTGATCCAAAAATCTTTTGATAATATATAAGTATATTATGAAATACATATAAAGGCATTTAAGGGTGTATGGCTAAGGGGATGGGATTGAATAAGCTCAGACTTTTTCCAACTCCCACTGGACAAACACTTATTTTACTTTCCATCTTTTGTATATTCCTTTTATTTTCCTTTTTTTTTCTTTTTTTAATTAGTCTTTTGTTCAAATACAAACTTTCAATCCATCAATCAATCGATCCAACATTGTACAAAGAAATTGTCGAAACTGACAGATGCAATACAAAGTAGTGTAGCACCACATAAAAATGACTTCTGTGTTGCTCTCCATCATCATAAAGGATTTCATCACCATTGACACAGGCTGGGTTACAAAAATACATAACTTGCAGGTTTATTTCAAACATTATTTTTGACTAGCCACAAAAAGGCTGTTGCATGTACTGACATAATGATCAGTTGGCTAAATAGACATTTAGAAACTCTAAAAGCTTGCATAGCTTGTACATTGCCTAATCTAATTGCCTCACTGTGACACCTATGAACTCTAAGTGTGTGAGGAAGTCTTGCTTTCTGACCCACTCTCTGAATGAACACCTGAAGAAAACGCTTTAGTTAACTTCCTCTCACCTTCTTCACATTTTGGCACATCGCCGCTCCAGGTGAGATCCCACTGACACATGAGGATCTCTGAGCCCAGCAGTGTATATCCAGGGTAGCACTGGTAGGTGACGACGGTGCCGTGGATTAGGTCAGGGTGGGAGGTGCTTTTCCAGCCATTAGGGATCTCTGGCAGTTCTGGGCAAGTGTCATTCCTTGGCACCTCTTTTGGCAATAAAGCAGTTGCATTGTGTTAGCAGAAGACAAAATTGCAAATGAGAAATTAAGAATTAAAAAAACACAAGCTTGATAAAGAACAACAATGGTACTGGAAGTACAGAAATATTTCCATTATATATATATTTTCCTGTATAAATCAAGAAATGAAATTATCATTCTTATAGCATCTAGACTGTAATATTATGTTGAGGATTCTCAAGAAAATCCAAGCATTAATATGTAACACCCTCTGTAGGAAATGAATACAACTGCAGAATTGTGTATTTTTTGTGCTCTAAACAGTCACAGTTGGAGAGGAAATGTAAATAGAGGCTTGTGATGTGTGCTGGGAGGAACACAGCGTGTGCATTGGCATCAGTCAGTCTGTGCCTTCCTAACGGCAGCATACATGGCCAGCAGCACAAATCATTGGGCACAACCAGCTGATGTTGATGTGCACCCTATTATTTTGTTTCTTTGTTTGTTGTAACCTAATCCTGAGCACCTGGGATAAGCCAGACGCCTTACAGAGGCACAGTAAGGGAAGGAAAGACAACGACAAAGAGACAGCAGACAGACTTGTTTGCTTCCGTATAGATATGAGGAACATTTTCTTTTTCACAATTGGTACCATTCTTTCAGTGTAATCTATTTTGTCCCAGGATTTGTTACCTCCACTAAGGCAGAGGTTATGTTTTCGATAGTCGTCAGTCAGTCTGTCTGTCTGTCTGTCAGTTAGCAAAATTACTCAAAAGTTATGGACAGATTTTAATGACATTTTTAAGAAATCTCTAATATGGAATAAGGAACAAGTTATTAGATTTTGGGGGTGATCCAGATCACCGCCTGGATCCATATCTAAAGGATTCTTTCCAGGTGCAAACATCCGGGAACATCAGTGAACTTTGTCACATCCGGGTCTTTCGCCAGTGAAAATAAAAGGCTGCTAAATGTAACACTATTGGATTTTCAACATCAATCTTCTCAGAGTTTTCTTTAATTTTCTATTCCTTTAAATATGCTGAAAAGTTGTGTCGTGGTTGGCTGCCATAAACATTGTTTCATGGTAAACAAGAGATCATTCTTTAAACAACCAAAAAGACACAAAGGCCCAGAAAGATGTGATAACTAGCCAGCAGATATCAAGCAGTGCCCCGTGGAGTACTTCTAAATTTTCAACGATTTGTTCAGATCATTTTATGACTTCTGAGTAAAAGATTTATTATATTACTATTTAAAACTTATGGTTGTTTTCGAATGCCAAAAATACAATAAAATGTTGTTGGTTTTTGTGTTAGCAGCTCCTTCACAATGTGAAGTGTGAGTATTGACATAAGGGCATTTATTTAGTCCTACTGCCACTAGCTTTACCTCTTATCTTTTTCTAGCCTTGACACTGAGGGTATTGATAAAGCTGTATGACTTTATGGATAATTTTCTATCAAAAACCAATGGAGAAAACTTAAAACTATGAGAACAAGTTGCACACTTCAACACGGATGTTTATGGTCCTCTGACCACCAAGTTGTGAAGTAGGTTTGCGTCTGCCCATCGGGAGATAGAAATGATTTTACCATTAGAGCTTCTAACTCAAAAAAAAATAAAATAAAATAAAAATGCAAAGGCTTGGCAAAGGTCTGTGCTTTCTGAGTGCTTCTACATTGGTTTTACCTGTAAATTTAACCTAAAGACAGTTATTCTTAGAAAACTATTTTCATCATCAATCATAGGTCCATAAACAAAGCTACAGTCTTACCAAAGAAGTGAACCACAAAGCCGTTGTTGTAGCCATAGATGTTGGTGGCAGGATCTGACTGAAACTGAACGGTGACGTCAGCCATGGAGGTGTAGAGCTTGAAGTGTGGCCGTGTTCCACTGTATTGACCCAGGATGCTGGCTGTCAGGTCATCACCATCGTAGAAGGTCAACTGATCATTCTTACCTAAATTGAGGCTAAAACCAACATAAAAAAAGTAAGCCTTGGCTTTTTGGTGCATTTACTCAGCATTGTCCTCACAGTGTGTGGTGTTTCTCTTAGCTGATGAAAGCAAAAGCTGATGATTTAAGGCAATGTCAGCAGTACTTTGAAAAATTTAATTCTGCTTATATTGGATGGAACTGATGTGAAGTAAACACTAAATAATTCATATGTCTCCAAGCCCCGATTGCCCTCATGAATATGTACTAATGTGTATATATGGGCATTTGATCATATGGGATGAATTCAAAGGAAATTATTATTTTTAATTATGCTCTACTATGTAATCAGCTAGAGCACACAAGAGCTAAAATTAGATCTATATAGTAGGTCCAAAAAGTCAAAATAAATTTTTAACTAAAGATCTAAACGATTCATAGTACACACTTATGTTTACATACAAGTGCATAAAATGTATAAAGCTAGGATTTGATTGAATCTCTGCTGTCACTGATTAACTTGGGAATACATTAACCTTTTACTCATGTCCTTGCTTTCTTTATAGAGCAACAGTAAAGCTTGACATTTACACACAGTCGATGGAAAATGGAAAAAAAAAAAAAAAAAAAAGAGTTGTAGTTCCTTGTTGATATTAAAAAGTGAAACAGTTGTAAACATGACTTAACGCAGGTGTCAAAACAACAGTGTTGATTAGCTATATGACAGTACCGGGTTTATGGTGATATTCCTGAAACGCTGCTGATTAGAGCAACATACATTTTTAATACGTCATAGCTGCCAAGAAAGGGTACTTTTGTGACCCTTGCGGTCCACATAACACTGTGCAAGATCAAGCTACCGGTCAACTTTCTATGTAGTAGCCAAAGAAGAAAAACAATCAAATCAAATTTAGTGGAGAAGAAAAGATGAGAAAGAAAAAAGAAGATGGATCTTACAGAGAGTAATTGAACCACTGCTGAATGCTGAATGCAAAAACATGGAGCTTTATTGGCCTGCACACAGCACAAGAGGAGAAGAAGAGTTTGTGCTGCTGTCAGAAAGCTGTCTGACCAAAATTCCTTTGAGCATCATGAACTGGAATAAATATAATAAATGTAAATATATTTCTAACTTTCCTTGTGAGTGGTCTGAACAAGAGATGGTCCTGTTTGTCTGTAGACAGCCAATCTGTTATTTTATATTCTGAGGTTTTATGCGCAGGCAGAGACTCAGTTGCATGAAACTCAGAGTTGGCAGCCCTGGATTCATTTTGCTGCTTAAATGTCACTGAGAGGACACTGAGCATTGATCATAGCACCAACTGCTATGAATCAGACCTACACTTATGAGCATTCATTTTTCTTCTTCATGATCAAATGTGGAGCCTGCATGTGCTAAGAATGCAGACTGTGCCAAAACATTCTGAAAACAGAAAAACCAATGGTAAAATTCAACACTAAGCCAGTTGACTACTCGTGTTTTTTCTTCAGTCAGCCAGAGACAAAGACATATTGTTAGGTTGTGCCTGCAACTCCTTTACAGCCCTGACAAAAATAATCAAAGTCACACATTCAGTATTGAAAAAGCACATATTTGCAGTGGTGTAAAAATAAGTACAATAAATATAGCATTTTTATAGGGCAGATATTAGGATATGTGTACTTTGGTTATATAACAAGCATGGATATGAAAAGAATATTCTGTGATTACTTTAACACCATTAAATATTACTTGTGGGGAACAAGTACTTTTACTGTGGTAAACAATAAATAAGAACAGTATTAATTTGAGCACAAGTGACCAAATGACATAGGGATCCCTTTTGTTTGTTAGACCACTGGTGCAAAGATTGCTTCCCCTGAACATTAGAAGGTCAGTGGCTGTGGACAAGAGTGACAGAAATGACAAATCCAGCTGCCACTTCTAAGCCTCACTTTAAAATCATGCACATACGGTTCTGCTGCTTTTAAGAAGAATCATGAATATGGATAAGTCCTCAACAGCTTATCCTTACAGACTTCTATACCATCTTATTTATTGTGAATTACAAAAAAATGGATGGTGCTGTGAATGCTTTGCAAATGCATGGAAAAACAGGTAATTATTTTTTTCTTCTCTTTTATGAATAGTTGTGTGAACAGTGACTGGGATTTACAACAATCTGCAAAACTAGATAGTTTAATCTTTTGAAGTTGCAATAAAACCTGGGCATCCATCTGTGAGGTCCATAGAGGAACAGTAGATCCAGTCTTTATTTTTATAGACACTCATCTCACACTTTATTCTTTTCAAGCTTTCCTCTACCTGCTGATCATCTTATCAAGGCTTTTCATTGAGCTGTATTTCACCATTTCCTCTACCCAACTGTCTGCTGCATTCAAACAGCTGTAGAAGGAAAGATGTCTATCATTCAGTTGTCAGTCATACTATGTTGCTGAATTTCATCATTCTCAACACAAAAATACAACTTCCCCTCCTTGCTGTGCTGTAAATGGTCAAGAAATTTGCAGTCAAACCCAGCTTAATCCCAAAACCCCACTTTACCCATAAATCTGCCTGTTCGAAGTAGATTCAAAATCCTGGTGCCACAAAAGAAGAATGCCAAATGCACCGACCACACATTCACAGCTTTATCCGGCAGGTCACTACAGCAAACCTGGCAAACATACCACCCCAAATGTTACCCCACCTGGCTCTTATATAATAGTTGCCCCTACAAGCCATATAAGCCTGATCCTGCAAAGCAAAATCAGTGATTAATCAAAATAAAATCATTTGTTGTCTCCTATATTTTAATTAATCTTTCCTTTCCAAACTGCAACAGAGGCAATATTTTAATATTTTGATTAAATATTTTCTTCACCAACATGGTTGTGTTCATGAAGTTCCAGGGTTTATTCAAAGAGAATTTCCAAAAACTCTTTTGCATACTAGCTGCAATGGCTTTGTTCAGCAAAAGAGGAGATGACAGTTGTTTTTTTTATTTTTTTACAAGCCTCTGGGCATTTGTCTCCTTTACTGGTGTGACAAGTTTAAAGAAGTCACAGTTAATCTCCAGTAACTCAGACAGAATAGAAATAGCTTTCAGTGTCATGCTTGAAAAACAGAACCAACCAAATCTTCTTATACACATATTTAATATTTGATTTGGTTTTACAGTTTAAAGTAAATTACATAACCTCAGCACAAGCTGTCTTGGGGTCTATATGTTCTTCTCAATGTCCACCAGAGGACTCTATAAACCCAAACAGAAAGGTTTTCCAAACTGGTCAGCAAACATAAAATTATAGATAAAAACACTGTTGAGAAGGCATTTTATTGTCATGTTATACTATGAAACATAAACTGCATACCCAATGCAAATACACATGTGAACCATTTACGTAGGTGCATTCCACAGGTGGGGATACCAGCTGTAACCTCTTGTTTCTGGCTCTTGCTCGAGCCATGCTCCATGCTAATTAGCAAAGAACCAGCCCTCCTGTTTGGCCTAAATTAATTAATCAGTCCTCATTATGCACACTGCTCCTCTGTAATTGCCAGCACAGGCACAGTGATGAATGATAACACAGAAAACATTCTCATTAATGTGGAAAAGTGTGTTCCCACCCTTATAATGAGACAGCTCTTATCCACAAGAGTCTTCTGCACACAAACACACTTTGACACAAATTACATGTTGACCAAGCCTTCAGGAATGCTATTCTCCAGCTAAACGGACCAGACACAAAGGTAATGGTAGGGTCTGTAGGGATCAGCAGGTTGTTTCGACTGCCATGACAGCTATGCCTGACCAGCTCTGAGATAAACTAAAGCCGACCGCAGTGCCATTAATTTACAGTAAGCAGTCTCATGCGGCTGGGATTAAATCAAACTTAAGGCTTGTGCAATTTACAAAGAGATCTCTGAATGAAAATCAGATTACCTCAAATCAAACTTGTTTACTTTTGCATGGAAAAATCCCCTTTGATTGTTTTTTGTCTTTTTCTTTTTACACTAGTTGACTTTCAACATCAGACATTAATCACTGAGCCTTAATCTCCATCTAGGCTTGCAGGGTCACATGAAGCCCCATGTCATATTCAAACATTGTGTTTTGATAGAATCCTCTGATGTTATTATTCCTTTTGGTTTGTGCCCCTCCCTGGGCTGTCATCTTATCGTGGGTGGAGGGGTTTGTGTGTCCCAATGATCTTCAGAGCTAAGTTGTCGGAGACATCATACCCCTGGTAGGTACAACCATGGCAACAGATCTCTAAGTGAGGGACCAGACTAAGTCCGGCTTAGCAGACCCTGGAGCCAAGTTTCCGTTGCACGGACGCAGGTCACCAGAACCCCCCTCTGGAGCCAGGTCTGGAAGTAGGGCATGGAGGTGAGCACCAGATGACCAGGCCTATGCCCATGGGGCCTGGTTGGGCTCAGCCCAAAAGGGTGACATAGGGCCCCCTCCTATGGGCCCATCACCAATGGGAAGGGCCATGGGGGTCGGTTGCAATGTGAGTTGGGTGGTGGCCAAAGGCGGGAACCCTACTGGTCCAATCTTCGGCTGCAGAGGGGATGTATATAGACATGTAATATCAGCTTTCTGGCAGGGAGGCAGCTGGTGCACAAAGTTGAGTAGTTCCAGCTAGATATAGCTGGACTCACCTCAATGCACAGATTGGGCTCTGGAACTGGAACACACTTCGGCTCTGGCGTTAGCCCTAATGAGAGGTGACGAGCAGGTGTGGGCATATTCACTGCATTGAGAAGGCATTCAACTGTGTCCACCGGGGTGTCCTGTGGGATGTCCTCGGTGAGTATGGAGTGATGGACCCCTCATACAAGCTGTCTGGTATGACCAGTGCCTGAGCTTGATCTGCATTGCCGGCATTAAGTTGGATTCATTTGAGGGGATCCGATTTGGCAGCTTCAGGATTAGGGCTTTGCTTTTTGAGGATGATGTTGGCTTCATCAGGCCATGATCTCAAATTCTCACTAGAGTGAATTGCAGCCAGGTGTGAAGCTGCTGGAATGGGGATTGGCATCTCCAAATCTGTGACATGGTTCTCAGTCAGAAAAAGGTGGAGTATCCCTTTCAGGTTGGAAAGGGACACTCCTTGGTTTGTGGATCATTTGGATCCACAAACCAATGTCTGTAAGGCTGAGAGATAAAGTTTGGGAAGTTATGTGCATTGCAACAATGACACAGTATTTAAAACTGAGCATGTGCAGAAGCCAGCCGTAACATACTGAGTATCTGTAGGGTTAATTCAGCAACGTGCAAAAGATGAAGGGCAGTTGGAATTAAAAAGATTAATTTTAAAATATTTCTTTGAAAGCCTACTATAGTGCTGTTTTAAAGTGTGATTTTATTTAGTTGTTGTCATTGAAAATACTCTTATCAAAAAGGTATACCCTAGCTGATATTGGTTATACTAGCAGGCAGTTTTGAAGTTAAATTATTGCTGCACACCAAACAGACTGAAAGGCCAAGGTGCTCTGTGATTCAGTGAGGTGCTTCTAAGAATAAACCAACAAATTATCATACTGAAAGGCTACTTCAAATCGCCATCAGCACTGACTGGAATCAGTGGCTCTTCCCTTTATGGAGATGGAGACTGCCAGTCTATGCTCAGCAATAATTCATATAGTTACTTCCAAATTAAAATATATTTTAAAGACACAGAAACACAAAAGCAGTAACAAGCTCCGTCATAAATATTAAGCTGCTGAGTTATGTCTCTTGGTGTTTATATAATCATAATTCAGTCCTTGGACTAGTAACATACTGAATGCAGACCTGACAGTAAATCAAAGATGAATGCTAGGCCTTGTAAATGTTGATGTCATCAGTACTGAAGTGTATTTGGCATATGAATCTTTGGATTAATGAAGTGAATCAAATCAGCTGTGATTCATCATGTCTACCTCTACATGTTCTGGTCTGAAAGAGATATGTAGTAATGATGGTGATGATGATTTGATTTGTTTTGTTTTTTTTTACTATGGAGGATTGCAATTTGTCTGTAATGCATCCAGACCTCATGTCATAATTAAAACTTAATTCAATCAGACTATGCAGGAAGAATTATGTAAATGAAAATATAAAACTTGAGCAAAGCAAATGCCTGCATGCATAAATGACCACTGTGACCAACAGCTTACAATAGCCTCTGTTTGAGACTTTTCAGTGTATGTTGCAACCTCAGGCAGTATTCCCAATGGTTTAATTTTAACCTTCCAGTGCCCTCTTGTCTGCGAGTGCCCCAAGCAATGACACAAATCACTTATGCTGAATTGTTTTTGTGCTCACTATGAGATGGATGTGCATGGTAATATTGTGGGAATCACTCAACCAAGGAAAACAGATAAATCCATATAAGATAACAAGGCAATGTTATAGATTTGCATGCATGCACTTGAATCATTTTATGTAGAGCAAATTGTCCCATATACTATGAAAAATCAAGACGATGCGATCATTTTCACCTCATTTAAGAACAATAATTGATGTGGACATGAGGAAGCAGGTGTGTGTACTTGTGTGTAATACAGGGGACATTCATGTAGGAGTGATAACTGAAGGTGAAACAGTGTGCATGTGTCTGTTTTGACATCTGTACACGTGTGCAGAATTACAGTTAGGTAGACTGGATAAGTGGCTCAGAGTAGTACACTGCCAGAGCATATTCATTTCAAAGCCAATTCTGAGGCAGACACCAGGGAAGTGAGAGCAGGGAGGCTTACTAGCTAATCTGGTCAGAGAGCGAGCTGGAAGCAGCACAGAATTCTTAATGCTGCGGATATAAAAAGAAAAAAAAAACTAATTAATGACTGCCACCAATGAAATACTTTCCCCATGTGCATATCTGTCTGTGGTGGTAAGAGAAAAAATAAATAAATAAAAAAATAAAACAAGAAAGTAACAGGGAGCATGTGTGTTTACATCTGGAGATGGAGTGTTTAACGTCGTCAGGTCAATCTGACCTATTCCCTGACTTCCCTGTGTGCCTCTTCATAGTACACGAGTGTAGCCTCTTACACTTGGATGTCTAGCATGATCCTTTTGTCCTCTTCCACATGGATACCCCAGATGCAGTCTTGCCCCTTGTCATAGGCCTCAGGCCAGTTAGGTGACAACACCACACCAGCAGAGTCTGTGATCTCCCCGCTGCACACAGCTGTAACACACAGATACTGCAGGTTAGCACAAAAAACAAAATGCAAGAGATTAACAAATACAAAAAACTATCTATAGTTACTTTTAACAGCTAAATGATGATGGAGGAACTACTTTGAGTCTTAACTTAATGAACCATGGCTTTGATGCACAGATGGAATCAAATGGGCAAGTTCCTAGGTTAGATCCTTGTAAAACTTTTATACTTAACAATGAGCCACTTGGTGATCATGACCCTCAAGAGTAAAACATTTTTTTCCACATCTAGCTTTAGCTTCAGAAAACGAGAGAGAGAGAGAGAGAGAGAGAGAGAGAGAGAGAGAGAGAGCTTTTCAATTTCACTCTGTGACCACGCAGGCATTAAAGATCAAGAGTAAGGTTATGGTGTATTTGTGTGTATGTAGGAATGTGATAGACGAGAGAAGACTTTCCAGGTTATTAAATATTGCACATTGTCAGTGCAGTGTTCAACTTAGAGCAGATACTGGATGACTTTAATCTTGCACACTTCTAAAATCTGCCCTACAAGCACATATATCACAGTAAATCATTGTTATAATTTTAAGAGGAACTTTATTATGGTTTAGAAGCAGCTTGGGAAGATAAAGTTAACTGGCAGTGGTATTTAATATTTGAATAAAAAGACACTAACTCTCTAACTCTTGATGATCAGGCACAATAAAACCATTTCCAGAGGAAACACATAGTTTTCTGCACAGACTTAAAGGGACATTGGGTAACATTTTCTGTTGTTGACTGGCCAAAATCGATGTCTGCATGTATATATGTGTTATCATTGGGGTGTATTATGACCTCTGCTAATGATATGACACATTCTCATATGCAAAGAATTTTAGATTTGTTCATACATATGATGGGTAAGCCAGTAGGGCAGCACCATGATTGTCTGCCATCTTGAAAATGCAGGGACAAATAGCAACAACTATGCATTTTCGCTGCAAGCTAGCACACAGTGATTGTAATGCAGGAGGAGAAGATAAACAAGAGAGGCTTTCTACCCTGGCAAGTTGGAAATCTGTTAAATTGTTATTCACAAAAATGCAGGACCATGCATATGCTGCAGCAGCAGCAGAACAGAAGCCTTTTTACCATGGCCAAAAAAGCAAAAAAGGAGACTTAAAAGGCGGCGTGAACAGATGATACAAAACAGAGGATCAACAGCGTGCTAACTTTTCCAAGTTAGGACTTCAAGAAGGAGAAAGATTTTAAAATGGATGTTCAAGTTGCCAGCTTTCTACTGGACAAGTAAGTAAATAGTACTGCCTAAATTAGCCTAAAGCTAACTTTCTCAATTCAGTTTTGTTACACAGTGTTGCTCGTTACCATGGGCAGCATAACAGTAGTTTCTGCTAAAATACACCAGTCTAGTTAGTACAGAAGTGTATGTTTATGTGGTTTCAGTCACTTTCATAGTCACGGTAAACGTGGTGAAGGTGGACTTAAAGCCGGTGGGAATGCTTTATAAGCTGGCTTTTACCGTGACAAAAAGCCGGTGCTGTGTCAAAGCCAGTTTCCTCATCGAGATCCGTTCCCCCTGTGAGAACCATTCTTCCTTTTAAACACAGAGGAACCATATCTGACAGTGAATTTCTGTCCACCAGATGTTATCCCTCTGAACAATTATGATCCAGAGGTAAATTCTTCATCAGAGTGTGTTTAGTTTGAAATACATCAACTGTGATACTGATTAATACTTCTGTATTTGTTTCATGGTGGTCACATATGGTTACTGTTATTATGAAGAGGGTGGAAGTCTGGTTGCTGATATTGTAAAGTAAAAGGAAGTAGGAGAACTGCGCTGTTGTGAATATGTTGGTGGTGAATAAAGTTAACGTTCAACTTCAAAAGAGAGTTCTTTGTGTGTAACAGAGTGAACACTATTCACTATCCGATGACGTGCTTTTATCTGTGTTGTTGAGGCTCTTTGACAGACGGCAGCTACCGTTGTTGTAATATTTGTTTGAGAAAGTGAGATACTGGAATGCACTATACGTGAGAATGCTATTCACAATTCAAATGTTAGATGCAGTAATTATTACACAATGTCCCTTTAATGCCTCACAGTTACTTGAAATGTTGGATTCTGTTGACTTACCCCTACAGGCTGGCTCTGTTTCATTCCACTGTGGGTTTTGTGCATCCACACACTCAATCACTACAGAACCTTGTTCCAATGTGTAGCCAGGGTCACATGAGAATTCAACCACAGATCCTACACTATAAGTGGAGTCACTGCTGCTGAAGTTGCCATACTTCACAAAGGGCTCATAGCACATTCCCTTTGCAAAAGCTGTGGAAAAAGGAAATAATTTTAAGAACAAGGAACAAGATGCACAGTGGCTACTACTGGAAAAAGTTTAATTCTGCTTGCCTTCGTATCTGATGGCTGCACCAGTGGAAGTCACTGTCCCATCTGTGGTGAACTCTACAAACAGGTATCGTCCAGTACTGAGAACCCCCTCATTGGGCAAGTATTCTACCTCATAGGAGTCGTACACAGGAGAAGAGTCGATATTGTTGCCATTTTTTATTAGCAACCTAAATAAATGCAAAAAGAGAAGAAAAGCACATTCAAAAAGTGACAAAAAAATAAAGGGGGAGAAATCAAAAGCTACTTGAGAGCTGCTCACTCTTCCAGTTGTGGCTGTAACAACTGTGATAATCCATTGTATCACTCAGTAATGAGGCAAGTGGCCATGCACAGTGATAGCCACGTACATCCGTGAAAAATGCATAGCAATTACTGTCTCCTACCTCATACTACCTCAGTACTCTCAATTCATCTCACAGAATGCGCTTAGAGAATCACAATGATAAACGGTCCTTTCAAATTCACCTTTAAAGATTTTGGCCATTCATGACCCTTGAGAGTTTAATGTTCTATTCACAGAAATCCTGCTATTCCAACACTGAGTTTAGACCTTGATACCATCATCTATTAGCTGAGGATTCACATATTTCTACACTCTCTTACTGTATATTGACTTTTGTCATCAATGTATATTAGTGTTTAGCAGCATGAATATACCACCTGTCATCATCCTCTGCCAGAGCAACCTTCTCAAAGTGGATATGAAGCCGGTGGCCTTCAGGAGCTTCCAGTACCCAGTGGCAAGTCAGGTTGTTGCTGTAGTTGCCAGGGAAACCAGGAGAGACAATACGACCGTAGGTGGCATTTTTTATCATTCCCCCACAGGATGCTATATGAGAAGAAACAGGGTAAGAAAAGGGAGGATGAGGGCAAAGAGTTGGAGGGTAAGACTAGATGAGGAAAGTAATGAAACCAACTATGGAAGGGAGATTTAAAAAAAAAAAGTCACTGTGTGAGTACAGATTGCATCGATATCCAGTGGACTGTGGCTCGGCTACAGTAGGCAGCTCTCCTGGGTCTAAGAGTGTGTGATTGTTTGAGAAAAGCACAGCAAAATGGCAGCAGTAATGCTATCAGTTCAGAGCAGCTGCAGGCAAGCAAAGTAAAAGGCCGGAACAGGCAGATGAGCCTTTACCAGCAGGAGCAGGGCAGCCATGTGCCCCAGTTCTAATTAAGGCAGCCAGGTCCAATGGCCTTTTTTCATCCCATCTCCAAAGAATAGCTCCCTGTGTGGCTAATCACATGTAAACACACTCAGTTGGCCTCCTAAATCAACTCAGTGGGAGACAAAGTAGTGAAAGCTTCGTTAATCAAAATTACCTGCTTTCTCGTGGAACGCTGATGAGGAAAGTCTCACTTCATTTTCATTTTAAATTATTTATTTTGCTCATGATTTTAATTCCAGAAACAGCTTTGAATAGTTCTTATAAAACTATTGGAAAATGCTAGACAAAATTAATCAAAAAATCTAAATATACATTTTGAATAACAATAAGTGTTAACTACAAGGTAATTCAACATGCATTGGTTGGCTTATATTACATTAGCATAAGGCAAGCTCCAATAACCTAAAGGCTTAGATTTCATGCTATATAATTAGATTCTAACCTGTTTTGCTATCGCATAACAGGTCATCATGAGTGATAGTAAGTGTGCCGGTCAAAGGACCAGTTTGTCTTACCCACACACTTGGGTTCCTTTCCACTCCAGTAAGGTGTAGTTGCATTGCGACACATGAGCATTTTAGGACCTTGAAGCTTGTATCCAGTGAAACATTTGAAGTAAGCTTCTCCACCAGCGTGGAGGTGTGTCACCGAAACCTCTCCTCCAGCAGGCTCTTTGGGGAATGCACAGCTAAGCACAAAGGCTGGAGAGGTGAGGATCAGAAAATGAGAGAAGGAGAGATGACTTTAATAAAGCACAGTCAGGGGAGGATCTCTGAACTGACCTGCTGGGCAGAAGCCCAGAAGGGTCAAGGAGTCCTTTGGGTCTATACCTCTGTTATAACTTAATATTTCTATACCTCCAAAGCAACACAAAATGACAAAAGAGAGACACAAATTGACAGAATGAGACAACAACAGGCATAAATTATTGCAAAAGACATGTATATATATATATATATATATATATATATATATATATATATATATATATATATATATACATATATATAAATAACTGTGATTTAAAAAAAAAACTTAATCTGTCTATTTGGCAAGCCTACAAAAATCATCTTAAACTGTCAGGCATGATACTGTGTGAATAGCCAGAAATACTCAAAGCAAAACAAATCTTTGCTGTTGTTAGTAATATAATAATTTTTGCAATGTTATGCCCAGTTATGATTGTTAATAAGTCTTTAAAGACAGAGATGTAGCGGAAGAAACAGGCAGCAAATTTATATCAAACAATGCAATGCATTTATATCCAGATTCTGTTTAATTATTTGATATGTATTAGTACAGCTTCTCATTGTTCAAAGTGCATAAATTGCATGTTGTGATGATTAACCAAATAAATATATTGGTTAACTGTTATTAATTAGAATAAAGTTTTCAGATGCATATTTTCTCATGCTAAATGATTTACTAGTAAACACTTGTGGCATAAACTGTTGGCAACATAATCTTATGTGTCCTGTATTGTTACATAACAGCTGTTTTGTCTCTTTGTTGATCATGTTGTCTGTCCTCCAAAAACCCATTAAATTTTTTATAAAATAGGGATACGTTTTGTTTTTTTTTGTTTTATTTCAGCAACTAAATCAAGCAATGTCTCAGTTATCTGTCTCAGTCTCTCAAGCACACACACATGCAAAGATGCTGTAAAACAAACTTTTAGTCCTGTTTAAGTCTTCATCTATTAATTACAGTTCAGCTAGACATATATGCAAATGTACAGACATGTTTGTAGTGCTATGGTAATTAATAACTGTGGTTTGGAGCAGTGCCAATGCAAATAATTGTCAAAAGGAAGAATTGCTGATCAGTTGAACATCAAACTAGGTCTGTAATGTGATAGCTGGAGGAAGAAAAGCCTCTGTAGTGGTTGTCAAAGAGTCACGATTGCTGTAGGGTAAGATCAATGTGCCTGGACTTGCTTTGCGTTGTTGTTCTGTCCCTCTTTTTAAATAAATAGTGTAGGATGGGATGGAGTTCACATGGATAATGAAGTAAGCTAAGAAAGTCTTTAATGGAAGCCATTAAACAACCTTCTCCTCCTGTCTAATAACCACATTGTTCTACCTCATTAGTGTAAGCACTTTAATGACCAGACTAAAACTTTTACACTTCTTGTGTGAACAACAGAACTAGCAACATAATTGGATGGCTTGTGCTACAGCAACAGTATGATTGCATAGCTGCAAAAAAAAATGCTTTTTAAAGCTGGAACTCTATTTAAATTATCCAAGTTGTATATCACGCTTCACTGACT
Organism: Melanotaenia boesemani; assembly: GCF_017639745.1. Taxonomy (NCBI): domain Eukaryota; kingdom Metazoa; phylum Chordata; class Actinopteri; order Atheriniformes; family Melanotaeniidae; genus Melanotaenia; species Melanotaenia boesemani. The sequence goes on from NC_055696.1 coordinate 5,792,999, forward strand.
GGATGCAAAGGCCAAACAAGTAAAAGAAGAACAAAGAGAAGGTGTGTTGAAGCAATTTTTGCTGCCTTAGAGTAATAATGTCACAATTTTACATTAAATTAGGATCTTAGAAATCATGATGATTGGTTACTGCACTGTAATTGTGCATAACATCCTCTTTTTATTCCTCCCTCTCAAAATCAGACACCATTTCTAGTAGTATAACATTACTAACATTAGTCTGACATTAATTTTCCAGAGGAAGCGTGCAGCCAAGGATGCATTGCCAATGATGCTGAGCACGGTTCAGCAGATTACACAAGAGAATACAAGACCCTGCAGAAGAAGACTGGTGAAGCAATTCCAGTTAGCAGGGAATTAGGAGGAAGCAGTGGTTGAAGATGGACAATTTGCAGGCAAACCAAGTTGATTAACAAGTTCAAGAAGAAATACAGCTAGGTTGTCTATTAGGCTGCCTATTCCTTCACTTTTTCTGTCCAACTTTGCTCAATGTATAATATATTTGACTTAATCCAGTTCAAGCAGAACATACCAAAGTGTGGAGATGTGTCTTCTGATCAAAATTTGATATTTACGGTAGCTTTTTCAAGCATACTAAGAGTCTCAAATGTAGGGAGACAGAGCAAGTGTATATAACTGTAGAATGGCTGCCAAATATTTTGTTGTCAATGCTATTGGTTATGTATTTGTGTATTTGGACTTCCTCGATTTTCCTTTGAGTTAGCTAAGTTGTTGGCTGGTTAGTTTTTGATCAAAAGCAATGCCAGACAAGACATCTCAATAAAATGCTGCTTTAAAATTATGTTAAATTAGGATACAACTCTCTGGTGAGTTGCCTCTTAATACCGGTAGAAAGAATCCAGATCAAACCTTAAATTTTTGCCTCCCTCCCTCAATAAAAGAGCTACAAAAGAAAAAGTCACCTCTTAATCCTTTAAGTTTTTGGTTGTTGATGCAAATTTTTGCTGAAAATTAGTCTTTTTTTTTTTTTCTTCTGTCTTCCATGTGAGGGGAAAACAGTCCTAAATTCATATTGGCAGCAAAGGTTTGTAAAACTACTGACTTATGTGTTTCTTTAAGACAAACCACTGGTTTTTGCCATCATGAAACAGGTCTCTCTGCAGTAAATCAGTGAGCCACAGGGACGAAACACACTGCCCCTGGGTCATCCATTCCATTCATAGTTTATCACTAGCTCCAATGAACCTAGTTATTGCCATTATCATAGCAGCATTTAAATCCCTATTGAGCATACAATGGGGGGAGCCAGAGGCAAAAATTGTGGAGCCAATTCCTGAAGTATTAAATTACGTGCTGCTTCCATTCTAGTAGATGTGGTGCTGCTCCATAAAGTCTGATTGTTTTGCCATTAGAAATAATAGATCCACAGTGCAGACAGTCAGGAAGATTAGCTGCTGTTACGGTAGAGCCACAGGAAACAGATGTGGGGCTTATGTCTTATGTTATTGCTTTCTTGTAGAGGAGCTGATGAGAGGAAATAGTCACAAGCGTAAAACTCAGATCAACAATCCAACATTATTGACAAGCACTTCAGACCAAATTTTAGGTTTGAGAGTCAAACATTAACAAAGAAAATGCTAATCTACTTAATTTATTGTTGAATGGTGTACATTGTCTTTAATGTTCTGGTACAAATTGGAAAATCTTATTTTTACATATGAGAGACAAAACATTAACCTATAGGATGTAAATTTGAACTAAATGCCAGTACTGTTTATTAGTTCCCAACTACAAAAAAGCACCAAATACAGTGCTGCAGTTTTTAAATGTTTAAATGTTAACATTACAAGATTTTTTTAAAGGAATTAATGTCATTTCCATGTCCTCATTACAAAAATAAATTACTAATTTTATTCTTAAAATGTGTTAACATATGATTATAAAAAGGATAAATGCAGAATATATATATATATATATATATATATATATAATTGTGATTTTTTTTTTACCTAAGCATCAGTCCCTGATCAAACTTTGGCAACCAAATCAAGGAAGTAACCACTTTTTTTAAAGAATAAAAAAAGAATAAAAAAGACACCTGCATTCACTTACACTTTGTTCCCATTAATGAGGCTTTTTCAGCTATATGCATGTTTCATTTGCCTGAGTACTTAAAACTGAGAATGCTGCTCTTGAACCAATAATGAACAAATGATGTTGAGTAGGGCAGAATAGAGGAGCTGAGGGAGCTGGTAATAGAGAGCTTACCCAATGTATTTCGACAAACGAATAAAATGCATTTCACTTTAGGTCTAATAAATGTTGTGGGCTAATGTTGTGTGATTGTGTGTTTTTGTGTGTAGCCTGAATGAATCCCTTCGGGTAAAGAGCTGGAACTGAATCAAATTTGGAAAGGCAAGGGAAGGAGATAATGAAATGGGGTGGTAGAAAACAACACAAACTATGAATAGGTTATAGTGTAAATAGTTTTTATATTTAATAGCAGTTTATTTTAGGAGTAGTATCCATTCTGTGTCACACTGACATTTAACGTAAACTGTCTTTTCAGAGAGATGAAATTTTGTTGTAGGCTGGTTATTTCTTGTCAGTTGTTGTTTGATATACAGATGTAGCAGCAGTCCCTTGGTAGGTGACTTGTGGGAGGATGTGACTGTTATTGTATCTAAACCTCATGTCCAGGCTGTGCATCAAAGCATTGCCTTTTACAGAAAGATCAATAGTGTTGTCTCTGGGAAAGTGATTCAGTTGTAGAGAGCTAGACCATAGCTCTGCCCCGATATGGCCTATTGATATTTATGTGGTTGGGTTAAATCCTTGATTTTAATGGTCATTTACTCAATAAGGGCTATTAAAGAGAAATAACTTTGGACTAAAGGCAGAATCCAATCAATGCTACTCAGAACCTGTAGCAAATGGTGAATCTCATCTTTTCACTGTGACCACTTGTCATTGCAGCTTATTAGTTAATGTCAATCAATAATTCTTGTAAATAAACACTGACATTGGCAATGACATCATTATGGGCTACATGTCTCAAAACATAATTTGAAGTTGTGAATTATGTGATTGTACAGCTGAGAAAATAATACAGGCCTTGGGTTTTCTACACTTTTATGTATAGATAAGTGTTAATATACTACAAAAAAAAAAAAAAAACTTTTATATATTATAATATAATCTTTAAATGTATTGTAATATGCTATTTCAGTTTATGGAGTTTCAAAAAATGAAATAATGTACATTTATATAAAAAAAATACTGTATTCATAAATACATACTTATAATTAGGTTTTAATGAAGCCAAATAATATGAAATTGCAATATGATTTTTTATTGTATCTTAACAAAACATGTAAGTTATGAGGATATATATATATATATATATATATATATATATACACTAGCTTTCAAAAGTTTGGGGTCACTTCCCTATTGAATCCCATGGCAAAGTGACCCCAAACTTTTGAACGGTAGTGTATATATATAATGTTCTGTTTTCTAATGAGCTTTTTGTTTTTGTTTTTTTGTTCATCATATATATCCTTTGTGGGACATCTTTTTTTATGTAACTCTAGAAAGTGCATTACTAAGTTAGGAAAAGTTCGAAGGCTTGCTGAAAGTGAAAGTGAAAGTCATGTTTATGCACATGTCTGCTGGCCTGGTGTGTTTTAGATAAGCAGTAACTGCAAGGCACACAAAAGGATTGAGGATTCTCACTCTGGTAAGAACCAATCATCAACACACAGCACTGTTTACAAAAAAAATCTCCATCCGCATTAGATAAGTAGAGCAGCTCAGACAAGAGTGATGTCCTAGACATACAAAAATCTTGTTGTTCTTTATAAATTTATTTATTTAATGTATTCTGACCCCTTTTAATATGATCACTGGAACATTAAACATAGAACTGGAGCTTCAGGTCCCTTACACTGCCTTTTTTATGTAAATAAATGTGCAAATACATTTATATTTATTATGGTATATAGTTATTGCATATAGTTAATATAATACATTATTATAACATATTGTTATTATTATAATCATGTTTGTTGTACAGGACCTTAACGATCAGTTATTTGCTTAAGTAAAATATTACATAGCAGAACTTTAATAGAACAAAATTACAAAATGAATTTGTTTTCATGTTTTAGCTGAGTTGCTGGCCTCATCTGGCTAGAGTAGGTAAAATAATCTTAGTTTTTCAAGCATTTAATCCCTATAACCACAGTATGAAGTAAAGTTATCTTGGCTCAGATTTACTATGGATTGTGTATCTTACAGTAATGCTACAGAATGCAAACTATGAGGAACTAGTGAAGATTAAAAAGGTTATTGGGGCCAAAGATTAAATTTTTCCATCGTCTAAGCAGGAGCACTATTGAACTATAGAAAGGCAACAGAGCCATCTGCAATGAGAAATAATAACAATATAAAAATAATATAAAAAAAAAAATAAATAAATAAAAAACTCTTCTTTCTGTCTTCCCTTCAGTGCTCTAAACATCTTTGCGGTGCTCAATTGTTGTTTGTACAACACAATAAACACTAAACAACATCAATAATAAAGATAATAAAACTAAAACTTCACCACATCTTTTAGATGTTGAAGGAAATGTAATCTTAAAAGAGTAGAGGAAGTGGCTATAGCACTTGTTCATGATGTAACATGATTAAAAATGCACAGCAGATGCATAGCAAGTACCAAACTAAAGTTGATTTATCATGTTTTTGGGGAGTGTAAGATTCCTTTAGGGCTCACTGTGGACTCTCTTACAAACATAATATGAACTCAAATTAAGCTTAATGTAAAAAAATAAATTGTATTTTGCTCATTTAGTAGGCCTTTGTGCATATAACCTTTGTTGGGTTATGCTTTTATCAGCATACAAAGCAGCTTAGACTCAGAATTCATGAGTACCAGACACTTGGTCAGATTTATACATTTAAATTTGGGGAAAAATGTTTACCTGTTAAAAACAGGTAGCAAAAACCATTGCTGTATCAAATTGTTTCTGAGACACCAGGATCCTTTGGTTGGGAAATGTGCATATAATGCATAATTATATGTCTTTAAACATAAAATAACAACACCATTATCAAAAGACTGAGTTGCGTATATTTACAAAAACAAAAAAAGTACATACACTGTATTGGCTGTCAGAGAGTTGCTTTTGAAAAACAACAAATATCAGCTCTAAAAGAAGACGTGCATTGTACATTTGTGTGAGTATTAAGGAAAAGATAAGAGTGAGGACATAAAATTAAGGTGGCCCTCTTAATTCCACACCGGTATTTTCCACTCTCTTAGCATGAAATGTAAAACACACCTTTAATCATGTTCCAAGTGTCAGGCACAGGGGTGATGTTATAGAGGCATCCATCAGTCTGACATCACACAAAGACCAAACGCTGTAGCAGATATTAATTACTCTGAGCTGAGATGCGTCCCTTCACAGTTCTGTCTCCTTCTCCACGCTTGTCCAGTCACATTACTCACAATCCATTATAAAGGACAAGGTGATATTCTGCTTACGAAGCAAGGGAACACAAATTGAAATATCTTGTGTGTCTCCAAAGTGTCTCTTTCTTCAAAAAACCTAATTGCTTTTTTTTTCTTATTATGTAGCTAAATTAGTCCCACCAGCCTGAATTTGAGCCATTTTTTATATGCCAAATTTCTGTCAAACAAAACAATACGGAGAGTTGTTTATGAGAAATTGCTTTTAAGTTCATAACAAATGTGTTCTTGGAAATATTTACAGAAAAATAACTGGTAACCCAAGTGCAAATTTATCTTTATAGCTGAATATATTGGAGTTTGATTTATAACTCTACTGCATGGCTTAACCATGCGAAATGTTGTGACAAAACCTAGTTTATTTGTGGGAAAATACAAACTGTTGCCTCTGCTATGAGTCTTAAACATCTATTGGATGTTATTCAGATTGACTTAGTACAAAACGGTAAGAAAATATGTGTTGGGTGGATCATGTTTTTGTTGTAACAATGCTTTTTTTGTAATAATTTTTAAACTGCTGCAAGGCCTGTTTGTTTCCCTTTTGACTGGTGCTACACTTGCAAGGAAAGTGCATTTGTAAGATGGCTGGGGAATTAAGTATGTGGGTAGCTCCCATGCAAAAATTGCCAAAATATGGATGCCAAACAACTTTTGCTATGGACTGCCATGACGGTCGTTTACCGTCAGGCCCGTGTCAGCAGAATGTGCACTGGAATCTAGGCTTGTGGAGGAGCATTATACCCAGATTTTGCCTATGGCAATTGGCTCATAGGATCAAAGTCTAGAGAAGACATGGTGAATGATATACTGATTGTGGCACCAATGTGGTGACAGCTTTTGGTGGAGGCAGTGTGATGGTTTGGGGCAGTATCTTCGTCACTGGAAAAACAATCTCAATGCAAACAGAAATCAAGATGAGATTCTGCAACCAGTGGCACAATCCTATATCTCCACAGCCTGGGACCAAATCCACCAAAATAACAAAAATCATATGTAAGAAGGTTCATCAGAGACTTGGCCTTGCTTTTCATGCAAGGGTGAGGTGCCAGGATGTGTCTGGCTGTCTAAGGCCCCTGTTTCCTTAATAAATAAGTTGTTAAATTGTTAATATGTCTTGTTTCGTCAGACTTTAATCATCCAACCCAATCACCAACAGCAAACAAGAGTCAACAAAAGAATAAACTGTTCTTTGGCTTTAGATGAGACAATGTGGCAGGTTTTCCATCGGTGAACCCACAAACTCAACTCTGCTGCTTATCCCACAAATGCATTTTCCATTCAAATGGGACACAATTTAAAAGGGGAAAAAACAGGCTTTCCAATATTATAAGATTTATTGTCAAGAAGCATCGTTACAACAAAAATATAACCAATCAAACACAGATTTTTTTCCCCATTATGTGTTACTTGTATGATACCTATGTGTCACCTTGCTTTTACTTAAAGCATTTTCAGATTGATTCTTTTCTCTAATAAAATGATGATTTGATAACTGCAGCAAAATCTGACAAAATCACCCACCAAGAGGATTTAGGCAAGTTGTCCACTTAAATGTCCAGTTGAAACTCATACCTCACCACAGCTTTACTCAACTCAAATCTAGAAATGACTGAAAAGCTGTTTGTGGTAGACAGAAGAACCACTAACCTTTCAACTTGAGTTATATGTGCAATTTTAATTCATGCCTGTAATTTACTGTCAGTCGAGGGAAGAGCAGGTAATAAATTTTACTCTGTCATTTGTGCTGCGTTAGCTTAACCTGAGAATTTTTGGAGAGTATGTAAGAAATTTTATCCCAACTTTCCCTGGAGTTGCCACTCTGCTTAATAGAACTACTATGAATAGTATTTATTTAAATGCAAACTAATGAGATGTGGTAGAACAATGCACCTTCTGATGAAATATAAAATGTCAAAATACTCCAGGTACAATGAAAATGAGCAGCATCTTGCTGCAGCAATGCTTCATCAATCTATATGATCTGCGATGACCCATCACTGTCATCATTCAGCCTGACCAAACAGTGATATTCATATATCTGACAGAGAGGGGCTTATCTGTCTCACATCAGCAACAATCTTTTGATGGTTCTTTTCATTTTCTAGCTGACCAAAGTGCCCCAGTAATGTGGTGGAATGAATGTTTTGTCCACCAGCTTCCACCATCAGCTAAAATCGATGGGGCATGTAATTGGTGGCCGCTTTGTGTTATTGCTAAGATAAACAGACATTGTTAGGGGCATGAAAGATCAATGTCATGCACAAAGCAAGTGAAGGAAAGAGGAGAGATTATGGACCATCATATTCATTAACAACATAGTAAATATTCTTTATACAGGCTTTGTCACTGACAAACACTTGTCATATAGTCTGATCATATTTACTGATTTAGTTATTAGAGATTTAATCTTTGTAATGGCAAGTGGATTTCAGTCTTCACAAGATTAGGTTGAATGACTTTATTAAAAGATTTAAATATAGGAAGCCTATACACATCATTAGCCATATGATTATAAGTTTCAATACGACTACAATAATTACTGTGAATTACAGCATGCTCAACAGTCAATCATTTGTGAACAAAGCAATATGTAAGAAATTAATTTGTTTCACTTCTTATTCTTCCTTTACATCTCAACCTTATCCTCGCTTGCATGTCTGCTCGGTAGCAACCAAAACACCGAGATGAGGATGAATTCAAAGTATTTGTAGAACAGCTAAAGAGCACAAATTGGGCATAAGCATATTTTTCAAGTAATAAATTTCAGTTGGAAAGTTTAACTTTGTGATCAGCATGTAGGGGGATGAGACTTGTCATCCGTTATGGGTGTCCATTTAATGCAAGTCTCTTTTGCTTTCCTTCCACTAACCATGTAGTTTGTATAGGCAAAAAGTAACCACATCTTAATCATTTTTTAACCTAACCACACAACAAATAGCAGAAGAAAAGAGAAAATGAGGAGGCTATAAAGTCAACTTTTAGGTTACTATTTAAGTAATTGAACAGTTACTGAACTTCTGAAAGATGAATGATGCTGACTCACCTTGATAACGCAGCAGAAGGAATCCAGAACTGAGCCGTTGGTCACTGTGAAAACGGATTGATATCTGGTTGCTCCAGCTGCGTAGAACAAGGCCCCTCATCAAAACAGACTCATTAGCAAGAATAAAGGGTTCTTGGCCACCTGTATCCTCCACTGTCACCTGTTCCCCCTCCAACACACTCACATTGAGCACCTGAAAAGGAACAAGGCCATAAAGATTAATACAGGCCATTTTTGCTGTGTAAAATATTATGACATAGTAACATGCTTCACTGACTACTACTTGCAACGCTTTCTTTTTATATATATATATAAAAAAAACAACAAATAAAGATAACAGTGAATGAAAATTTTATTTTTAGCACAACACATTCAACATTCTCCCTTTTTAAAATGCGAGCAGCTGGTATTTGTACAGTTTGAACTCAAATGCTTCCATTGAGGAAAACCTCACTCCACATAAACCTGGTGTGTTCATTTACTGCACTGGGCTTCCGACGTCATCACAGCACTGAAACAGCACTGGTCAAAGTGTTCAAGGACATAAGTCTGAATACTGAATCTGATCCCAGCACTGTGTTCGAGACTGTAGATCACAGAATCCTGTTGCACAGGCTGTAAAACTGAGTTGGACTTTCTGGATCAACCTTAATTGACTCCTATTTAGAAGGCCAGAGTTACTCTGTTACAATTTCTAGCCATGAATCTGAGCAAGTGGCTGTAACCTGCAAAGTCCCCCAGGGGTCAGTTCTTGAGCTATATCTTTTCAACTGATATAAGCTTCCTTTGGATCAATATTACAGAACTTTAACAACAATTATCACAGTTATTAAGGTGATACACAACTACATGTTTTTCTGTCACCAGACGACTGCAGCCCAATAAACTTACTTTGTCAGTGTCTGGAGCAAATAAATAACTAGATGAGAGAGAATTTTCTACTATTAAATGAGGACAAAACTGAGATTATTTGTTTTGGTAAGAAAGAGGGTCATCATTAGTAAACACCTTGCGACTCAGGCTTTTAAAATCACCAAGTTTATAACCTTTATTTTTTATAGACTCAGACTTTCAAAACCCACATCAAAGCTGTCAAGGCTTCTTTTTGCCAACTTAAAAACATCAACAGAATTAAAAGTTTTATCTCCCAGAACGACCAGGAAAAAGTCAACCATTCGTTAATCTCCAGTAGGCTGGATTACTGCAATGGTCTTTTAACAGGACTTCCCAAAAAGAGCATTAAACAGCTGCAGGCCATCCAGAACGCTGCTGCAAGAGTTTTAACCAGGACTTAGAGGTCCCAACACATCACACCAGGTTTAAAATCTTAACACTGGCTTCCAGTAAGTCACAGAATAGTTTTAACCCTTTGATGCATAGTGCACAGCGACTGCTGGCTTTGTTTTGTTGTTAAATTGTTAAAAAACATGATGTTGATTTCTGTTATTGTTGCATTAGCTCTGAAAATAAAGTGAACTCAGCTTGCTCTTTGTCTGTAATCATCAGTGAAAAAGAAAAAAAAAATAAGTATCACTCCATCACTTCTGTCAAGAATTACACAGGATGTCTGACCCTCAAAAAAATTGGGTTCTTTTAATATATTGAAGAAATATAAACAGCTAAAATGGTGTTAACATTTCCATTAGACTACATAATGGAGATCCAGATATAGAAAAGGTGAAGCAGATGTAAAGAGACAAAACAGATTCAGATATAGAAAAAGAAATTCCTTCCACTAGTGGGTTTAATTTAGGTCACAAAGCCACCCGACCAGACAGGTGACACTAAACAGCTGCCCACAAGATAGTTTTAGTGCACAGAGGAAAGCATTTCATCCCTTTCAATGGCAATAAGTAAAGTGAAGACAGCCCAGATAAGGTTTACAGGCTTTTAAATGCTGATTTGCAGTTTTCTGTATGCCAAAGTGCAAGGACACTAGAGGTTTTCTGTGCTACGCATGTGCATTAACTGAAAGTATGCCATCCTGATGGGCATGCATAACCACTAGGACCCCAGTGCTGTCAGTTTAACTTAATTTAGTTGTTTTATATGATTGTATTATGATGTTGCCCACCTTTTGAATTATGTTTTAATATGATTTTCTTTCTCCTTATGTTCTTTAATGTATGCCTCTTCTGCACCTTGCTGTAATGCTTTTAATGTTATATGTAAAACACGTTGAGTAATCTTCTACTATGCATAACATGTGCTATACAAATAAATTTGCCTTGCTTTATGAATCTTCAGTTCATGCAAGAGGAGATCTTGATTAAGCACCAGTTGTGTCTTTAAGACCAAGTTTAATATGTCAATGTTGTACTGAGAAATTAGGTCACCTGCTGTGTTACTTTGCTTACTTGTCTACCAACACAATTATACAGTGATGTATACAGTTTAGTCATTTCTTTGTTAAGCTACTGCTGAACTGTAAACTGTTTTTGAGTAATTGTAGGTACTGACTAGGTCATTCTACTTATGGTTTGTTGCACAAATGATTCATCTTCTTGCTGTGTTCTCATTGTGCCTGTAAGCAACTCTGTCAGCCCTGCTTTATGTCTTCAACAGGTTGAGCAGCATCTGTAGCTAAATCTGGTGAAGGAATCTCAGGAGTACTGCATGTAGTTAAACCGCCTGAATAATGGAGTACTGACACCCTTTGGATTCATTCCCTGTAGTACTATGAAATAGGAATGCTGCTCCAACAGAGGGTCATGATTATTATTCTATATGACAAAAGAAAAGTCTTTCACCTTGCATTTGTAAGACAACTAAAATGGCACTGGGGTTTGATGGCATTTCATCAATAGCAATCCAACCTTGGTCTTTCTTGTGTTCCTCTTATTTGTTCTGTTAGTTTCATAGTTATGATTGTTGGTTTGTTTCAACTACATGGGATGACATGTCCTAATGGTAGCTTTTTTCTCACATAAACTTGTTGGTTTCGACTCTTTCTGTCGGTGTTTGCAGCTTAACACTATTTCACCCAGTGATTTCATTTATTTATTTATTTTTTTATTTATTTTGTTTTTACTGGGGGACTGTTGGAACATCAAAGCTAAAGATCTGCAGAAAATACAGCAAATCCAATCAGTATTTATTCAAGCCAATTATCAATAATAGCCTAGCTAAGGAAAACCAACAGATTGCATTTGAATCTTGACATCAATTCAATCCCCCTTTCCTGAGCATGTATGAGGCAGAGGGTGACAGTGGATGGGGGGAAAAAACTCCTTTTTAAAAGGAATAAAAATAATTAATAAAATGACATTATTATTGAAATATTTTATATTCACATGTGGAGTACTTGTAAAACTCCTGTAGATTCCTTTTAGCTCAGATTTAGCATTTTCCAAACCGCTGAGGGAATTTAAATGTCATTTAGCTGCTAGATGCTTGAATGTTTAGCTACTTTTTAGCTGTACTGCTCTTGTAGTTACTGAGTACAGTGGGATTTTAATAGCTTTTACTTCTAAATAACAGCTGCTACAGCCAAAAACAACTCAAGGAGTCATGAGAATACAGAGCGCTGTGGGCTGGCCTGTAAAACAATGAACTAAAACACACTATAATGAGATCTATGCAAATAATGTATAAAATTTATGGAAATTTTAAAAACCATGTAAAATACATCTATAACACTTGTCACAGCTCACAGAACATGATTGTTTTAAACCAACTTTGGACCAGAGGGGGAATTAATCTGTCCGAAGAGACATTCGCCCCATCACATCCAATTCTGCCAAATCTGTATCATCTCGTAGTGGAATTCCTGGCACATTCTCAAAACCAAGGCTGTCATAGTCAGTGGGCTCAGGTTTGCCATGAGGCAGAAAAGCGTTTGCCCTTCATAGGCTGGTGTCCCTGAGGTAATATGTGTGCAGGAGTGTTAGAGCACCAGCATGGAAAAGCTGAGACACAGGACAGGATGAGCCCTATTCCACAAAGGTGGCAGCAAAATGAATTTGGTCACGTAGACTTAACTGTCACTCAGTGAAACAGGAGCTGCCAGTGGGTGCAGGAAGGCTAATAGACACTGTGGGACTGAGCTTAGAGGTGACTTTTTCTGGAATGATCCACAAGATCAGCTTCTTTGATGGATTATTTATTTACTTCTCCATTTTGTTAATCACCACACTTAAACACAAAAAAGCAGATTTTTTTTTTTTGTGTGTGTGTGTGTTTGTGTGTGTATGTGTGTGTGTTTCCTATATTCAAACACACAAACAAAAATCAGCATCACTTTGAAATTTCTGAATGTCACATGATTTCAGAATCTTAGAAGATTCGCCAGTCCTGCAAGTTAATAGCAATAACAAAGCCTTAAGCACTGTTTTGATTCTAAGTTAGACAACCTGAACATTTTTCAAATCAGGTTACTTTGGCTTCTTCCCACCTTATGACTTCATCATTCTCCCCAATGGACAGCTGCGTAATTCTTCTTAATGTTAACATTCATATTTAAGTAGTACGACTGAAAGACAGCTTTTTTTTTATTTTATTGCAATTTTATCTGGCAAATTTAGAAAATTAGAGTCTTGCAGAGAAAAAAAAATCTAAATTATCCTGTTTTTAATTGTATGGGCTGGTGGTTAACCTTTCTAACCCTGGAGGCCTCTTTGATGATCTTGAAACCCTTGTTGTACTGTAGCTAACATGCTACTGTGCCTCATTTCTGAATTCTAAATCATTAGATCTGTGGCAAAGCGTAAATATATCTAAACAAGATATTTATTTATTTATTTGGTCATTTATTTAGTCATTTATCTTTTTTAAGTTTTTTTTCTGAGTCTTTTTCTAACTAATTCTGTGATGTCTCTGCAGCCTCCACCATTATGCTCTGACCAACCAGTCAGTGAAAGATGGCTGCTATTTTGTCAATATTCTGCAGCTACAAAGCTGCAGAATATCCCTGATGTTGTCACAGTCCATCCCCAACCAAATATTCAGTGTTGTCTGTTTATAATTCAAAATTATAGCTTTTGTTTTTCTTTTACATATTTTTTCTTGTTCTAAATGTCTTATGAAGTATTTTGAAATGTCTTATAAGTGTTCATTGATTCCATTCGGAATCTTTTTATTTGCTAACAGTATATGAATTTGAAATGACTTTAGAAATTTCCAGTAAACTTCTTTTGGAAATGTACACCTTTGTAAAGCCATATTAAGTATTAAAATATGTATTTGAAATTATGACATCAATCTCTACTGCTGTGAGGATGTTTAATGTGCAAGGAAACAATTCATTTGGTGCATACATCTTTTTCTCTGCATTAAGATTTCAGATGTTCATACAAGATGGTTAGAAATGTCACATTATGCTAATAACAGATATTTAGCTGTTTTAACATCAGTCCTGTGTGCCAAAAATCATTAGAGAAAAAAAATCAAGATGTTTTTGTTTAAATTCAAAGTCTCCTGCTGTTGTCAAACTGTAAAAGGCCCCTTTTTTTACATTTAATTTCTGTTTGTCTGAACACCTGTGATACACTGCTGTTGATTTTGCTCCTGTGGTTCCAGCTGGGAATGAACTCTGCTGTTTGAGTACAAATATAAAATCTTAAAATTTGTTCATATTTCTATGCCACTGATTTCGCTATTTACTTTCTGATGTAGGTAGCATTTTAAATATCTCACTAGAACAGAACAGTAAAACAAAAACAAAAAACATTAGTCAGTGCTCTACTTATAGCAGCCCTCATTTTTTAGCAGCAACCTTTTAGACTACAGCACAGTACAAAGTGAAAAGAAATATACTCCTGCTCACACAGGCTTTTTATGTCTAGCTTCTTTACGAAACATAAAAAATAGTGACTCTGAGGAGAGTCAAATGTCTCCTATAGGTAAGAAAAGTGTGGTAAAGGAGGTCATAATATCTGCGATTTTAAATTGGTTAAGATTTCTAAAGCTGGAGAAACAGCAAAGCAATATCCGCTGCAAGATATCCAGGCGACTTGTACCAAAAAAGCTGGGAAACACAATAAACCTCATCTACCATTTCAAAAACAGATGACTTATGATGGAATGAATAGAAAGCCTGAAGTTCCTGCTGTGAGCACTGCTACCCAAGTACACAAGCAAGTTTCTTGAGGTAACTTTCACTCCTGTAAATTTCCATTGCAAGTTGCTATTGTGGTAAAAATCATAATATTATTACAACGAATACTTGTATTATCAGGTTAAACAGCTGTACCAGTTAAATCTTAACTTGTGTATCCCTACATGCATTTAGTTGTACTTGCAATTATCCAGTGTTTCATCAGAATTATTGTTGACTATGTCTTGTTGTGGTCTCCATGTCAAAACATGTTTACAAGAAAATCTTGTTGATGATACAAAAGGTATTTGCTGTTGTATCTTCAATGCGTTTAGAAAATGTCCCGCAAAGAGCTGTCAAAAAACACACACTCGCTCTGTTGTGACTGTTTCACTTCAAAACAAACTGTTGAAGTTTAACAAACATGTTAAATGTCGTACTTGCCTTGTTAATTTCATTGCATATATGGTGGTAATTATCTTTATTAATCAACATGAAAAAAGAAAAATGTACCCCTCGCTCAGCCCTATTTTGGCTGTTTACCCTCACTGATCAGTGATTGGGACTCTTTCAATCATTCTTAGGCTTCAGCTGGTAACCAACTATGAGTCTTATAGATAAAAAGCCACAGACTTCAGATTTGTAGCTTTTTATTAAAAATCTTAAGAGGTTTTTGATGGAAAAAAAAAGAATGTGAATATTTCAAGTGTTCCTTGTGGTTGTATTTAAGCCCTTTTAATTCTTAATATGACCATATAATTGCGTAAATTGGGTGTGCTGCAGTTATTTATTTATGGGTTTCTTGTCTTTCTCTGCTTTAACAGCTTTAAATGTCTTAGTAAAGAGCTTTGCTCTGAACTTCTTTTCAAAATGTGGTCTATAAATAATACAGTTTTTTTTTTTTTTTTTTTGCTTTTGCTGTTTTAGTTCATTTACTTCTGATGTTATTTATTTCTTCTGATTTTCTTTTCACCCCCTGGGGAATGACTTTGTAGCTCTGCTTAAAAGTGCCGTATTAAAATAGCTTATTGGGATAAAATGGATAAAATACATAATAATACACCAAGCTCAGGAAGTTTTAACTAGTACTATGGTGTATCATACTGGCAGATCATAAGTTTTCCATACATTATATGCTAGCAACAACTGTTAATGAGGCTTTGATTGTAGTTACATATTTTGACTGATTTTCATTTTAGTCTAATTGCCAAATAGAGTACTGTATTACTGCACTAGTAACTGCATTAACACCTTAAAGCTTTATTAACCATATCCAGTAAGCTCAACCAGATTGTGGATCTGTAACCACATCGTTTACATATACCAGGGAGGCTTATGAAGGATAGGTGAGCAGATAGTGGACAGCGAACATTTGGACTGATAGATAGTTCAGTCCCGGAGGGCCCTATCATCTGTCATCCACCCTGGGACCTGTCAGTGGAGCCAGCAACAGCTGTCCTGCCTCAATTATGAATCATTGGCCATGTCAGGAGACCTCAGACTACCTTATCTTCACCAGTGCTGCTGCCAAATGCCCAGAGGGACTTTTTACTCAATGTCTCTCTTACATGCTCTCTCTCTCTCTCTCTCTCTCGCTTTCTCTCTCTCTCTCTCTCTCTCTCTCACACACAAACACACACACACACATACATATTTGTACATCCATATATGTGTGTGCATGTATACACACATGCATGCATGTTGCTCTGCACGGTAATGAGACCAGCCTTATTGTAAGTTGTAGCTGGAATCTGTGCCTCAGCAGGCACATTTGTGGGACTGAGGATTTGGCTGACCAAGCACACTTCTGCACCAACCACAACATTATCAGACAATCTATGCTGTTCCACTTTGAGAATTGTGTTGAGGGAAGCGAGAATGACTTTTTCCTCCTTTTTTCCCTGCTAATGGAGAAAGCTCCAAACAATGGAAGAAATGCAACACTGTCCTCCAAGAAGGTACACATTTACTTCAAGTGTTCCTTTTTTCCCGTGGCCCCCTCCAATAATTCTTTTTCCTGGCACTAATATAAATGAGAGGACCAGAAGAGAGAAGGTCATCTCTTTCCTCAAGTCACTGCTTTTTCAATCAAACCACTGTAATGAACACAGATCCCGCAAGGCCACAGTACAATTGACAGTCATAGAATTGCACATTGCATATGGACAATAGAAGAAAATATCTTGAGGAAAGTTTGAAAGGATAACATTATTTGGAGATTTTAATAGCTTAAACTTGGTGTATTATCCACAACCTTTGTAGAACAGAAGGCTTGTAGTGAGCTGCAAAACTAAACTATTAGAACAGTGAGCAGAGATCCATCCTATCCCACCTGATCAGTAGCTACCTGGCCTGGTGTTTAATCTGGGACTAGATGAGATGAAATAAGACAAGCTTCATTAATCCATGATTGGGGAAATTTAATATAAAAACTGTAACAAAAACCCAAGAAAAATATAGATACTAAAAACATGGTTCAACACAACTGCAGAAACAAAAGATCTTCTAAAATGTTCACTAGAAAACTGAGGCATAACAAGATATTCACTAAAAGAGCTTTTAAGACTATTAAATATGTTGTATAAAGGATGGCTCTCTGGAAAAAAAATAGTTTTTAGTTTGAAACTCATTCTTACCTAGTATGTTGTCTAGAGAAA
The DNA here is from genome assembly GCF_017639745.1 of Melanotaenia boesemani. Lineage (NCBI taxonomy): Eukaryota > Metazoa > Chordata > Actinopteri > Atheriniformes > Melanotaeniidae > Melanotaenia > Melanotaenia boesemani. The sequence continues at coordinate 5,810,233 of NC_055696.1, forward strand.
TAGGGGTGAAACTCATCACAGCTTTTTTAATCAACTTTTGATCTACACAAATGCTGCTCTTTCAACACAGCACAGCATAGAAAAGAACACTGGCTAAAATTCCCTGTTAAAACACTTAAAGAAGGTTTCTATTTACATTAAAAGAACTAAGTTTCCCCAGAAAGAAGAGTATTTTCTGAGCCTTCTTGAGGACAACTTCTGTATTTTTTTTTTTTTAATTTGTCATCCATCAGGACACCAAGGTACATAGGATTAAACAACCACAATTTGTTGACCTTTAATGCAAACTAATGATGGACCCTCTTTCTTCCTGCTGAAATTAATCTGTTATTTTATTTTTGCCACAGTCAATTTAAAAAATGACTCCACTTCTCTTTTGTAAGTGCGGCCATCGCCTCAGCTCAGCAGACCCACAAGTGCATTTTTATCCGAGTAATTGTGCAGCACGCAGGATGGCTGATTGGCCCTGTCATCAGTGATGTAAAGTGAAAATAAAACTGTACCCTGTGGAGCTCCTGTATTTGTTAAAATATTGTCAGACTGCTTACTAACAAGTTGAACATACATACATTTCAAAGCATTTAATAATATGTGAGATCATGACTATGGGTCTAAGCTTTGACAGAGAGATGCTCATATTGGTTCTTTTGGGAATAGGAACTACACATGATGTTTTCCACACTGCTGGGATTTTAGATACAGACATGGACATGAAAAAAGATGAAATGCAGAACATTGACAGCTGACCAGCACAAACTTTCAGAGTGTGTGGGTGCACCGCATCCAGACCTGCTGATATATTAGGATTGAGGCATTTTAGTTAGTCCCCCTTTGGCCCACATGAGGAATGCTATAAGCCGAATCATTTTTATGATGCAATTAGCTAGTTACTGGTCCAATATGGAATAAGTAATGAGGCAAACATTCCTCCCAAGGCTCTAAAATAAATAATCCGTCAAAAAAATCCAAACTTTTCACAGATGATGTATCATGTTTATTTGCTTATATATTCATTTATCTACATGTGCTGGAAAACTATCCACTGAGACCTAAACTGACTGATGTTTTATTGTTGAAAACATCTGGTGGTGCTCTGCAATGAACATTTACATGGACTCACAGGAGCTATTGCTGAGGCAGAAATGAGCCGTATGTAATCAAAATGATACAGTAACACAATATATGGAAAATGAATGACCCAGCTGCTAGGGGCAATGAATCAACAGCCACTGAACTCACCAGCTGCAGTGTCATCATTACCATGATAAAAACCCACTGGATTATATGGTGGAACATACTGGTAATGTGCCCTCCTCATAGCCCCTCTATCTCTAGCTTGCATTTGAATAATCTTGGCACAGCACATCGAGGTGGTGTTTTTGTGTATTTCTTAATATATTCATATAAAAAAAGAAAAAAAAACTGTTGTTACAGTATTCATTACGAGAGAAATGTTATCTTAATTGAACATTCACCTCTAAAAAAAAACAACAAAAAAACAGCCAGGGTGATTTCCCTGCCATCTAAAACAATGGATTCTAACTAATCAGCAGAAGCTGAATGTTAGTGGGAACATGCTGGTGCTAGCAGATGAACACAATACTATTGTCACTTATGTCTCAGCTGAATGAGATACCACTTTATTCTCCTGAGATCACCAGATTCAATCATTTAATACTGATCATCTTTTCTAATTTTACTTCTTCCAGACACCTTCATTGAAGCAGACATGAAACACTGAGGTAGGATCTTTGCATCCTGATAAATCAGCTTCACTCACTATGGCATCTCCTGGGCCTTGACAGCTCAGTTTATTTGCTGCACTGTGCATCTTTGCATAGATTTGAATTCATGCATTCCTCATTACTCCTCATATTTTCCAGCGTGCATCTTAACTCCCATCTTCATCATGATGCTGAAAGAGCTAGAGAGAAGTTAGCCCTCTGCCAGACAATCTTCTTTCTTTATGACAGCTAGCTGGGTGGAGGAGCAATTAGTGTCACCTGAAAGCTTTTCTCTCAGGATGGCTGGGCCCCATGAAAACTCATCTCGGCAAAGCCTTGACACCCTAAAGAGCTCATCAAGATCAAACTGGCCATCTTTATGTCCTGGCTTACTCGCCTACAATACAGCATGATGAAGGTTTCCTTTTGCCTCATCTCAAGTTGATTAAAGGCAGCAAGGCTGTCCTGGTTTCCATTACTCCGTCAGGTTCAGTTTCTCTGTGACATATCTGCAGTGTTCTGTGTTGTCTGTGCAACAACCAGACTCACTGGGTGTCAAAGGTGAAAAAGAAGGATTATATTTGTCTGTGAATTTTAAAGAGTGAATTCTGCTTAAACTCAAGTGTTAACCCTGCATTTGTTGGAAATGTAAATTTTTTTGTGGTATTCTCATATAATGAGAGCACATGTGGCCACAGAACACCAACAAAATTAATATAATTTTCTCACTCATCAGCCACCCTCAAATGGAGCTTTTTTTTTCTTTCTTGTAAGAAATACAGGAATTAAAATGAGAGTACAAGGATCAATACAGCAATTCAACCAGCACTGAGAGGGGCCTGTGTGTCAAGTATTGGTGCCGCTTATTAACATGACTATTGATTGGAGTCAGAGGAGCATGGTCGCAGAGGCAGCATCAAATACCAATCGTTAACCCTCAAGTCAGGATTAGCTGTAAACACTTGGCATGCTCTGTAACATCTCAATCCTTAGAGGGGTGTTTCATTGATGATCCTCCTCAAAAAGTCTCACCTTGGGTGTAATTCATTTGCACATTTAGCCTTCAGCTCATTAGATGTTGTTAAGTTTTCTTCCAATTTGTTTTGAATTCTGTGAGACAGTTCACTTGCCTCAGTGTGAAAAACTTGGAAGCTCTAATTTTCTCCACTGAGATTCAAGGCCATGGTTTAATATTTCATAGGATTTAATTAACAGCCAAAACAAAAGTTTTGTTCTGTCACTTTGTTTTACATTTAAATGTATGACGTTGGCTGGATTAAATGCATTAAAGATAATACAAATTTGTGGTCAAGTTACTTTGTGATATGAATACTTATTTAAGTCCTAATATTACATCTGCCTTATCATCAACAACACAATCTGCAAATTAGAATTAAATAATTACTTGGTTAAAGTGGTTAATTACAAAGAATGAGATTACCAAGTCCAGCAAGATTCTTTTTAATAAATTACAACATAATTAATTCCCAGGTCACCTGCTGAAATTTGAACTGACTAAAGCAGACCCGAAGAGAGAAAACAAAATAGAAAATCAATAAAATATAGGAGAGTGTCAAATGGGATTAAAAAAGTAAGAAAAAGACAAGGTAGGAAAAGTTTAAGAGGGATGAAGAGGAAAAAATTATAGAGTATTGATCTCAAAATCCTTTCCCATCTTTTTTGAATAATGTGGCTTTAAGCCTGTCAGCAAGTCAGAACACTGCTGTCATCAGCCTTCTTGGCAGTGGGAGAATTTCTGTATGGACTTCTATTCCCGCTGCTTCCTACGCATTACTTTCTCTTTTAGCAGGAGTGCAGGATGTTCCATGAAACAGGCCAGTCAGATACTATGCAAAGCCTCAGATGGTAACTCCTCGAGACCCAGGCAGGTAGATCAGAGAGCAGAAAAGATGAAGAAATCAGAGCAGGACAGATGGCCTGGAAGGGGCTGATAGCCAGCCCACCCACCCAGATTTATTTGATCAAATGAAAGAGCTCTGAAACTGTTTTTAAGGACTTTAATGCTGCAGCCTTGCTCTATAAAACTCCCATCTGTCCTGCTCTAACACCTTTTTGCAAAAGTGGATATGGTAAAGAAGAGGAAATGGCTACAGTATGTCAGTATGATGTCCTTTAGATACTGTATGCCTAATCCACTTTTACATACATGTACAGAGTACAAACTCTCTCTGAAACAGTACCCAGTTCTGCCTTTAATGCTATTCATAATTTCTAACCTAAATATAATAGCTAGAAAATGTCAGACAAAATCAATAGTTTACACCTTAGACTTGGTTTGCACACTCTCTACATATAAACATCTAATACATGATAGATACACCACACATAATTACATTAATAACAAAGAGCAGAGAGCACTAAAGTGCAACGCCTTTTGATGAAAATGCTTTCATTATTTGTCACATTATTTATCTCTGTGCTGAAAGTTGTACTGCATCAGCCTCTTAATATTCTCACAGTTATTCAGCAAATAAATCATAATGTGGTCAGAATCACCAGCTGGAGCAATGCATTATCTGCTGTTAGAGGGGTTGAACTGTAAAGCTGAAGGCAGTAAATTCTCCAGATACATTTATCACCTTCCTGCCGCAAACTGCCAGACAGCTAAAAATAGTATTGACTAAGAGCAGGAAAGGTCTGATTGTGCTTATTTTTTGCCCATGTTCTGGATCAGACTCCAAAAGGGTCTCTGAGTACAAAAGAAAAAAAAAAAACTGTTAAAAATAAAGTTTTAATTAACTATTGATATAATAAAAATCAACTGTCCTCCAGACCATTCATTTTATTTAGTTACCCTGCTTTGTCTATGCAAACTACTGGACTGTCAGCTATAATGTGAATTCCCATCCATAATTAAGGAAGGCTGCCAAAGTGCAAACATGCTCTCCAGCTGTAATGTCTCTCTATGGCTCATCAACTGTGAGTTGTCAGTGAAGCGTCAGTCTGTGGTTGGGACAGTAAATTATATCAATCAATACCAAGCCAACTGAACTTCTAGAATAAATTTAAGACTATCAACCAAATGACCCTAGTTTGAGTTTTACTATTCATTTATTTATTTTTATTTTACCCAGTCTGATTTTTTTCTGTTTTTTCTAAGACTGTTCTCTTTATCATTTTCCCATTGCTTTCGTAGTTTGATTAGATTTGATTTAGATTTAGGAAAAACAACTTGGCTAGGGTCAAGTAAATTACATATAGTTTCAGCGGCCTGACATTACATGGAAGTAGAAGAATAACAATAAAAATATATTTCTGTTTATGTTTCAGCAGAGGAAACTGATCCTTTATACCTGGAGCAGAACCTACAACCTGGGCAGGCTACAAGTAGACCAGTTAGACAGTTTTTCCAACCATTGGGTAAGTGACTAATAGATAATTACTGCCATTTAAAGGATAGGTATAATTTCTGTAAAAATGTAACGCAGAGTACTACTTACCCCACTCATATGCAAGTCCCTGCTAGTCTTTACAAAATATTTGGTTAAGAAGTCGCAAAATTTTATGTCTGTACCGTTTGATGTAACCCATTAAGGAGTCTGTTGAATGTTGTGTAAAAGCTCTTCAGACTAATAACAGATTAAATATTCCCTTTAGAGTGCTTTATTAATAATTAAATTTATAAATAAACATTAAATCAAACCTTTTGTTCTCAATGCATATTGCTTAACAAGTTATAAGGATTAATTTTTAATGACCTTATAGAAAGACAGCAGTTAACAGCATATTTTTCACTGCATAACCAGCAACATGCTCATTGAGGCTGCAGCTTTAGCTGAGCTAATGGCTAACCATTATTGATTTGGGCTATATCTCCACTGAGACCCGCAGGTTTTTAGGAGGTGTAATTGAAGAAGAAACATATGCTGAGCAAGTCATGGAATTTCTTTTTGCTATCTCTCTCTTTGTCACAGGCTGAAATGGTAAAATGTCAATTATAGAGGGATGCTTGTTTAAGAAAATAACAGGCAGGAATTGAAAAGGTAAAGCAATCTTACTGCAAAAAGGTCTCTCTCTCTCTCTCTCTCTCTCTCTCTCTCTCTCTCTCTATATATATATATATATATATATATATATATATATATATATATATATACATATTTTTTTTCAACTTGTTTTTGTCATCCTAATTATCCTAATTTTTGGTGTCTTGAACCCTAGGAGGAAGAGAGGTCATCTGTTAGTCATAAGGTTGGGGGTTTGAGCCCAGGTTTCCCCACCTCCCACATTCAAAGTTTCCTTTGGCAAGACACTGAGCCCCACATTGTCTCTGATTATCTTCCTTTTGGTCTATGATGGGGGCCATTTTCTACTTATAAATTAGGGTACAAGATTAGTGCAAGACAAGACTAGAGATACACTACTGGTCTTTGTAAGGTACAAACTGCAAAGGTTCAAATAAGTACCCCTTACTGAGGGTACAAGAGTAGTATCTTTGAGGGTACCACCCCAGTATGAAACCTTTGCACCCCTAAACATACAATTAGGTGCTTTTTTTTTCTATGTGCTGTGTCCTACATGCAGAAAAAGTAAATACAGGAATTCAGCGCCAAAGTTAACTTTAAATCTTGAGTGTAAAAAGTCAAAATGCCAGTTTGATATATTTTGACTTGGATAACATTGTGTGAACACTGTGAAATTGGATTGCTTTCAGCAAAAAAAACTCTCACTGCTGGTGAGAAGGTATGACACATGGTTGATTTAAATTCCTGCCTCCAACATCTTTAGTCAGTGTATGTGTTCTCATGGAACAGAGACCTTGACTCCTCATTCTTTTTTGTTTGCCATCAGATAGCTAACACTGGGAGGAAGCGACAGTGCCCTCCATCTGTTCACATGGTTGTACTGAAATGGATGGTTTCCCCTTTAGTTCTTCACCCAGCATGGTTCCAAGTCTTTAAAGTCACCGAAGAAACTTTCTGCCAAATGCACTGGAGAAGTTGTGACAGCTAAGAGCTGATACATCAAACAAATGTGACTATGTAAGAGTGTATGCAGGTAAATGTGTGTCTGCTCATAAGTGGTTCAAGATTTACTTAAGTTACCCAGAGGAAGCCTTCGGAGAACAGCACACTCTCAAACATATACTCTGTCAAGACTTATCTTAGCCCTCCAGAGGCAGCAAGACAAAGCTCACACATTTTAAAGTCTCCAGCGGTAAATGAGGCGTTTGAGGAATTGCAAATGCTGGGTAATGCGCTCCGTACTGACAGTTAATTTTTATAACCTTTTGTAAAGAGACTTACCAAGCAAACATTCAACCTGAGACAGACCCCATTTCTTGCGCCCTCATCCACCCACTCGCCCAAGTAATTCACTGCCTGTCTATCTCTCTCAACCCACGCAAACACCAGCAAATACTGCTTTAGCTGAAACTAAACCAAAATATACCAGAGCCACTTACTCTGTGGCAAAATATTCTTTTGCAACTTTATGTTAATTTGATAAGTGCTTTACAAAGCCCTGTTCAACTTAAAGTTGCAGTCATTAATATTTTCACATTGAACAAAAGTTTTTATTTTATTGTTTTTTTGTTTGTTTGTTTTTTTTGTTAGTTTTTGTTTTGTTTTGTTTTGTTTTGTTTTGTTTTGTTTTGTTAATGTGGTGTCTCTCTGGCACAATTCCACACTTTCAGCTTCACTGAAGTTTAGCTTGCTGATAAAATTATAGGTTTAATAGCCTGCAGGTTTAGTTTTATGTTTACTTTTTCATTTTTTGTGTTTCTTTCAACCCTCTGTCAGCCACATTTCCCTAAAGAGTTTGTTTTGAGGCTCTGATAAACCACAGTTCTTTACCTGCCAAGCATCACATAGCAAAACAAGTTAGTAATTAACTAGGGAGCACAGTGGAGATTTTAGATGATACCCTGTGGACTGGTGGAGACAAATCTATAAGTTTGGAAAACAGCTAAAGTAATAATAAATAATAAATCACACATGTCAAAGGTATTTATAAGAAGTATGCTAATTTAATTGTAATAAGTAACCAGTACTATAGAGAGATGTAAATTGGCCAATTTTCTGAAAGAATTTGAACAGATGCATACAGCCAGAACATCTATGTAGAGCATAGCTGAAACAGCTGATAAATAAAATATGTCATATACAGACTAAACCTTCTTTCTATATAAAATATTGTCCAAGTGAAACTAAAACCAAAGCTGTACAGTGTAGGGACTCCAGCTGCTTGCATGGACAACAGTCAGGAGAGATGTAAAGTAGCCCTATTACTTGTTAGTTGGTCAACTGTTAATAATAAGGGCAATGGCCTGTGGGAAGAGGCTGCTCCTGTACACTGGATGTTCTGGTGCTCAGAGATTTGAAGCATGGGCCAAAGGACAGCAGGTTAAAAAAAAATAGCGGCCTAGTTGAGAGGGGTCTGAAATTATTTGACCTGCCCTTTTTTCATCCTGGAGGAATACAAGTCCTGCAGTGTAGGCAAATGAGCACCAATAATCTTCTCAGCAGCCAGGACTGTCCATTGCAGTTTACAGGTCTGATTTGGCAGCTCAACCAAACAAGTTAAATATAAAAGTGCACAGGACAGACTCTGTAACAGCTAAGTATAACTAGGTCAATAATTTTTGTGCCATGTTGAACATCCTTAGTTGGCAGAGGTAAAGGGAAGTAAAGTCTCTACTGTGCTTTTTATTTTTTTCTTTCTTTTTCCAGTACAATCGAGACAGTAGTGCCCAGGAACCAGAATGGCTACACAGCTGCCACAGTGCTATTCTGGATGGTGAGTGGGGGTGAGTGTTCAGCTTCAGATTATTGTTACTGACTGAATAACCAGCTGCTCGACATCCTTTCTGCATGCAGACTCTTCTCCTTCCTAGATGAGACCAACAACAGTGATCTTGTCTGTAAACTTCAGAAGCTTCATAGATGGTTATGAGGAAGAATAGTTGTTAGTATAGAGGGAGATTGATAATGGGGACAGCACACAGCCCTGCAGAGTACCAGTGCTGATGTGCTGATGTGCTGATGCTGGATTTGAAGTTGCTCAGTTTCACTATCTGCTGCATGTCTGTCAGGAAGTTGATGATCTATTGATAGATGGAGCATGGTGTGGAGAGCTGGATGAGTTTGGAGAGGAAGAGATATAGGATTACAGTGTTAAATACTGCACTAAAGACTGCAAACTGAATCCTGTTGGTCAAAACATTGCAGTGTGTATTGCAGTCCTGTGTCAGTTCCATCATCCACTTATCTGTTTACTTGGTAGGCAAATGTAGGGGTCCTGTGATGGTTTTTAAATGGACTAAAATCACTCTCAAAAAGATTTCATGATCACATATGTCAAATTGACTTGTCTGTGGTTATTTAGTTCTGTGATTTTGGGTTTCTTGGGGATGGGGTCAATGGTGGTGCACTTTAAACAATGACCTGTTGAAGATTTCAGTGAAGATAGGTGATAGCTGGTGAGAACAAGTGGCAAGTGGGTGAGATTATATATCTGGGTCCGCTGAATTATTGGCCTTTTGCTTCTCATAGGGCTGACAGACTTCTTCATTTTCATCATTCTACATCAGGGGTAGCCAACGTTGGTCCTCAAGGCCCCCAATCCGGCAGCTTTTCCAGATTTCCGTGCTCCAACACACCTGGAAATCTGGAAAACCTGCTGGATTGGGGCCCTCAAGGACCAATGTTGGCTACCCCTGTTTTACATCCTTGATCCTGAGAACCGGTTGAGGGTGAGGGCATGGGAGGATGTATGGAGAGCTGGGCATGATGGCTAAAGGGTGTAATAATGCCCTTTCCAAAGCTACAGTAAAACAGATTTAGGATTTCAGCCAGCTGCTGTTGGTGGTTCCCTTTAAAAGTGGAGGTGGAAGGTTTCTGATTTGTAATGCTCTGCAGAAAGCTGTGTTGTTCAGCTTTTCAGGGTAGCTCTTCTTAGTTGCTCTAATCTTCTTTCTCGGTGTGTTTCTGGCCTGGTTATACAAGACTTTGTCTCCACTCTGGAAAGTTTCCTCTTTAGCCTGACAAAACTTTTTCAGTTCCACTGTAAACCATGGTTTGTCACTGCTAAATGTTAAATCGTCCTGAAGGGGACATACGTGTCACAGAAGCTGATGTAGGATGTCACAGTCAGTGAACTTGTCCCTATTTGTAAGCCACAGTTTAAAAAATAGTCCAATCACTGATGTCAAAACAGGCTTGTAGGTCCTGCTCTGCTTAGTTGGTCCATTTCTTCACAGTCTTAACAGGCTTGGTAGATTTTAGCATTTGCTTGTAGGCTGGGATGAGCTGAACCAGGTAGTGATCAGCAAGTCTCATGGCTGCTGTGGGAACTCAGCAATATGCACTTTATTGTAGTGTAGAAGTGGTCTAGTGTGATACTGTCTCTGGTAGGGCATGTTATTTGCTGTCTGTATTTATGTTGCTCATGTAGTGTTGCACTTGCATAGGCCTAAGAAGGGTTGTAAACATTTAATACAATTAACATGGAGAACTCCACAAATGTTTGAGGTTGGAGAAGAGCACCTTTAAGTTAGGGCAGCATAGCCTCTTCAAAGTTACATCTTTGCACGAACTTTCATTGATGTAAAAATATAACCTGACACCTCTTGTTTTCCCTGTTGACTCAGTGATACGGCCCCTCTGAACAACTGAAAGCCTGTTAGAGGTAATGCACTGTCCAGGATGGCTCCTTTCAGCCAGGTCTCCATGTAACACAGAGCCAGAGAGTTGGAAGGTCCCTGTTTGTCTGCAAGACTATCAACAATTTATCAGTTTTGTTGGAAAGCGAGTGAAGTTTCGCAAGGCTAATATTCAACAAAGTAGTTTTAAATCCCTGTTGTTAAAAGCCCTGTTTCTACCAACGGGTCAGGGTCAGTAGGGGAGTGTTTGGTGGGGTGTGGGTCGGTAAATCCTGATCTCTGTTGCGTTTCCACAGCCAGCTGTGTCTTTACCCGGTAGGTGGTGTATCAAGTGGATAGCAATAGATGCATCAGCTATATAATAGCTTGATGTCATAGGGCAACAAAGAATGTCAATGGAGAAATCCAGCAGTTTGTGTTCTTTCTTCTTGTAATGTTGCTTTAAACAACAAAAAAATCCACAGTATATTTACACATGACACTGTTGCTGCTTTTTTCTTAGTGCTGAGTTGCACAAGAATTGATGACGCTTTTAACCAATCAAAAGATTGCAGCACCCCAAGCTCCAGATCAGTAAGACTGAGAATCAGTGGAAGGGTCCCAAAGAAGTAGAACGGTCGGATATACTGGGTGCAAGAATATCGGATATTTTTGGTTTGTGGAAATGCAAAAAACAAAAAAAAAAAAAAAATGCCTACCAACACGTCTCATACTGACCCGGACCTGTTGATGGAACAAGGCTTAAGTCACACTGGCTTGCTGGCATTATTGCCCCTGCTGCAAAATCTGAAGCGCTGCGTAGTACAGCTGCTACCACAAATAAGTTGTCAAACTGTAGAAAAACTAGCAAAAGAATATCTGGTGTATGTTGATTAATGTCCTATAGTGAGTATCTGGTGAAACTGATCTGTGGAGGTGGCTTAGCATCCAGAAACACACACACACACACACACACATACACACACACAAAGCTTTACACCAAGGCATCAATGTCTGGAGTCATCTTGGGAGTCACATAAGCTACATAGATCAGTAGTTAATGCAAAGAGTTATGGCCCAATATTACACTTAAATAATCTGCAACCTCCAGTGGTTGTGAGAAGAGCTGCACGTAAGTGGCAAAGTGATGTAGAAAAAAGAATGTACTTCAATCTCAACCTGATTTTTTATTTTTTTTTTATTTCTTTTTAAACCTATAACTAAGTAGTGTTATTGCCCAAATTCTAACCATTTATTAAAAAGTGTTTAAAGAGGTCCCATTTCATCAATGTTAAAAAGTGCTTCTTTATAAATATTTTGATGTTATAATGATGCTATCGTCATTAGGAGGATGATATAGCTTGTATAAGAAACAGTTGACAACTATATTTGCTCCACTTGAGAAACACTCTTGTGAGTTGTGTTTTCTAAGATGTACAATCCCTCCTGCTGCCTGTAGACAATCCTATAGCTCCAACTAAAAGGGTCAAAAACTATCAATTCAAATGGACTGGAGGACTTTTTGAGGTTTAAAAGTTCAGTTTTGAACTTAAAAAGTTAATAAAAAAAATCATTTCACATAACTAACATTAGAGTGAAGCTATAACACTGACCTGAACTTCAATGCCATATCCCAGATAGACAGTAATCAAGTAGTTGCACTCCATGCCAGAGTCAAGTTGCTGTAAGATTTCGATGTTCCCCTCAGGGTCAGTGAAATTCATGCTGCATGGCTCTGTGGGAGACAGTAGAAAGAAAAGTGATTCCCTTTTTCCCAGACCACTGATCTTTCTGACAGCCCACCTGTGTCTCTGTGCCCCTGCAAACCTCCAACTATCTCTGCAGATATCCTCTTTGATACCGCTTATCTGGGCCTTCAGCCCTCTGCGACCAGTGGAAAGGACAGGCAGGACACATCAGGAAAAAAATCTGATTGTTTTTGACACATGAGCAACTCTGTTATCCCTAGTAGCAGGACGAATACCTGTGTGCAGAATGTGAAATAAACAGAGGTGATGTTGACCTAACGTCTAATTTTCCTAGCCATTGGGATGTACAGGGTGTTCATAACGTCTTTTTACAGTTTATCAAATTCATTACAAAATGAAATGAATAGACAACTTAAAATGAGGAAGAGATCTCATTTAATACACTACTATATGTGCACCATTAGCGGCTCGAAGCACATCAAGACAGTACCTGATTTGCCACTGCCATCAATGATGGCATCGGCATCTTTTGCTTCAGGTTATTGATGTCTTGTCTTTGTTCAATACATAATATCTTTAACACAACCCCATAGAAAGAAGTTCAGTGGAGTGATATCAGGTGAATAAGGTGGGCAGGAATTGGGTCATCCCTATTAATCCACCAGGCTGTTTTACGAACTCATGAACATGCAGCCCATACAGAAATACACAAATGAAACATGATTAAAAGCTTTAATAACCAATGAGCACGTAGAACAAAACTGATGAACATACCTTGTCATTTGCTTTTGTAATATATTATTATTATTATTATTATTATTATTATTATTATTATTATTATTATTATTATCATCATTATTATTATTATTATTATTATTATTATCATTATTATTTTTATTATTATTATTATTATTGTTGTTGTAAAGAGACTTTATGGACACCCTGTATATATTTATAGGAGGAAGACACTCAGTTCTGATTTCCATCAGAAAAAACATATCAGAAGTTAGTTATTCAAATGTTCTGGTTTGTGCTATAACTCCAAAAGTCAAAGAAAAACATGAACATGCCTACCTGATGTTTGCATGGTGGTGATGGTAGTAGTTGTGATCACAGTTGTGGATGCCGTTGTGGTACCTTCCTCTTGAGTGGGTGAAGTTTGCTTGGGGAGTAGGTAATCTGGGCTGGTTTCATTTGTTAGTGTTGTTTCCCTCAGCTGTCCTTTCTCCATTATTGTTGACACAGGTGCAAGTGTGGACTCTACGGGAAAATTTCTTCCTCCTGTGGACCAGGAAGCCACTGGGTTGTTTTCACTTCCTTTAATAAATGGTGTCATTTGAGTAGTGATGGAGCCTGTTGTTGTCTCCATCTTGTCTCCATCTTTGGCTTTCTCCTTAGTTGACTTCTTCTGAGGGAAAGACATGAGTGGCGCCGGTGTTGTGGGAGAAAACGTAGTCAGTGGGGAGGTGGCAGCTGCAGTGGAAGTAGAGGCAACATCTGAGAAGGCTGGGGCATCCTTATGGGCAACAATTTGAGTGACAGCATCTCCTGCATTTGGAGCAAATGGAGAGCCTGGAATGGTGGGATATGCAGCTACAGAGCCATCCTTCCTAAAAAAATGCTGGTCCCCCTGGAAATCCCTTGTAAGAAGGCGTTCGTGAAGCAGCAGACCCTTGAAGACAGGCTGATGATTCGGTATATTCATCGGTGAGGCTGTCGTAACTGAATGGACTTCACTTTCTGTGTCTTGTGTTGAAAAGTGTGTAAAGATGTCTCTGTTCGAGTCCAGTGTTCTCCCACTGATGCCGTTACTTTCCCTTAGACCTGGGAGTGAAACAAAGAAAGGTAATATGACTTTATTAATCAAACATCTTTCAGTTTAATGAACCACAAAAATAACAATTCAAGTCTACAAACCACAAAATTCATGCAGAGTGAAGCAAGAGCCGTCCTCTTGAATATTGTCTTTACACGCATTTGTTTTTGTTGATCAGTCCTTTATAAATTTGGTTTTGAGTGTGATTTTATAATGGCACTTGTCAGGAGGTGGAATTTATAAAAAGCAAATGAACAGCCATGGTTGATATTTTGGAAGCAGGCAATATGTAGATTAGAGCCAGATCAGATGGTGCTGCCCCTCAGTGACTGCACATTATGGTCATTATTGGACCCAGTGGAGCCCACACTCGCTAATTTTGCTTTAACCCTTAAATGTTTTAAATGAAATAAAATTATTTTTTGTTAATATCATTCAATTAATAATTTAAATTTAAACTATTTTGAATCCTACATAAGCGGAGGGTTAATTTCTGTATCTTTGCAGCACATTTTACATTGGCTAATTACCTATGTTTTCACAGTATGTACATTTTCACAGTTCATCTTCATTTAGTACTAAATAAATAGTAAATTCTTCACAATACACTTAACACACTGTAAATATTGTCTCAATGCAACAAAACAGATGTAAGACAAAACATTTAAGATATTTATAGAATACATAACAACTAAAGATGAAAAGGTAGTGAAAACAATGAGAGGTTTGATATCATCCTTTCATGTGCCCATTCATTTATGTCTACATGAAACAATGCTGTCTACTTTGACAAGTTAATTAGCTTGCATTTGGGGTGACGGTTTGTCTTAATGAGGCAGAATTGCTGCCAGCAGATTTCATAGATGAAAGGATGTTGTTGACACAGGCAGCAAATGAGTGAGATATCCCAATGCGAATGTTTCTATAACAGCACTCCCTGTTGGACGTCACATTGATGTAATTAGAAATGTTATGTGAAAGGTAATTTGAATGGTAAAACAGTAACGAGTATTGACTGAGGGAGCACAGCTGGAGTATCTCAGGTGTGTTTCTCAATAAACATACTTGGCATTTCCTCGTCCATTTTTGTGCAATCATTTACCCCCTATTAATCTCCTCTTTTAAAAGCTAAAGCGAGAATATTTTATAACTTGTTGGCTGATCTTTGGGGTAGTCCAAGATAGCTTTTTTCTTGGCATTTAAAATAAAATGGTTAGCCAAATGTACCAGCTAGTCCATTTTCACCTTGTAAAATATTGATTCATTAGCCATTCCTGTAACTGGAAACAGGCATTTAGGGTATTAAAAAAGAAGTGATGTCTAAATAGATGTTAGAATTAACTCAGCCATAGGGAAGCTTTGTTTTGCTCATAAAACTTTGAAGGTAATTGTAAGCCCCTGCACAATTTTGCTGATGCAGAGTCATTTTAGCACCATCCAGCAAGCTAATAAAAGTTTGATCAGGCTGTTCAAGAGGAAGAGTAAACAATTTTATTACGCAGCCAGTTCCATGCTGACAGAACTGACACATGGTTTTACATTTTTTTACTGACAGACGAGACAACATCACATTCATCTTTCTTGGCGGCAGAAGCAATTCAAAGACTTTTTGATGTTCTAAGATGGAATAGAAACATTTCCTTGTAGCCTTATTCTGTCACAACAAGAGCAGCCAAACAGCATTATAAAAGCAAACTAAGCACATTTGACATGTCTCTCTACCAGCGAGAATAAAGAGTTTAATGAGAGGTCTGTATAAATGATTGAAGTGTATAAGACTGCACCCCTCTTCTCCTTTCATACGAGGAAAGAACAGAGAAATCTCAAACCCACGCTACTGTATAATAGTGTGGGTTTATATATAAACATATATATGCATGTATACTGTATATGTTTCTTTTCAAGATTATTCTTATTGCTGCATCAGACTCTAAACTTTCCCCTGCCTTCTGTTTTTTTCTCCCTGCTGTTTCCATGGGTGCTGCAGATTTTAACCATCCAGCTGCTGTCCTTCAGTCAGAATATCGAGTGCAGAGTGAGGATGGAGGACTGAGCTGAACTAGAGTTTCTCATACACAGATCAATACAGGATCAATATGTGCAGGTGGGAGACCTCACTGGTGATTAAAGAAAAAAAGAAGCACTGCTACTATATTGTTCTGATCTCTGAAGCTTAATTGGCCATTTATAGTTCAACAGAATTAAATGTTAGTGACATTTACTGAATATTTATGTAGTGGTTTTACAGGTTTAGTTTATTATTATTATTAATATTATTGTCATATTTTAATTGGCTTTGCACAATTTCCCTCTAATTGAAAAAGAAAAAGATAATGTAAGCAATCATTATTTGCATTTACTGTTTCATTAAATGGTTTAAAAGATTCCACCTCAATCAGTGAAAAGAAATAATGTTTCCTTATTAATGCATGAGTATATTATAATATTAGACACATAACAAAAGCCATTTTCTGAAGAGTACTCTAATACCATAATCCTTTCCATGTATCGTTTGAAAACTACACCTCACTGAAAAATTAATTTACAGTTATTGTGCTTGAAGGTCTCCAATAAGGTACAGATGTGCTGTGATAAGCGGGTTCAGCTTTTATAACAAAGCCATTTTGATGTGCTGTGTCAGGTTCATGAAATGTCACACTCTCATAACCTATGACGCTCTGGCAAGTTGCTTCAAACCATTTGTGACCAGACTTGTGACAAGATTTGTATTAAATAATAAACAGATGGCAGATGGTAACTTAAGTGAAAGCCATTGTTACTTTGCACTTCTGTTAGACTTCATGAGTACTGTAGACCCAACAGCTAAAAGTAGAAACCATGTCACGCACTCTCGAGGTTATGCACGTGCCTGCATCACATCACTCAACACCGAAGCTGGTTAATTAGAGCTTATTCATAAATTAAAGGTGGTAATTGCCATAATAGAATTAGATTACTGCTGCCATACTCTGGGCAATGACACAAAGACAGTAAAATACCATTTAGTGCCTCACATGAAATGTACTGTAGTCACATTTCCTCTGTCAGCGCAGTCAGTATAACACACTGAGGATTGTATGTGGACCTGGGAGGAAAGGCACGGTTGTAAATGTAGTTATAAATGTGCAAATCTTTTGTGTCCTAACATCCTGCAGTAAAGACACACAACCTTGTATTTTGAATTAAATTTTAGTGAAACCTATTTGTGTACGCTTACATCATGTGCACTGCACTGCTCTGAAAATAGTCTCAAGTATTTTAGTTTTTTTATAACTATGAAGACAAATTTCCATCACTTAGAAAAACTACAGGATCTCATAAAACATTTAGAAGCTTTTAATTGATTGTAGCTTTTTGGTGCATCACATTTAACCCGTTAACTGCCAGATCTACCATTTGCTAGAGCAATTTTTTGTGACTATAATTAATTTCATTGAAAGTTTCTGGAAATTAACATTCCAAAGCCGTCTCTACCAATTGGGTTGGTTATGTCATGCCAAGTGTTTGTTATCCCATAACTATATCAGGTTTTGACGATTTCCCTGTTGCTACTATATTGCTAACTATCATCTCAATCATTGTTAAAAGCATTGATTCTTATTATAATTGTCTGAAGGAAAAGACAAAAATGCAAAGAAACATTATTCTATTGCCTTTTTTAGGTAGTTAATAGAAGCTTTTTACCTTTTTTTTTTTTTTTTTTTTACCAGTTTCAGAGTCAGATATGAATAAACACAGCCTTCACATCAAAATGTGAAAGTTACAAGAATTTGATCTATTGATTTGAGTCCACAAGCTTTTCAGGGTTTTTATGGTACTGAACAGTACCATAACACAGCATGACAGCATTTCATGAAGTAGTCACACTTTGACTCTTTCAAAAAGGTACAAAGTAGATTTGGAGGTTGGAGGGGCTGGAAAAATGGCACTACAAACTTTTCAAGTGATGCAGTCAAGATCAAGTTTCATCCTGACTACTAGTATCCTTAAATAACTTGACTTTCAAATGCCTGTTTTGCATTACTCTAAACAGCTGCTTATGATTTGGGTTGCTGTTTCAACATAGGTTTTTACATACAAATTATTTCATGAAGGCTATATATTAAAAAACAAAATGGTTAATATTGGGTAAATTTAAAAAATTAAATTTAACCAACTGACATGTTATCACAATTCATGGCTGAATTTAGGAAAACATAATAGCTTCCACTGAAAGAGACCTTTTAATAATGTATTACACCAAAATGTCCCTTTCCTAGATTACTGGGAGTGTGTGCTATACACAAACGACTAGTCCTATTGAAACACATTTCTATGAAAATCGTGGCAAATTGGGTATGTGGTAAAAAAATACAGATTCTGTCTTCAACGGCACAGATCCAATGTTTTTCTGTTCAGAAATTATCTAATAATTTTCCATGAGAACGTTTTTTTAAACATATTTTTAGTGGTGTGAGGTTAAATCCAACAAAATATTAAACTATATTGACCCAGTTTCAGCATAATTAAACCGCATAATCATGATACTGTAAGCACCTAAAATGAGCAGAACTTAGCAGAAAAATATCAAACTTTGTGGTGCTGGAGAATTATGATAGTTATGTTATGCAGACTGCTCAAGTTTTCCTTGAGTTAGTGGTTAAAGTTATAAAGCACTTATGCAGACCTATAGCCTTTAAACCTGGTCCTGATAAGAGGTGTCCAACCATCCTGCTTGTGTGTCACATTAACTACAAATGTACAAGCTTGTGCTTATCCCTAATATTAAAAGGATCCATAGCGATCACTCAGTCTACACTGACTAAGATGACAGAGTGAGCAATCACAGGGGAATGCTCCTCAAGAAGGCAACTGGCAGTCTGCTCTCCTCGGCTGCCTATCTATGGAGTCATCAGTGAACACTCAGTGCATGGAGAGGGCGCTAATAAGATGGGACACGCCACACTTGAGGCAAGCTGCTGATTGACATCAATCTCTTAATATCCAGGGGCTTTATTTCCTTATTATTACAGAGAGCCACTAGAAGAGCAAATCAATAAGCAGTTTCCGCTAGGCTCAAATACAAGGCCTTCAGATCACTCTACATGACTCCTTATGGGGCTCTCAATGGAGTTTTGCTTGGATGAATTCATTTAAATAGTTTAGGTAACATTTTCCTGCAAGCTGCTTTCTTTGCTTTTCCTGCAGTATGTGCAGCTTTTATTTGTTTAAGGAGAGACTAAAATAAATAATGGGGCAAAACTGACAAATTAAATAAAGTAGCAGGAAGAAACTGAAATAACATTAAATTAATTCAGTAGTGACAAAAAAAAACAAAAGAGTGATATTTCCCTCCTCACCTAAAATGCCATCTGAAAAATCATCCATGACTGTGCAGAAACTCAAATTTCTATGCATAAAATTGTCTTCTTACTGCCAGGTTTTTGAGCCAGTGGGACATCCGCATATTGAGATGAGACATACTCTTATCCTCAGTCTGCCCTTTGACTTCATTGAGCGGAACCATAACTTTTCCCTTTCATTTATTACGGCCTGTCTATGTTCCAGTTCATCGAGCAACGTCCTTCAGACATGGCTTTAGACAAACGGCGCCTTAATGGTGCTCATAAGCCCTGACCTTTAAACTGGAGCAGAACAAAAACAGTGCAACCCAGCACTACCATTTGCATGAAATCTACTGTGAAGTACTTAAGCTGCAGGGGAATAAATAGGACAAAACGAACCCTATAATGAGGGGTTGAATACATTTTAATTGGAATCAAACTGTCTTAGGATTTTATAAGTCAGTGGAATTCTGTAAACCTCAGCTTTCCTGATTTAAAAACTGTACGTTTTTCAGCTTGGTTTATGTTATATTTTCATCTTGCCCAAGAAGAACAGAATAAATGTGTCATGTACATGTGCCTGGCATTCAAATTTCATCATCCTCAGTAATTGTAGCAGACCTGTCCTACACAGAAGCCGAATCCTTGTTGTATTTCAATTTACCAATGCTCTGCATCCTGGAAAATACTGGGAAGAATGTCTCTTTTCACACTTCATTTCCTTCCATTAGAGTAATTCATCTTTTCATTTTCTTCCCATTTACTCCATGGTGGAGTCAATTACTGTGAGAATAGAGCTGTGGGTGAAATAAGACTTACAACTTTAAAATCTGTCATGGATTACTTTACAGAATTATGAGAAATTTGTTAAGTGTATCTCAACAACTCTTGTGAAATATTAGGGGTTCTTGATCAACAAAAGACACTATTAATGGGATTTTTCTTTAATTGGATTGTGGCCTTCCTTTGCTATCATGTTCACATCATCTGTAAACTCTTAATTAGTATACAGAAACAAAAAAATATGCCACAACTACAGGCTATATTGCCAAGAATGTTCTTTGATAGGGCAGATTGTACATTTGGCTCTAAGTGCATATATAAATGTTAAATTTAAAAGCTACTTGATTGATGTGACACTCTCCGCCCATCTTCAAATGATTTCCCAACCCCATGGCAAATCTATCAGCCAAAGGAAAACACTGCGGAAAAGAGAAAATAAATCACACACTGGTAATTTTCAACCTTATCTGTGAACTTGCTATAAAATGACATGCCTATGCTGGCCATTACACTTGTCAATAATCTGTATCTCATGGGCAGGTTCTTGTTATCATGCTGAATTAGTCACAGACCAGACACAAAAACAAGAATGACTCATTTTAGCTCCAGGCGCTCCCACAATTTTTTCTTTTTTTTTTTTATCAGACAGCAGAGACCATCTGAAAATTGAAGCGCCAACAAGATAGCCCTCTTGCTTTTGGCAACAAACACAATGCTCTTGTGTGTTTAAGTTAATAATGCTGGTATTGCCAGTGGTTTGTGCAACCATGACAGTATTTGGCTGAGCCTTAGAGAAAGTCTAAAAAGTCAATAAGGTGGTACTCCTTGGCATTCTGCTGCTGTTATTCAGTTGAATTTTATTTCTGTGCAAGTTATGAAGAACAGCTCTTCCACATATTTAAACATAATAATTCAAAACTGAATTATTCCAATTAGAATGGACAAACCGTGTGAGCTTTAAAACTGCAGTCCTGACTTGGTTTGGGACATGTAATGTCCTAAAAAGGCACAAAGAAGAAGACAGTACACATGTACACAGTTCTGAAGCAGTTACCTGAGGTAACTCCACTCACAGGTGAAAACATGTCTTTGTCTGGAAGAATTTTGGCCACTGATGGACACTGTTTTTTTTTTTTTTTTTGTTGTTATTGTTTTTTTTTACAGCTATTTGCTCGGCATTCAAAGTAAATTTTATACCAATCTTTATCACTTGTACCAGATTCTAGTAGGAAAATGGCCCAGAAAGAAGAGACCTACCTAAAAAAAAAGGCATGCTCGAGAATTTCTTTGATCAATGAATGTCACAGTTTGATTACAGATGACCAGAGGATTAGTTATCCCTGAAAGACAACACTTCTGTCCACCACTAAATTTTGGGTTTGAATATGAGAGGTTTGAGGCCACTTAGGAGATGGCTCTGGGGAACCCTCCTTAACCATAATGTCATTCACAATCTAATCAACTCCAACCAAAAACGCAGCTTCTCACCTAGAGAATCAACAAACCTGTTGAGATTTTCTCCCTCAACCCTGGACATTGATGTTTCCCAGAACACCACTCCCACCGTTTAATGGTTTCCTCAACCAGCATTGTAGATGTGTTTTAAAATGTTAAAAAAAAAAGGTGTTTTGTATTCTTATAAAAGTGAGATAATGTTAATCTCTTGAATGAGACCTTTCTTTTGATATGACTTAAGTTCTAAAATTATTTAAGATTAGAAAATTAGATGACGTTTCCCTAAAACTTAGATTGCAGTCAATTGATTAGACCTGCTAAAGATTTAAAGATTGGATATGAGAAATGACAAACATTTCACTTTTATATCAAAAAATGTCCAAATAATATGTCATTTTTAATAGTTACAGATATATGAAGCACAGACAACTGAAATCCTCTAGATTTAAACTATGTTTAATTAATTTAGTTGATTTGTTTATTTATAGCATTCTTTCCTTATTGTCCTATTTCATAGCTCTGTTTAAGAATTTTTTACTTTTGTTAGTTTTTTATTTCATCCTGAATACATGTGAATCACTGCTAATGATTTCAATAATATATAACTTTAAGATGTGTTCATGTCTAAATCTGAGATTCAAAGACTGGGAAAGACAGGGACATTTGTAGCATTAAGCCAAACTTAGATTTGCAAATAGAAATCTGGGCTTCTGCCAAGCTGCCAGACTGCGTCTGCAGCCACTAGCTGAAGACAGTAAACCACGCTTCAGTCCAGACTCGGTCTCGTGAGTTCAAGTAGACAGAAAACTCAGAAAGAGGAGAATGAGAACAAGAGAGAGAAGGAGGAAGAAGCAGAGAATAGATTGAAGAAAAGATGTAACATTTTACGTCACTTTGTCTTTTTGTTCTGTGCATATTCGTTATGTTTCTTAACCAAGTTTAGCCTCCTTCGTTCATGTTTATTGATTTTGGAACAATTTAAGTAACACGCCTACACTCCACATTATTGGAGTCTGCAGTAAATGCTGTTATTAATAGTTAACAGTTTATTTTATTTTGATTATTTGTTTTATTGTTTTTTTTTTGTTTGTTTGTTTTTTTATCAGAACAACTCACAAGAGTTCTTTTAATTTTCTGGCAACAACACAGCCTTTATTCAAAAGTCACGCAATTTCGACAGCTGTTTTCATCTTCATCATTCTTCTGCTTTTTTTTTTCTTTTAGTTCCTCTTCTTCTCTGGTTTGTTTCTTACTCTTGTTACATGTCAGCTATTCTGCTCCGCACTGCTCCCACAATTTTCAGTGGTATTGCTCCATTTTCTGCGTCAAGCAGCAGATAGCTAAGCTCCGTGATAACAGACCATATTATGTGCATAACTGACACAGGATACGGACAAAACTGTCCATCCGTCTACATCCAACCAATACTTACTGGTTTTAGAGCAACATCCTGCCCAAATTCAGGACATATCTTTCAGGGAAGGTCTTGCAAATTTCAGAAAGACAATGCTAAACCACATACTGCATCCATTACAACAGCATGGCCTCACAGGAGAAGAGTTTGGGTGCTGAATTGACCTCTGCATGCACTCCAGACCTTTCACCAATAGAAAACATTTGGAGCGCAACAAAGGTCCAGGACTGTTGGGCAGCTAGAGTCTTGCATCAGACAAGAATGAGACAGATTTCTCTCCCAAAATCCTAGCAACACACACAACAGCATTTACACAGTTGTTAAAAAAAGAAAATGCTACACTATGGTAAATATCCACCTGGTTTAAAATTTTTAGATATGTTGCTGCCATAAAGTCATGAGCTAATATTTTCCATGAAATGGTAAAATGCATCACTTTTAACATCTGATGTATTATTTATTTTCTATCGGGAATAAAATACGGGTTTCTGAGATTTGCTTTTGAGGATCTGATTATATGACATTTTACACAGCTTTTCAACTGTTTATTGAATTGGGTTGTACACTGTAGGTCTATTCAAGTCCACACTACAACAAAAGTCTTTATAACTTATATAACACCAGAGCAGCTATTTCATTTATCTCCCCCTGTAGAATTTGACACTTAATGTCACTCCTGTGATTGTTGAAATTTTATGTACTCACACATTCAGCCCATACACCATGGTGAAACAGTGAATCAAACCCAGTTCTGTTACCACAGATACCATGGTTCCCTTGTATTAACAGACATAAAGTCATTCTCACTTTAGAAAATTGTGTCCTCCTATTCAACAGCAATGGCAATCCATAGGTGTCAAAACAAGCCTTGAAAATTGTTCATGCCGAGTCATGTTGCAGATGATAAAAAGGCAACACTTCATACACTTTTCTCTGAGAATCAGCTTGAGCATTGGGTGTGATATCTCAAATTGTGGTTTTAGTGTTCTGATCTCTTGCTTCAGGCCAGTGCTGCTCATTTCCACATGCTGCTTGAGCTTGTTAGGTAGTCATGACTTGAATGTAATATTTTATTAGTACTTTTCTAATATGAGTAAAAGGCTGCAAGATGCAGTTCAGATCTATAAAGCTGCTGTAATTTTCCAATCCAAAATTGGATTGTTTTGTTCATAACATGGAATGCACATGCATGACAGAAACAATTTTTATTACACTAAACGATATAAAATAATGAACATCTAGATCATCATGTTTTTACTGGACTGGAAAAAAGGAACAAGATTAACTGCATTTAATACCAAAGTCATTGTTTTTTACAGGTCAGAATCAGGGCAGTTTGGATGCAATCTGCCAAAGCAAGCAAGCAGAATAAAGGATAATTGCTCAGACTTTCTAGAGGGAAATAATAATAATAAAAAAAAGTTAACAGATGTGATGTGTTTGAAAATACTGCATGTTTTTGACACATGACAGTTGAAAATCCCTTTTAAGAAAGTCAGTTATTCAGGCAAAATCCCCAACCATTAGGCTTTCATTCAGGGTGTTATTTTCTTTCCCTCTAAACACGACAGGCATATTGTGAAAACACATCTGACTGTAGAGACAATAGATGAGGCTAGATGGCATGTGTTTCAGACTGAAAATGCTATTTCTTTCTTTTAGTTTGTTCAGGAGTATTTACTAGTAGTTTTATTTATTTATTTATTTTTATTAATATTGTTATTGTGTATCTATGTAATCTTTTATTTTAAAACCTTTTTGTTTTACTCATTAAGTGGGTATTATGGTCACCAACACATACAAAAAAGAAAAAAAGAAGAAATAATAGTAATTAATATATATTAAGATAAAACAGTAGAATTAATTTTAGTCCTAATTATAATATTTTATTTTTTGTATCCCTTTATCTTTATCATCTAACATCAATGAAACATCCAACCAGCATCCTTGTGGAGTTCAGGTAGGTGAAACCCATGAATAGTAAAACATGTAAGCCAGAGATTAAGTAAACTTTCATTCTGAAACATCTAAACCGAACCGCGTACCTTAACCGTTTAAAGCTCTAAGCTAGTGCCAAATTATGCCAAATTGCCAAAACCGCCATTTTGAAGCTTGAGGCCTATACTACAAACCCGGATTGACACATATCTATCTATTACCTGGGTTGACTTACCCAGATATAGAAATTCTGATAAGCTGTGCTACAAGGCTGGTTAGCAACTTGATATTTCAACAGGGCTGAATCACTGAGTTTGCAACATCTGACCAATTGCAAACATGGAGAAACCCTCCAGAGTAGCTTACCTTACAATGGAGGAGCAGACAATTTTTCTTTAAAATTACAAAGAATTCAAACACATCATTCAGCGGAAAAGCAAAACTGTTGCCGAAGCAAAATCCAGGAAGTAATGCTGGCAGGAAATTGCTGATTCTTTAAATGTGGAAACTCATGACATTATACAATAATTCATGGGACAATATAAATGGACAGCATTCTGATCACTCAGCCCAGTCGTTTCGGGTAGAGCGCCTCTTCAGTGCCCTTCCTTTCCTTTATATTTTCCACTTATTTCTTTTGAAGCTCAGCACCCCCCGTGTGAGCATGCATTGTGTTGGGATATTAATTCCTCAACATGACGGCACAAATAGTTGTGCATTCCATAAATGCATGGTTCTGCAGTTATGTCAGGTGTGCCTATTTTTATTATTTCTGATGCAACCCCAGTGGAGCTAAACAGACCTGAGAGCAAGTCAAGAAGAAGCATTGAAACATACTTCAAAGCCATCAGGGACAAGGCTTTATTTCTTCATTAAACACGTCTATCCCTAAGAACTCTTTCTCTTCTAAGCACTTCTCTCACAATCCGCAGACTAACACTGGCCGAATGGGTAGACCATTGTCCATGAGAACTGGTTGCTCAGAAGGTGATGCTTTTATACTTGTTGATCTCTTATCTAGAACATAATCTGCTCCGGAGCATATTACCACAGTGATATACCCCGGTAAGAAGTGAACCACCGTCTTAGTACGGAAACCCCCAGGTTAACCCCAAAGTTACCTTGATAAGAGAAAATCTAGCTCCGACTGCAAAGGTGTCTGTATTAAAACCTCTCTAATTTTGTTCTGCTTCACTTCAGATTTTGCCTCTGCAGATATAATGTTTACATATTGTGGTATGATTTGATATTGGTTTAGATCTACAGCTGCATCATTGCAAAGGGATATTTATTTTCATCCTGAAAAACAAGAGGTTTTTTTTTCTTTTCTTCTATTTTCATTTGTTTCTTTTTAGGTGAATATGATTTTTTTTTTTTTTTTTTTATCCTTTGTGCCATCTTCTTTCATTTTTCACTATTACCACATATACTGATGTTTACACATCTCAACAAACTTCACTAATATTCCCTTTTTGATTCCAAAAGTAATTAAACAGACCTTTTGTTTCCAGAGATGTATTCATATATTTTTGAGCGGAGACCTAAAACTCGTGAGGGTAATTCTCACCAAAACTGAGTGGCAGGTAGTATCCAAACTAAGAGAACAGCAGAAACATAGAAGGACAGTGTAAACCATTGTACAGATTTCTTCTTTAACTCGTGTTGCCATTCTTTCTTTTTACAATTGTTTGAGGCCAAATGATGACAACGTATGAGATGACATATGTAATAAAGATTTAAGACAGGAAAGTTATTATTTATTTGAATGTCGATTTGATGACGCAGAAGACATGATATCAAACTTGGCATTATATTCATAAAGCAGACCCAGCATTAAAGAATCCTCTTTTAAGAACATTTTCATCAGTCAGACCACTTCACATGTTTCACCATCATCACATCTCAGGGATTTTTTTAAGCATTTTTGACAAGAATCAGAATATACAACAGAGCAATATGCCATGAAGGCCAGGCCAAGTGAGTTTGAGTAATTGCAAGAAAAAACATGACTACAGCTTGCACCATGTCTCTATTCTGGCTGCTTGTAATGTTAAAATTAGTTTTATGGGTTTTGGCAGCGAGACGGCAGTCAGCAAAGCCAGGTGAGAGCCTGTGAGTACGCAATTCTCAAAATATAAATGCAGCAAGCCAAAACACAAGTTGCCTATTGGGAGGTGAGGGGAAACAATATTAACACTGACAGTGATGGATGGTGCTGCCTCCACTCGAGGTCTGATAGATACAGGACCCTTTAAAGCTGAAGCATCATGTTATAGACTAGAGGGCTTTTTTCCACATGCATTTTCACATACACAAAATATATAGATGATTTTCTTCTGTCCTTTTTTATTTAAGTTTTCTATCTAGACTGTTGTTTTAAAGTAAATGTTGGAAAAAAGCTTTCATGCTGTTAGGTATTCCTTGCACAGGGCTTGTAAAACACAATGGATGTTTTATAGGCTTGTCAATGTCCAGTATTAATAAACTGGAGACTCACTATTGTTAGGCCTGTCACTTAATTGCTATCAGTGCTTGATCTATATTGAATTTCTTTATTTGATCACAAGGTTTTATCAGTGAATAACCTTTGTTTTTTTTTAGCATATAATTCCTGGTTTAGATGGCAGAATACAGCAAAAGCCAATATTCTCCATATATACTGTAATCTGGGATCTATTTACTGCTAACCTCCTACTGCAAGAAGACTGCCAAAGACTACAGCACATTACACATTGATGTTCAGCCCGATCGACCAGTGTGTTTATCAGTGTGCTTGTGCTTCTGCATGGAGCTCACTAGCTTTCCTTTGCTCAATAATGACACATCTACTGTTCAGCCATGAGACACAAAGTCTACATCCATTTTTTCAAACAACAGCGTTTCTCTCCAAAGAAATTATGTTATATTGTCTAGGTCTGCTGTAGTCTGGAGCTAAAACTGACGCATAGGCCTTCCCAGCGAGCCACTGTAGTAATTTAAGTTTAAGACAATTCCCTTCAAAATCCCTCCAACATATACATTACTGAAAACTGTGTTTTGACCACATAGCAAAAGGTTAAAGGGAGATAAGGTCCAAAATGATAAAACAAAACATGAAATTGCCACAGATAATAATAGGAGATAATGGTGAATCTGCTAAGCTGTGAGGCAGAGGCAAACTGAAAAATACACAGAAGGAAAGGTCACAAGGAATTACTTTTACAATTTTAACAATTTTGCGATGTTTTTGTTGCTGACTGTAAGATGGCCACAGTATTATGGCTGTGGCTTTATAAATCTACACGCTCTACGGCAACATTTCTGTCTATCATATATAGAGGAAAGGTTAAATACAACCAGATAAACATTATAAAACCCTAACCCTAGAAAAGCCTGCCACATGCTAACAAATAGTGCTACAGTTTTGTTTGTTTAAATATATATATATATATATATATATATATATATATATATATATATATATATATATATGTGTATATAAAGAGGAGAAAATGTATGCATTCATGATCATATTTACTTATAAGTCTTGTTCAAGCAGTCATTCCCTTTATGGTAAATGAAGTTAATGAGCCATAATTGTTCAGCGAATAGCTGTGAATCATGTTCTGTAATAGCATTTGACTTGAATAAACTGTTGCTGGGCAGTGTCCCCAAGTAAGAATGGCAGATTTAAAATATTCTCTCATTTTATTCAAACCTTTCACAGAACAGCAGGGCCCTACCTTCTAGTGGAACAGCAGGATATTAGCAAAGTGTTTTAAATTACCATAACAGATCACTGAATATCAGTGCAAACAATTAAGTTTAAGCTCTACCAGATGGTGAAAACAAAGTCTGGGACTCTAAAAGACAAACAGGTCTCCTGACAGTCAGTTATTATTTTGAAACAAACTTTATATTCGCTTGCTGATTTCATGTGTAAAACTGAACCACCTATCAAACACCTAAAGTTGAGAAATGGGTCTCAGTTGGCTTCTGGGTAATGAAAAGAATCACCACCGTTTGTAAACTTTTTATATTATTTATTTTTCTGTGCTTTATAGCTTCACCAAAATTGGATTTCAAGCCTGGCTACCCTAAGAGGATCTACAAACACATGTGGTGCAAGAGCAAATCTGTGTGGAAGAGAACTGAGTGAAAAAAATAAAGCAATGGAAATTAAAGGTTAAGCTTGAATG
Source organism: Melanotaenia boesemani (assembly GCF_017639745.1). Taxonomy (NCBI): domain Eukaryota; kingdom Metazoa; phylum Chordata; class Actinopteri; order Atheriniformes; family Melanotaeniidae; genus Melanotaenia; species Melanotaenia boesemani. The sequence continues at coordinate 5,839,176 of NC_055696.1, forward strand.
GACTTAAGGGCCAGAAAAGATTTTTTTTCTAATGCCCATTTATTTATTTTTGTCATATCTCTTTTAATATACATTTTTAATGATTTGCACTGTTTCTCTTTCAACAAGAATAATGCTTTCATCAGAGGGTGTTTCATTCTCAGCCAGTCTGATGCAGCTGAACATGTGGCAGGCATTAAATTGTTGCATCAATAATCAAATTCTATTAATTAAAGTTCTTTGCAAGCAAAAAATACAGTGTGATAACCAGTGAAAAACAAACAAACAAACAAACAAAAAACAAACTTTGCACTGGACTAAATGTCAGAGTAAATATGTTTTGGTAATATATGAGCCAAGGCTCCATGCTTGTGTTGTAAACTTACAATGAGCACCCCGTGTATAAATTTACAATTAAATTATGATTTATTAAGTCTTCTCTTCTGTTACAGCATGCCTATCCCTAATGTCTGTAATGTAAATGTAAATGATCGTTCAAAAAAAATTTACTGAAAGGTGCATATAGTCTTTGCTGCTTTATTGTCAGTATTTTTAACAAAACAAATCAACTTTAAACCAAAGTCAAACTATCTCATAAGTAACACTGTTCATATAGGAACACATCACCAATTGTAAAGAAACTGTAAGAAGATTTTATTCCTTCCTAATTGGCCTTGTTGGAAGAATAGGTGTGCTTTAATAATGCAGTTCCCAGAGTTCGCTTTGAAATTACACATTTATAAAAGCAGCTAGGGATACTGTCACATCTTCATCAGCTACAACGACAAAGAAAGAGCAGAATGTGCATTAGCTTATTCTATTTCGTTGTCAGACTGTTGGCCTAGAGGATTCATGGTGTAAGATTGTTTCAATAAAAATAACTACATCAGGATTTCCTTTCTTCTACATCATTTTCAGCATATGAATGGACATTATTCTGTGAATACATCTTTCCAGGATAGATATCACAAGACGTGAAAATTTCAGTAATAGAATCAAAACTAAGATATGTCTTTCTTCACTGTGATAGACTGGTGACCTGTCCAGGGAGTACCTTGCCTCTCATCTGATGGCAGCTGGAATAGGCTCTAGTACCCCCAAAGACCTGAATTGAAAGAAGTGGTATAGAAATTGAATGTATGGGAAAATAAATATGCCTTTAAAGTTTTGTATTCATTTCACTATAGGTTAATTAATTAGCTGCCATTTTATGTGTTGCTTTATCTATCATTGCTGCCATTGCTGAGGTAGCAGGTCCTAACTACCTCGTATCTGTCAACATGGACAGCAGTATGGATATCTGGACTGACCATGTTAGACAGTGATCTGCATTTATTGATTTTAAGTGTATCTGATCTGGATACCTCAAAGTTATTCTGTTTTTCATATAATTTAGACATCAGTGCATTAATGCAATAGAACATAAAACACAAATCTTATAAGAAGAAGTTATCCAACGTTTAAGAAACAGCTTCAAACTTTTGCAAAGGCTATTAAGTTTCTGTTTTTTCATTCTGTTATAAGTAGTTTTGGCTGCAGAACATCTTGTACATGATCTGCTCGTGTTACGCTTGGAAGGATTTTTATTTTCTGGTCACAATGTTGCCTTGATAAGAGTAAATAATGTTGCATTTCACATTATTTCCCAAACCAGTTGTTAACTCTCAACAGCACCTCAACCTCTTGTGTTTTAGCCCATTAGCATTAACTAGCATAACGTTACCTGTTGTGTCACATTCAGCTGGATGGCAACATGGATACATAAAATTTAGTGTCAGACTGATGACTGTTCACCAATATTCATTGTGTTTTTGTTGCTGAGGATCAAATCCAGTGTTTCCTCTGCCTGGACAGAATGTCATGTTTTCTCTGCTCTCTGTATGTCTGGTGTTCTGCCCTGATGCAAACACACCACCATCAGCGGACAAACGGTGTCAACCACTGTCCCCCTCCATGTCACACAGGCAGACAGCAGCAATCTTCAAGGAGTAAAGCTCTGTGTTCTTTGCATCCACTTTTGTTTTTTGGGTTTTTTTTTAACAACAATTAAAGTTTTCCACTGCTGTTCAACCATCAAACCAGATTTAGTTGACATTGCTAAGAAAATAGTCAGATTCAAATGGCTGAAGGTCTACTTCTGGGGTTTGCTTGAATTAGTCTATAATATACTATCAAATCAACTACACACCACAAAGTGATAAAATAGGTCCTTTTAAAACCAAACATGACTGTTTTTCTACATAAACATCATATAGAACAACTCGTAAAAGTAGCTAAACAGCCCAAATAATTATAATATAATGATATATAATAACAAAAATACAGTATTGGACAAAATATAATGTTTATTGATGTATTTATTAAGAAAACAAGCAAGGGTGACTGTATATTTCTTTGTGTGCAAATGTGTGAGTTTATAATAAATCTATTTTTAGAACAAAATATATTCCACCAGCTTTAAATATTATGTAAGACTGCCTGCTGAGTGTCAATTCTATGTCCCAGCTTATCTTGAATTAGCTACACTGTCAACTCTATCTGAAAACAGGCAGCATCTAGTAGTATAAGTCCTCTGATGTATTGTATTAGCTCTCAAGGCACTATGAATAGAAGCCATCTGAACTACACTAAATTAAAAGAACCTGGAGGAGGATTAATTGGTAGGCAACACAATTGGCACTGCTCTAACTATGAGGAAAATCTCTCATTTGGCTCTTTCATGTCTTTTTTATGCTCCTCTTTGAACCCTCTTGACAATCTAGTGCAGCTCCTCAAGGTCTTTAAAGACAGCAGGTGGTCACCACACCCACACCAGCAAAAACTCCTGCGCTATCACACATGCAAGAGACATACATCAAAGCTGATACTCACATCTGCAGCTGTTTATTCTGTAGCTAAGAAGCAAGATGGGTGATGAACTGCTCTCAGTTTTACCATAAACACACACACACACATACACACACAAGTCCTATTTTCCTCTCCCAAAACTTGATTATCTATGTTGTGCTATTATTAAGGTTCATTACAATTATTTCCTTACATTTTCTATTAGGCGCTATACTGCAGAACTTTATCTTATAGAAAAATAGGGACATTAAAACACCTTTGAATGTTTTAATTTATAGGTTTTATAAACATCCAGATAGCAGCAAAAACTTAAAGTTTTTTTCTGTGACTTCCATGTCCATAATAGCAAAGAAGAAAAAAATAAATAAATAAATAAAAAAGCCATCAACGCTTAACAGTTGCTTCTGGCAGGTTTTGCAAACATGACCCAAAAACTTCTCTCTTATCTGTTTTTCAAAGTGATCTGGAATGACAGGAGCAATATCAAGCCTGACAAAGGCTGAATAATTGAATGTATTTTTTTAAAAGGACAAATAGCGAAGAGTGACAACTTATCAGCGGTAGATAAAGTGAGCATATAAATAATAGATGAGTGTCATCCACTTTCCTGTAACATCATTTCATAAGTTTATCTCTTTCATCCTGTATGTCCTGAAAAGACATATAGTTCTGTAGTTGAGACCAGTTTAGAGGTGGTCATGAGGAGTGAGGTAAATAGATGTTTAATGGTGACTAACATTGGCTGCTAATGCCTTTGGCTACTGCATGACTCACTTTAGCTCCTGTCAAAGTGAACTCTGACCAAGTGTGTCCAACACAGCAGCCATGCACAGGGCTGAAGGGGAGAAGCACGGACGAGACAGGAGGGGAAGGGTGCAGAGCCTAACTACGAGAGCGGCCAGAAGGCAGGTTCTGCTATGATTTGACAGTTTATGGTCAGTGCATTTATCACAAATGTCAGCCTTCATCACGGCTCAGCTCCACCACAAAGCCCACATGTGGGAAATGTATGGTTAAGGTCGGGATAAAGGCATTTGCGAGGAGGAAAGACTTTGAAATGAAATGAGTGATGATATTTATGAGACAGACAAAGAAACAAAGTGAAGGCTAAAGGCAATGCAATTACCAGTGAAAACAGATATGATTATCTACATTTACTGCAGCACAAATGTGTCTATTCATATGGTCCAGGCATCTTGAGATATTTCTTATTCTTTTAGACCTTTATCAAAGCACGTTCAAGTTTCAGTTAATAATGAATAAGGCTTAAAGTCCCAGCTCACAGCTTTAAGGGGTATTCTCCAAATAGGTGGAAAGGATTAGGAATTACAGCTCTTCAATATGTAAAACACCCTTTTACAGTGCCTGGAATCTAATTTGACTATTAACTGAAAATGGTCTAGGCTACTCCATCATTACTTTTTTATGAACTGAGCAGGTAAAATGACTACAACTCATTCCAAGTAGGATTTACATTTGGAAGTTGTTACAGGAAAGTAACAGTAAAATGTATGTGTATGATACAAAGCTACAACATTTAACCTCACAAATGTGATCTGTCGCCATCAAAATTCTGCCCATTTAAAACTTAAACCTAATTAATTAATGAAACTAATGAATTGGCGCCTCCTCTCACTTCTCTCCTCTCCCTCCCTTATGATAAAAGGCTACAACAAGTGAGCAATGGCAGCTCATGGTTTTGAAGCGAAATGGCTGGGAGCGGAATAAAACATTCACCTGCAGACAAACATAAATCGACATTACCTCTAAAGAAACTACCGTTGTTAGTGGAGAAGTTGCCGGATAAAAAAAGGGACATAACCCAGATTAACACTGGCCTTGTATTTTCAAAGTGGAGAGCACTGCGAGAGATTTAAGGGGCCACAGTTTGATTTATGGCTAGCTCTTCTCTTGAACAGTAAGAAACAACATAAACGTTATAAGTTACAAAATGGTGATATTGTTTTGCTCAGTGTGGTTTGGACTTTCCACATTTGTTCTCAGACAAGGCGAGTTGGGGGTGGGGGAATGAGGTAGAGGGAGGTGTGGTCCATGACACATTTTGTTTTGGTCTATGGGCAGTACACGATAGCAAACCTTGAGGTGAAACGATTTAGCTTTTTGCCCCTTTAATCTAGTTCAGCATATGGTTCTCTACAATTGTGTTGAAGCTCAAGATAATGTGTTTTTGTTGTTTGTTTTCTTTTGTTTTGTTTTTTTTTGCTGTTGTTTTTTTTTTTTATTGTTGTTTTGTTGTTGTTGTTGTTGTTGTTTGTTTGTTTGTTTTTGTTTATTTGTTTTATCTTTTTGCTTTGTTTTTTTTTTCATAAATTTGAAATGTTGGATTAATTATAGTTAACTTTTGGTCATCATTTATATTGGGAAAAAGTTAGATATTTCCATTTTTATTTCAATATAAGCAGTTCACTTTACTACGAAACTTTTGCAAAATCAATTCCTCCACTAGTGGGCAGTGCTGAGTTCAGAGTTTAACCCTGTGATCGGATGTCAGTTTCAGACACCGGTTGGTGGTGGTAATGCACCAGTATGAAGTTGTTTCTAACTGCCCAACATGCCCTAAACACTCGCAAGGCCTCTCTTCACAAGCTTGCCCAATTTCGACAGTTGTTGTCCTCGTCTTCTTCTTTTCCTATTTATTTTCTTCCTGTTCCTTTTCTTCGCTGGTCACATCTTAGCTATTCTGCTCAGCGATGCCCCCGCGATTTCCGGTGGTATTACTCCATTTTCTGTGTCAAGTGATGGATAGCTAACCTCCATGAAACAGATCAAATTACATGTATAACTGACACACAACTGTCTGTCAGTGCATCCCTCTTTCGCATGGAGCATAAATGGGCCTTAAGATATTCGTTTAAAGAAATATTCTGTTTTCTGTGAAACCATCAAATAATAATCTTAAAATCTGCTTTTATTAAAAATTTTACCAGAATTAAATTAGATTTGGTATTAAATTAGCTCATGAGGTACTAGTTAAGAAAAGAGTCATAAAAAGAGCCTGTTATGGCACAGCTGTTATCCTGAGGATCAAAAATCCCCCTAAAACCTTTAATTACATTTTTTACCACTCATTACTTTTTTCCATCAATTTTAGGTATGAGACAGTTGGTCTCACATTTTTTTCTGTACCTCATTTTTCATTTTAAAATTTAAGAAGGAATTTTGATGTGGTTATTATGTCTCTCCTGCCCTACAATGACTTATCCCACCTTATATTTGAAGAATTCAGAGAATATGTCCTTGGGTGTGTATGTTATCAACTGCAAGGCTTGAAATTCATTAAGGTTTTCTTTTAACCCCTTTACAGCTTGAATGTACTTCCAATAAACAAAATAAATACAGGGGGAAAAAAATCAGCGTGAAAACTTTACAAAAAGAAAAAACTAGAACAAAATAAAGTAAAGATTAAATAAATGAATAACAATAAATAGCTAAAGATTAATAATAAATTAATCATATTTTAAAAAATACATAAATAACAATGAATAAAAGAAAATCAATAAATTAAAAAGACTAACTAGATATAAAGAAATAAAATAAATAAAACAGGAAGTGGTTTGATGCAAATTCATAACACCAGACATTTAGGGGCAAAAATGTTTTACATTTTCTAGTGAATTTTCAATAATATAGGAAACCTTGTGCATGCAAATACCAAGGAATGGAAGAGTAAGGGTACAGACCCAAATCTAGTCAGGTTTACATTGCATGGCTAGTCTAAAAGGAAAGCAGTTTGCACAGGAGGAGGTTAAGCAGTGTGTAGTACCATGAAAATACAAAAATACAACCCTGGTCTGATCCCTTATACTCTGGCAGATCTATCAGCAAAAGATGAAGCTGTATTACTTAAAATATACATAGTAAAATGCATGCAGTGCATCCAGTTTTTTACAGGTAAGTTTGTAATCAAGTGTGAAACCTGCATCAAAATGGCCAGAGGTCTTAAAGGTTTTCGCAAACTTCAGTATTTAAATAATATAACAGTTCCTGTTTTGGGCTTGTTACAGCGTCAGTTGTCATTAAAGTCAGCCAACCACCCTCACATGACTCGAACTACCTGTCTGCTTTGTCCCGTAGGGAGCTGTAAGCAAGCATTCTGACACATCACAGTGTCAGTGCTGCGAGCTGTGCCAAACACAAGGTGAAAAGGACAGCAACCTACATGCACAGCTGTCCACTGAGAGGTTAGCTGAATCTTATCTTAACTGAGACTAAGTGAGCGCTTTTGTTATATTTGTTTATTATTATTCATTCATTCATCCATTTTGTAGCACCATCATATCATAGTTGTCATTGCTTCTCTTGCAATGAAAATTAATATGAACCTAATAGGAGATTTTAGCTGATTTGAAGCCTAAAAAGATCAAATGTAGTTTCCTATATTTCAATATTTTGGAGCCACAACACAACCACATTTGGACTTGCTGCTCTTTCCTGAGGCTGTTTTATGATGATTCAAAATAACAAAGAAATTAGCATGCAAATGACCCTGAAGGTTTATCATATCTGTTAATCAAGATTCTGCTTCATTTATGGGCTGCAGTACTCTTCCCAAACATTGCAATGTATTACGTGAAACAATAAAATAAATGAAAAGGATGATTTAAAAATCATCTAACCCTTTTAATGGATACCTCTATCTCACAGTAAATTATAAATATTGCACAAAGGAGGAAATTATCCATTATGAGTAGATAAAAAATACACACTACGTTTTATTTGTGACACCCACAGTAGCTTCAAAGTTGCATTTAGCTAAAAGAACACAGGACAAAATATAAAGATGATGGATATACAAAAATATATTTATTTTACTTATTCATTTATCTATCTATTTATTTATTTGAAATATATACCTATTTTCCACTTTATATCAGCAAGAACATTTTAGGAAGTTGGGATTGGAAAAATAAATACTATGGAAAACAAGTTAATATTTAACAACTGATCAGCTTAACTGTAACAGCAACATGATTTAACATAAATGAGTTTCCCAGAGAGGCATAGTTTTTCAGAGGTTAAGGTAGGGTGAAGGTCCCATAAAATCTCTCTGATCAACATTTAGTAACTTAAGAATATCATCTCTCACTTTAACATTAGAAAAAAGTGGAGATTCCATCATTGTTGATGATGTTTATAAAAATAATATGGGAATATGGTGAAAGCTCTAATGCCAGTATTAAATATCTTTGATATTCAAGCCTTTGGACAGATCTGCATAATAGGAAAACATTGTTTTGCAGTAGAAATCATTGCATGAGCTCAGTATTGCTTCTGAAAACCATAGTGAATGAACACAGTTCACCGATGCATGCATAAATGCAAATTAAAACTCCTCTATGCAGACACACACACACAAAATAAAGCATAAACAAGATTCTGCTCCTCTTCCAGACGCAAGCTCATTTGAGATGGACTGAGGCAAAGTGAAAAACAGTTCTGGGGTCTGATGAATCAAAATTTTATCAATTTATGTTTTATATAAATCCTCCAGCTTGTTATCAGTACACAGTTCAAAAGTCTGTGAAGTCATCGTTAGTGCAGAACAAAAAAGCTAGTTTTGAAGCAATGTATGCTGCCATCCAGGTGACCTTTTCGGAGAAGGATTTGCTTATTATAGCAAGACATCACCAAACCACATTCTGCATGTATTACAGGAAGTAATATCCATAGAAAACAAATCTGGGTGTTAAATGGGTCTGCCTACAGTCAGAACTGTCATTCTTTGACAGCATTTGGCAGATGATTAGCCAAAAAAGGAACACAGTCATAAATGTGCCCTTGTCTGTTTTTTGGTAAATGACACATTCATTCATATTATTAAAAAAAACCACACATTTTAAAAGTTTCATATCTTTTAGTTTTTTTTTCTCCTAAATTTTCCTAAATTATCCAGGGACAGGGGTTGCAAATTAGCCTTAGCTAGAAAACTGTATGCATGTCATTTATGTTGTATAATTTTAGGAAGTCATGTTTTATACATTTTTACCCTGTTAAAAAATTTTTAAGAAGTACATTTAAAATCAAATATAATACAGACTTTGCAAATCCACTTAAAATCCCACTTTTTGTAAAGAGTGGGATTGGATTGTTCTTTAAAGTTTTCAAGAATTTTTGATGCACTCCTTTTATCCAAAAATCTCCTGCACACAGCCCTACACTGTTTCCTTAGCTCATACTGTCTCCCATCCTATCCATTAGTGTTAGCATAATTAGCGCCGATAGCTGACTCAGACTGAGGTTTGAGAACGAGGGACATGCCTCACAGTGCCAGAGTGATAATCAACTCACTTCTTGTGAGAAGAGATCATTCAAGCATAAGAAGCACTCAAATGGGCACTTAATATAAAACATATTCTTTTAAATTATTCATAGAACTTTTACATCTGGGCTTATTCTTTAGTAAAAGATGATATTGGTCTAAAAAGAACAATATGTGTGTGTCTGTGTCTATTACTTATTGTTTAATGGGGGTCACAGAGGTTCATTTACTATCAACTACTTAATTATTCAGCAATTATGAAACAGTGCAGCCAGATGTTCACCAGATGAGAACAGCCACAGCCATGACCTGCCAACTTGCCTACAAAGTGCTTCTCTTATCAGCTGGGAATTTATGTCAGTATGTGTAGAGCAATGGCTACATTTACAGATAAAACCATCTATCTCTCTCAGTCTGACGGCTGAGGACACGGGGACTTTAGGTCATGTTGCTGTTATAGTAGAGAGATAACTGATGAAGCAAAGCGATAACCCTACGATGTTACAGAAAGTGGCACAGACCGGGTTTTATGGTTCTAAAAAGGTCACTAAAACTATAAACAAAATCATGCTCTGACTGAACTGTCAGGACTGTTGATTAAAACTCCTGAATTTTGCTCATAGCTCTGTAAAGACTCATCGATCAGTCACACTATCAGCGTTACTCAGGGACAAAGGCTACCTCAATAAGGCAATAAAGCAAATAAACTGATGACTTTTGAGGCAACAAGTGACAACAAAAAGGACAAGTATAAATAAAACAGACGTGGAATTACGGTGCCATTTCATAGAGTCGCATCACCACTCACAAAATGGTGCAGATTACTGTCATCAAAGAGCTTTCAAAATGCAAACTGCTGAGCGGAAGTTGCAGCATTGCCTTCTGACAGATTCATAAAACTGATTGCTTAACATGACTTTTATATAACTATCACTTTTATGACAACAAAAGCACACTTATAATAAACCATTGTTTCTTTAGAGAGTGGAAATATTTAACTAAAAGTTCTCAAGCAAGGCTGCCTTTTTCAGCGTGTGTGTCTAGAGATTTAGCAGGAAATAGATTTAATGTGGACAGCTAAGAGGTAAAATACAGTAGTGCAATACATGTAATCAACAAAACTCTTCTATCATCCCCAGTCCAGTTTATTTGTAAAAAATAGGCATGAAATAAAAGCCACCAGACTTGAGGTTGCTGTGTACACTGTGTTCAACAAATATAACCCTGAGAAACATGAATACATTAATATTATTGTGTTGTATAAGTATCAAACTCATACTGTAAAGGATCACAACAGCTCTTAGTGATACCAAAAGTCAACATATGTCCTGCAATAATTTTAAAAATACTTTACTTAACAAGACATTGTCAGACGAAGGTACACCTTTGCCTCAATGTTAAATTGATAAAGATGATCATAAAAGATTCATATCCCTGTTTCTCCATTGCAGTGAAGTCGAAATGGAATGCATCAACTTTGTTTGCAAAAAATGGTAAATTATTGAGATGTTTGTGAGATGCTGGAAACAGAGTTTGTACTGACTTTGCATACTGCTGATGCAGCAAAGAGAGGCACAACAGCACTTTATTCTGTTTGCGATTGAGTGCAATTGGGAAGCTACGAGCTGTAGTGTCATAAAATGCATGTTTACTGAGCAAGACAGCCAGTATGCCACAACAGTAGCTTTTCCCGCATAAGTTCATTTCTAGACAGCACCAGCAGGAAACCATATGGTTTACTTTTTGTCACAGGGGAAAGTACAATATTGGACATAATTAATAATTAAGACATTTAAAAAAAATTATTAATTGCACATCAAAGTATTGTCAACATCATGCTGTGTAAACCTTGCAAACTAGAGCTTCTCATATGTAAAAGGATTGTGGTTTTGATTTCAAAACATCTTCTTTATTCTGTCCTTCTTTTCACAGTGAACCACAACTAACAATCTGCTATAGAATAGCCAACAACAGAATTAGGATTTTTTTTTCTCTCTTTGCTTTTGATAGTCTAAACCCTTATGATCCCTAAAAGAAGATTTAAAGCTGCTCAAGTCATTCACAATCTTTATTTCTAAAAAAAAAAAAAAAAAAAAAAAAATATACCTCTTGTCTCCCAGCATATAATCCACTTAAGACAAAAAGAATGCTGTTATCAGGTCTGAAATGTATGGTAACTGTTTAAAACCACTGAAAGGCACAAAAGGACAGAGAAAGTAAGTAATACAAATGAGCAAGTGATGCTTGCAAGTAATGGTGGCAGGAGATACCCTGGCCATCCAGCAGAATTTTAATTACTGCAGGCGGCAGCTCCTCTCACAACTAATCTCCTTCGTGGTCGGATTTATAGGCATTACTGATGCTGACAAAGTCATCGGCCAGGTAAGAATTTAGCATAGAGTAAAGCATGGAAATGCTCTAACAATTTCAATGCAACTCTACTGTTTTACAGAACAGCTTTAAAATGGCTTTAAAACAAGTTGTCATTGATTATTACATTTTATATATGTTATTACACACACACACACACACACACACACACACACACACATATATATATATATATATATATATATATATATATATATATATGTGTGTGTATCTTGAAGCATCACACTGATCTACAATTTTTTAAGAAGTCTGGTTTCAAGATGTATGAAAAAAAAGTTTCTAAAGCTTTCTAATATTAGGAGTAAGATTTTTTTCTGCACCAAAGGTTAATGCCTTTTTAAAGCTGATGTGAGTGGGAAGTAATAATGATGAATTCTGCACCAGCTGTGATTTCTAAGGCCTGCAGTTAGTATCCCACCCCCACCCCTTCCCCCCTTCCTCCCTCCCCTTCCTGACATTTCTATTATTGAGAAACAGCAACTCAAGTATAACATGCTACTACTGCAGCACTATATCCGCTCTGACTTAATCCTCCTGGCATTTCAGTAGCCTGCTCTCCTTCTCCACACATGCCAAACTGTTTAATATTCAATCCACTTTGGATGGGATTACCATGCTATAGGTTAGTGGGAAATTTTGGCAGGGCATGGCCTTATCAGTGTTCATGATGCATGGCAATTTTTCTCTCTTTTTTCTTTGGCTATTAAGGACATGAGTTGATTGTGCTTGGTGAGTGTGAACAGGGATTGATGAGAGGTCTGAGCCTGCAGAGAGAGTTCCTAATGAACAAATAAATCAAACATCTCTCTGCGATCGAGTCAGTGTCTTGGATCGCAGAGTCACACCACATCAGACTTGCTGAAGAAGATGATCAAGGGCACTAATTGAATTGCAGTGAATGCACAGGCACAGTGCAATATACTCCGCCCCTGAACAACCTCAGCTATCACCTCGATGGGATTTTTTTTACTTTAATTTCACAGCCTGAAGTCAATTTCACAGCCGGCAATCTCCATATGTTTATCTACAGAAATGTAATTTGTGTTATTAGTGCCAGTGCTTTGACCGCATGCTCAAGCGATCACACACATGCCTTGAAAAAAGCTGTCACTTCTCTAGACAAAGACATACTCTGAATGAGCACACATGCACCCACAAAATTAATTCCTCTTCAGTGCATTTGTTATTGCAGATGTAGGAAATTGTTGGCTAGAATTAAATGATGACTTAGATCCAGTAAGTAGCAAAAGGTTGATTGGTATAACTGAACTGACACAATGCACAAAAACCCCCTATTCATTTCCTTTCAAAAAAAGCTGTTAGGCTGAAAAAAGAGCTCTCAAGATATGATTAATGCTCTATGTTAAGCTGCCCATATGTCCATATTATGACGTTCCCTTAAATTTCAAACACTACAACTAGCTGTTTGTCTACAGGGAGTCTTGTTGCCAGTCCCACAGATGGAGAAGATGGGGATCATTACTGGAGAAAATCTGGATATTTTCTTGTGTGATCAAAACATAACCAAGGGCCCCTCCGGAAGCTTGTCTACCTAAGAATAGAACAAAGCATCAGCCCACAAACCATGTGAAATAAACTCGGTAATAGAAATCCAATAAAATAGATTTCTAAGAATTCTACAGTTAACCATACCATGTGTTAACAACCTGGAATTTTCTAGTAATGCAGATAAAATATTTTGCACCTACAAAGGCATTGTGGTTTATTGTCAGTAAAATTTACAATATTTGTCTGTTCATATTAGTACCTTTGACAAAAACAGGCCTGATTGATTAAGGCACTGTGTTCTCTCAGGCTTGGGGTTATGCAAGAACTGTTAATGTTTACTTTTCCACATGTTCCCTTTAATCCCGAAGATAAATCAAAGAATTTTAGCAAAATTAATTATTATGCTGTTTGCCTGCATATTTTATAGTTTTTTAAGTTGGACTTTAAGGTGGTACCTAACTCACTGCCCCCATCCAACCCCTTATAAAAAAGGTTTTCTTGGGGTAAACTCACTAGTGAAAGTTTGAATGCAACACTGATAGAGTGATCCTTAGTACAGAGAGAAGATTAGGTCACATGTTTATCGCTCACAGAGGATTATAAAAAACAACCAAGCAACTGAAGACAAACAAGTCAGCCCCTCCTACAGAAGAGAAAGACCCTCAGACTACAGGTCTAAAGGCTTGTTGTGCATCTGTTTGCAGTTGATTTATTTATCATTTTGGATCTTTACTGCTTCATTGCCTGTAACCTTTTACCTGTTTGCACCTTTTGGTTGTTTTGTTTTCATTTTGCATCTCTTTATACAGTTCTATAAGATTTTTTCTCTTTCTTTCTTTCTTTTTTCATTAGCCAATTCATAAATCTATCACTGGTTAATGGTTATACCTTCAGCATACAACTCTCTTGAAACTTTAATGCTCACACTTTGTATGTGGTTCAGAAAACATCACAACAAGCCATGTGTGGAATTGGGAACCTGTGGGAGAGGGATTTAGATGGGTCTCCAACCAGTCTGTGTGATTATTGAGAAAGTGCATGAGAGCTCAACACACCACCATGAAGAATGAGATTTGTTTTGTAGAGATGTGGACTCAGCTAAACAACACAAAATGTGGGAATTCCCACTGGCCTCATTCCCCAAGCTTACATATGATAAGCTGCAACTATCTTGTCTTGAGCTGCCAAGCTTGTGTGTAACACAGTCTCATCTGCCCAGGGCAGTAAGCTACGACATTTTCACCCCCCATGACAAGAGGATCCTTCATCTATCTGCACTCTCCATTGCTCCTGTGGCCCCTGATAGCACCATCAGCATGCAGTAGTCAGCTGAGGGTGATTGAATTAACTGACACAAAATGGATTCTACTTGCTCAGCCTACTGGACAGATGAATGCAATAATGACAGACTTCGAATTCAGGCAAAGTGAGCAGGTGTCTGATTTGAGCTTTTACCAGGGCATAGTGGTCCAGACAGCCATTAAGGATAAACACATTTTCAGTGCAACATCAAATAGAGCTGGGATGACTGTAAAAGATAACAGCTCTTAACTCTTCCCTGAGTTCCTCCAAGGTTCTGAAAGAAGGTTGTTTTATTTAGGGTTTTTTTTTTTTTTTTTCTACCATGCAGGATCAAAGGCGAGCCTGATTGTTTGAGGTCTATTTCTTTGTTCTCGGTGGGCCAGTTCCATCTAAACTCATGGCTTGTGATAACCTGGATAGTTGGGGTTGTAGGAATGAATGAAAAGCACTTTCTTAAGGTCTTAGTAGGTAGCCCTCAAGCATGAATTAACAACTTTCACAAACTGCATATAATTTCTCATTTCCCTTCAACTTTTGCCCTAGATATGTTAATAAATGTGAGCTCTATGTTAACAGACTTGGTCAAATATCCTGTGAAATCCTTTATAACAACATCCGCCATTAGCACTCAGAATAAAATGTATGTGGGTTATTTGGTGCAAGGAGGAGGGGTAAAATTGGGGGGGGGGGTATTAAAAATATCATAAATGCAAATAGATGTTTGGACCATTTACCTTTAAGACATGCCATTATTAAAAAAAAAGAACATTTCTATCTGCTGATTGCATTATGGTATAATACTGCATGGTTATGCAGATTGGATTCCAATTTGATAAGAGATAAAGATTATAAGAGAGTATGGTGGGGTTTGTAAGATTACTTGTAATAAATTCAACAAACAAAGCAATCTCTTGAATAGAGCAAGGGTAGAATTAATCTTCCAGTGAACCTTGGACCAAGGACGCTATAGCAATCAGTGTCTTTTCTTAATTTGACATTGATGTCTCCACATCGAGACATAGTGTTGAATCTCACATCTGGAAAAACCCTGGAGGATGGGTGTGCATACAGCCTCCGGGATTGACTCATTGATTCCCTTCAGCCCTTGAGGCAAGCTTTGAGAGCCACTAGGCAGGTTTCAAGGGCTCTCATTACCGACATGTACATGTAAAGCTGTTCAGTGCTGCCTGAAGCTGTCGGGTAAAAAAGGGGAAAAAAAAAAAAAAAAAGAAAACCTAAATCGAGAGCCGCGGTGAGGATGATGGATAGCCTTGTCCGAGATACAGATGGCTCCTGCAGGAGGAGGTCTGGTTCCCCTTTGGGACGAGTCAGTCGAGCTGAGGACCACATGTTGACAGCCAGAACCTCTTTGCAGTCTAACATAAGACACCATAGGGACATCTAAAACAACTTGGAGGCCATGCACATCTCCGAGATGCTGCACCAGAACAACACAATCACTGAAACACGCTAACAGCTCCAACATGCATGCTAACCAACTCTGCTTGCATGAGCATGTGTGATGTGTTTCCCATCAGGAAACTGAAATAGTAGCAGATCTTTTTCTAATGTGCAACAAAATGATTAATTTTTACAATTTAACTATAAAAATATAATAACTCTGTAACTATCATTCAGTGTAAAAATGATTGATACAATGATTGATATAATCAGTTCTAAACGCATCATTAAGCATCTAATTCTTTCTGAATATAAATTGGCGTGTAGTTTACAAAAAGAAAACAAGGAACTAATGTACTGAACAAGTGACTGCTACATCCTCAGAGCACAGCAGCTGCGTAAATAAAACTAAGCAAGTGCAAGTTATAGCGGTGCTGTAGAATGGGAGAGCCTGCACTGTATATCACTTTAACTGAGAGAGCAGCAAGGTAGAGGCTGATGATGAAGTGTACAAATGGGAGCGAGGGCTCCAGAGTCACATGTCTTTGTGTCCTGCCCTTTGAATAGGTCTTGCCCTCCTGGTCCTGCTGGCCCCAGCCCTCCTGTTGGTACAGGTAAAGCTAATCACACACTGTGACACAGAGTCCATACAGACAGGCCTGAATAAAACATGCAGCAAAAAATTTAATCAAGAGAGGGCATCTGCGGCCCTCTGCGGCAGCTGGTACCAACACTCCAGCTATTCACCACATGTGTCCTCATACTAATGACAAGCCTAAAAGGAGGCAGAGGGCAACCTCTTTTCATAATCAAAGTGTTTTTATTCATAACATGTCTATTAATTAGTTTGGAATAGTCGGCTCCATGCGCTCAGGAGAATTTAAATTGGCTGAAGAGGATTTGCCCTTCCTCTGTTGGGCCAATGATTTCTTGGCAAGTCTTTATAATCAGGGAGGGACAAAGAGGAGGAGAGAAAGAGACAAGGAGATAGAAAGGATGTGCCTGCATGCGTGTGTGTGTGTGTATGTTCGTATCTGTCCATCCCTCCTTTTTCTCTCCATGAGTGACTCAGAGAGCCTACGAATCAGTGGGGGCAGCAAATTGAAACTGTCAGTGGTGTTTGCCTTGTGAAAATATATCTAAACTAGGTGTGTATTTTCTATAAGGACAGAAAAGCTGGCAGTCTGTTTTTTGCTTGATTTACAATATTATTTGTAAAAAGAAAAAAAAATCAGAAATGTATTAAGGAAGCATGAAAAAATTTTGACAATAAAAAATATTAAAATTTTTGCAGGAAGGGACAGTTTGTGCCTGGATATACAAACGGGAAGGGGGGGGGAGTAAAACAAGTACCTAAATGAAAAGAGATCCTCAAGCAGATGAACTGTGAAGTGATTTTCCCATAAAGTGCATTTTTTACTGTATTAGTATAAGCAAATAAATAGGATTGTTTAAAAGCAACAACACCTACAACCAGAGAGAAAACTAATTACAGTACAAATATCATACCCTCACAGGATTTTGTGTTATGCTTCTAAATCCTGCACTAGTGGCTCCCATATATTATTCAGCCGCAACAATTGGCATGACTTTGATAATTAAATGTCTTCTCTCATGGCTTAATCTCTATTATCTGTGTTACACCTCCACACAAAACAATTAAGGTTCATTTATGACTGCTGTCATTAAAAACACCTCTTCAGCTTAGTGTGTGAGGCATTTAACCCGCCACAAATCCTGCTTTTCTTCAAAGTGAGAATCACTAACAGTATCCTATTCAAAGCCATGATAATGGGACCCCATAAACAACCTGTCTCTGGTACAGTTAACAAAAAGGCGTGCAGTACTGACACTTGTCAAGACATAATCAGCGGTGATGTTTTAGTCATGGTGGAGGATGAAACAGGAGGCAAATTGCTTGCTAATTCTCATTTCACACTCCCAATGTGAAATCAGCCAGGCACACAGAGCACCAGTTCCTCTACACGCACAATGGCCTGGCTCGCTGCATAACACCAAATTATCTTTCCTCTGGTTTAATTATTCATTAGGCAAACATAATTAATTTAAGAAGCTTCTCTCGCAGGAAGTGTTTCTAATAAAGGCCATAGGACAGCTTTCTGCTTAATCATTAACTGAATGCGAACACAGCCAAGAAATCTGCATAGGTAGAAATGCTTTGTTGAACATATATTTAACAGTTGCCAATCTTTTTTTTTTTTTTTTTTTTTTCTTTGCCAGAGCTTAAATTTGGTTCACCTGGCAAAAAATGTGTCGCTTTAATAATGGTTTGACTGATACAGCAAAATTTTGTCTTCAAACAGAAATTATGAAACTTTAATGTCAGTCTGTGTAATTTAACTGCCTCACTAATGCGAGCAATGAACAAAATCATTACACAGTCCCTCCGATGGCTTCAAAACAGCTGTTACATTTTCACTTCTTAGCTTTCACACATAATTTTGGAGACTATGTGTTGCCTCACGATGTTTGACAAGGCCACAATGCTTTTGTGGCTGATGGGGATGTGAGACTGAGAGCGCTGCTACTCAGAAAATCCACTCTCCATCAGACACATTTACCGTACAAAAAAAGAACAGCCTAATTACACACTGAGTAGACAGGCTCACACGCACAAACTTTGCCCTCTACACTCATGCTTTATCTTCCCTTCCCTCACCCAATCTTCCTGACTCTAACGGAAGCATCTTAGAGGGAGACGGAGCAGGCTTTGATGTATCTTCTCTGTGATTCTGAGCCTTCAGATCAAGGGGCTGTTTGTCTTCAAACTCACCAAATCCTCAGATGGCCTGAGACAAAGCGTAAACATAGTGAAGTGCCTTTCCATATCCATTTGTGTAATGGAAGAACAGTCTGCACTGACTTTTTTTTTTATTTATTTATTTATTTATTTATTTATTTGTAACCTTTACACCACTATAACCCAACTGATATAATTTTATGTTTTTGCTACAGCCCTAGTAAAATGTTATAAATGAATGGCTGTGCTCCCTCCTCTGAACTTGCCTTATTTCATGTAAAGTTTCTTCATGGGATTACTTGCAGCAAGTGAACAATCTTCACACATATTACCATGGAAACAACAGGATCTTTTTTTCCCTGAGGATCTATTAAAGCTCTTCTATTCAAAGGATCTATTCATGAGTCAATGAAAAAAGCGAATATGACCCCTGCGTGCTTCTGCCAGAGCATCTCTTAGTCAATAATTTTACTTTCATAAGGCTAATACATTCTTGAGAGAGAAAAATTCCATATCGTCAGAATATGTTTTGCTTCCTGTTCATAAAGAATATGGAGTGAATCTTTTAGGGTTTATTCTTGTATTCATCTTTCTCTGTATTTTTTCCCTGAACTCTAGATATAAATTAAAGTAAACATGAAAATTACAATTTGCAACCAGCTACGATCATTTTAAAAATGTTTTCTTTCTCTGGAAAAAGATGCATTGAAGGATCAATTTTGAGTTGACTCATAAATTATTTAATCCTCGTGAACCCAGCCCTTTGTGCAAGCTGCAACATATAAAGGAAAGTAGGTAATATTGTAAACCTTTAGAATGTATTTGAACTTGTGCCTTCTAATTTGTCCTCATATTTGCCTCCATAATCAGTTTGGACAGACTGGATTTCTCAGTGAAATGAAATGTGCACTAAGAAATCCCATTGGCTTAGAGGGGGGGGGGGAGGGGTGCGGGGGTTGACAAATCCAACTGGCTTGAAACATTTCTGTTATCTCTACTTTCATTTACAGCTGAATGGAGTAAATATGGACATGTCTGCAGTTAACTTTGTTCAAGTTTCAGAGGTTAAACCGTGGGGGGGGCGATAAAGGGACACAGATATGACCCCCTAATGTCCCCTCACAAATCACAAAGAATACTCAAACAGAGTTCACATACAGACAATAAAAGGAAAGGCTGGAGAATAAAATGACTCCAAAATCGCTGTGGAAGTTTAATCCAATTTTCCTGGCAGTCAGAGCTGTGCAAAAATTACACAGCGGTTTGGCCCTTATGAAAACCACAGGAATGTGCCATCCAAAAGGCGATCCCAAAACCCCAAAAGCTGACTGAATCAATAATCTAACTAGAAAGAGATGGATTTAAAAAGAATATATGCAGCAAATAACGAAAATAGACATCAGCTTGACACGATCAAACCGCAGGTGTCATCTGAAAGTAATGAGGCACATTATTATTATTATTGTTATTATTATTATTAACAATCAATTTCAACGCTAACTTTAGGCAAAAAGAAATTTACATTGTGGAATATCACTGAGGCGTAACTATTCTTTTTTAAGAGTCTTACAGTCTTCTCTTAATAAATTTTGTATTTGATAAAAATAATGGCTAAATATCTAAAAGACATTTATTAAAGCATGCATTAACTCACTTCACTGTCCATTCAATGCTTTTGAAATATTAAATACACTATAGGTTGACTTATGCTACAAAAACTGCATTAATGGGATCAGCTTCCTCCCTCCTATCTCTGCTTTACCTTTCATCACTACCTCAAATGTGTATCTACATGCAGAGCTGGAACTCCTGGAGCAGCGCCAGGGAGCGTCCCTACAGCCTTCCCAGCAGAAACAGCTTTGTCAAACTCAGTTAGCCGCCTCAGAGGGGAAACACCTCTCTCCACAGTAATACTCCAGCTATTCACATCATGCCCCTGCCTCTGCCTCAGCCACCTCATCAATCCACACCGCAACAAAGGTAAACAGCCCCGCACCTTCCACACAGAGGCCCATGCTGCTTTGTTGACACAGTGCTCGTGCAAACCGCCTGCACAGAGGGTGAACGACTCACAGGACAGACTGAGCTTCATTTACAGAAGGTAATTGCACTGGAGCCAAGGGGTGCACTTTTGTGATGAGTTGTTTTTTGTTTTTTTTTAACTCTGCTAAAACCTTGCAGAACCTCTCAATTTGTTTACTCGCCGAATGAAACTGCTATGACAAGGATGTATAATAAGTTCAGCTAAACACAAACATGTCACCTTCAAGGCAGAGTGGTCACTGACATTGACAGGCGATTTGCCAACAGCCCTGCTCATTGTGCACACCTAGGCATGAAATAACATGACACTTGTCTGCTTGGGATCACCAAACATGCTCTGAATGAAAATGTTGATAAATACAAACATTTTCCAGGTTAGGGTTTTGAGCTATGTTGGATCCTCCATGCTTTATTGGTTCTTTTAAGGCACTCTAGATAAAAACATTCACCAAGCAGTGTGCTGAATGATGTCTATCTAACAGAATGGAAAAGATTAACATTTTCTTTGACTTATTTTTTTCTGCCTATCTTTTCTAACTGTGCACTCAGGTTTGCTCCCACTTTGTCAAATTGTTTATAACCTATTACATCAGCCGAACCAAGGCACATTTCTTGCCATTAGAACAAATTGTACAATCACAGCTAAGATCATTGAAGATGTTCGGTTGCTCTCACTGTACATTTTGAAGCCTTTGTGTATTCCTGTATGTGTTATTCAATCTTAATTTGAATTTAGTGCATGAAAAAGAGAAAACATGTAATTCTGATGGTAACCAAAGCTAAATAAATAAAAATGTCCATCCATCCATATTTGGGAATTAATAAGAGATTGTGACTGTGCTCCGGAGAGTCTAACATGGGACTTATTTCAGCAGCAGCCCACGTGTAAATTCAGCATCACCCTTTTTTGTCCTTATAAAAACCTAGGATTCAGCCAAATCTTTCATGCAAAATACAGAAACAGAAATGGAGAACACTCTTGATGTGAGAATGGTTGGTGGCATCATGGATACTTGCTCAGAAAATGACCCCAAATGATTTTTTTGTAGAAAATTTTCTCTTGCTGGCAGATAAACATCTAGGTGTTTTGTTGTTTGAAGAAAGGCTCCCACAAGAATCTTGTGTTTAAGATGCAACTAATGCTCATAATGGTGGAAAAAAGTAAGAAAGGATCAGTTGCAGGTGTCTTCTTTGGTGTGTCTCAGACTGTGCCTTATGGCCAGCAGTGCTTACAATATGCAGACAAATGAAGGTGGACCCACGCTGTTTTCTGGGCGAGAAAATTATGTTATTAGTGTGCAGAATGGAAAGATGAAAAAAAAAATCTAAACTGGTGCATTAATAGATGAAAAGGCACAATGGTTATTGTTGCTATATTGTTTGTTTCCTTTGCGGATTCTAAATTTTTTTTTTTTTTTTAGCTCATTATACTGTAGGTTTGCTATGATGCTTTGTAAAGACTTGCCCACAGTGCTCACTCCAGCTATACCAAATTTAAAAATTACTTTGAAACATGACAGAAGCTTCTTATTTCTGTTTTTATAATGTTTGCTTCCTTTCCTTGCTACCTCTCCTTGCTTCATACTCTCTCCCACATGATGCAACTAGAGAAGGCAAGTGAGAGACATGACAGCAGAAGAGTCAAGGACGCAGGCTCTTCACAGGACACGACATCATTGCTTGCAAGCTGTCATTTTAATCAGACATCAGTGTGATGTGTGTGTTGCACAGCTGCCTCATCTGTGTATTTTTTGTCATAGTCCACTGATGTATTATATGATCTTTGCCAGATGAGTGTTTATGACAGCTCAAATATTTACTTTTGATTGCGTGATGTGTCATGCCTCCACTTCTTTTTCACGCTGAAAAACCTCCGCAGTGACTACATCTGTCTGTCCTCCCTCTGCCCGCCACCCTCCCCCGTCCCCCATCTCTGCCTCTTCTCCTCTAAATACATGTAAGAAATGTAGACATCTGATGAGATGGCACAATGGGGTAAATTTGAGTTCACAGGCAGGATGATGGAGGAGAGAAGAGATGTGGTTGCAATTAATAGACAAATTAAAAGAACTCTGGAGCCAGATAACAGTAACCATGGCTATGCTCTACTCTGTTCAAATATCTTAGCAAGCCATGTATCTAAGCGAGCCTGAATGCACAACACCAGAAGTAGTTGAAAGGGAATCCAGCTGTCAAAAATGTAATCATTTACATATGTTTTTCCCACTTCGACATGTCAACGTGTCTTCTGTTAAAAGGACTCATGCCTCACCCGTCCATCAGGTATCCTCACTGAGTTACCTGTGGCTCATCTCCTCATGAGCATTTGTGACCTGCTGTTTTTCTCTCCAGGCGCTTCTCCTTACTTTTCCTACAGTTCACTTATCTGTCTTTTTGTAAAGCTGTCTGCCTGTTTGACTCCTGTTGTTACCTGTTGAACGTTTGTGAATTACAATTTTTTTGTATTTCATATTTTGAGTCCCCCCCCCACCCCCCCACTTCCATGCTTACAGCAAAAGCGTCTGTCATATCAAGTCGTCCGCATCCGTCTCCCGCATGGTAACTGCAAGATAAAGGTTTGATTCCACAAAGCTGCAAAGTGATTTCACCATGTTCTCCTGATCCTACATATACTTACATCTTTAATACTTAAGCTCATAGGAAAGGAAATATCAGTGTCATACTGAGTAGGTTGAAATATGTTCACTTGTGTATCCAGATCTGCTACATATGGAGCATCTGACTTCAGCTGTGTATCTATGAACATTTTATTATTATTATTATTTTTTAATACAATGAACATTTTGCGACGAAGAATCTAAGATTATTTGGGAGTTGGGAAATCAAGACAGGTTTTAATCCAAATACAAACCATTTTCGTCTTTGTGATTCTTCCTTTGGGTGAGTATTATGCAAGAACTTTTACATTCACGTTTCAATTTTCCTGTCTTTATTTGCTAATGTAAATTTACTTCAGATTTATAAATGCATGGCAGTTCAGTGTTCTCATATATCCAACAGAGAACTGATGTGAATAGTTCACCACAGGGGTTATTACTACAATTATCATTACAAAATCACTTGCTCTTTTCCCACCCAGTCAGTGCCCAGGCCCTTTAATTTTGTGCTGTAGCATTTGTCCGCAAAGGATAATCCCCTACTGTTAGAAGTATATTTCTTCTTCTCCTTTTTCCTCTCTTGGTTGCCTTTATATTTCAAATTTAACTCAAATTATACAACACCAAGCTCCATGGCTAGATGTGTATGTTTTACTCTTAAGTGGGTTAAATGAAAAGTCAAATAATCACAATCCATAATATGTTATTTTCTTCATTTGTTTAACTCAGAGGCAGGCAGAAAATTTAACCACTGGCTAAACCTAAAGGGGATGTTTTGAAGAATAAATAATGGATATTAGTTAAATATTTTAATATGAATAATAAAAGCTTAGAGGCAAGTAGAGAACACTTAAACTACATTTTTATGCAAAACATTAAAACCAAACTATGAAAAATTAAAAACAGGATCAGAAACAATTTAATGTGACAGACTTATGTCTAAGGTCATTATTGAATGTTTAATCTTCCAAAATAAGATTAATTTAAAGTTTCTATTAATAAAAGTCACTTTTAAATTAATTAAAAAATAATAATATATTTACTGAATTCTTTTGCCATTCAAGAACAGGTTGACTTCAACATGTCAGTGATATATGTGTCAGAAATTGTCCACATTGGTAAAGCTGTTTCATTTAATTATTTTCCTTTTAAAAGATAAATACAGAAAAGCTTAAAGATAGAAAAGATAATTAGGGATCTTTCATACAAAACACCAATCATGAATTTAATTGGATACGGATTGCGAAAAAAAAATCTAACAACACTTAAGGCAATCCACTAAAATGGCATGGCAACTCTGGCAAGTCAAATTTAAGTGCAATCCAGAAAATGACTGAGTAATTAGAAAAGTCACATTTTAATCATCTAATGCAGAATCATCTTTTTAAGAGAAACTAAATCATCAATATATATTTGGCAACAATATATAATATTTCTGGTAAAAATGTCACTTGGTCTACTTTCCAGTAAGAAGCTGCTTAAGCTCATTCCACCATATATTACATTCAACAGAAATGTCAGAAAAGCACAGACCAGCCTTTACCACAATCAATGACATGGTCTAAATGAGCTGCTGCTGTTTCCTACTAAGTAATTCGTTCTTAAGGGAGGGTATTCTTCCCTACGTCTGCTGGCTGTTCCGACTGATGAAAACAGCCACAATGAGCTGGCTCTCCATCACCAACAGAGAAGTCGAGGCAGCCGACAGACGCCTTATAACTGACAGACAATTACATGGCCACCCAGCAGTCGCTTGGACTGACAATGTTCGATATTTTGGAGATTGCAGTCGATGCTAGAACCTCTAAATTATAGACAAGGTCCTCTGGGACATGACTTCAATATATCACAGTGGAGAGAACAAGGCTGGAGGTCACAATGCGGGCCTTTGCTCAGTGTCTGTATTGTTCAAGAGTTCAGCCGCACAAAACACTTGGAAGTAGATATATCGCCCGTGATACTTCATTTTAAGCCTTGGTTCAAACTGTGATACTTTATTTATCTACTACAACAATATTCTAGTGACATTATGATTGCTTTTGATGAGTATTTGTATGCATAAAGGGGAGGTTGTTTTCAGAAGAAATAAAGTAAAGCAAAGTCCAACTATGCATGCAATAACTTTTCTAAGTGCCCTGAACACTTTCCCTACTCTTGTTTGTCTTTGACTATTTTCAATTACTTGTGCAGCCACTATCCCCTTTCTTGATCTATCCACAACATTGTTATCTTTCTCTGCTACTTATAATATGTTTACTCATCCTGATGAATTCAATTACATCTTTTCAGAGGAAATTACTGTGGGGGTGGCTCTGCCTGCCAGAGGTCAGCACTAACTGTGAATACTAAAACAACTCCCCCAAACACATTACACAGCCTATTACCTGCTGCTTTCCACACAGCACTCTGCGACCTTACATATAAGCCTTTCCACTGCCACAGATGAAATGCTTTCTAGATGGGATCTGGCGTGGAGAAGAGGGAAAGAGAGCTGGAGCTGTCCCCAGGCCTAATCGTTTCAGAGAGCCATCCTCACTGCAGCCGCAAAACCCGCCACTCCAGATTAAGCAGGTATATACACGGACAGACAGAGCGTAAAAGGTGCGGAAAGGAGCCTTGGCCTCAGGGAGGCTAACGCAGCTAACTTCTTTTTTTTTTTCCTCCTTTTCTTTTCTTTTTTGTCGTTTTTTTGTTTTGTCTGTGGACGACTGGTGGGATCGATAAGGCAGAAGGCCAAAGGCAAAACAGTTACAAAATAAGCCTGCAATGTAGTGCTTTGACAAGGTGGTAGACATCCCTTCTGTTAGAGTTTTGTGACAGGGGGACTCCTTACTTCACATAAATTAAATGCGGATGCCCCAACACCAATTTAACTAGATACAGTTTCTGAGTCCTAATAGTTGTCTGTGCTGAAAGTCTGACCACAGTCCCTTACTGTGAAAAGGAGATTTCATAAATGGAACATCTCAAAGTACCTGCTCCTGATCCAAAGGAAATTATTCCACTCTGCTGAACATACAAGCTGACAATTTCATTGCAAACCTGTTACATTGAGTCTCTGAAGAGATGATTGTGTTGAGACAAAACACAAGCAGTTGAAAGAAATCTCACATTATTATCCAGATGCAGGAACCCATTTTAGGTCCATCCAAACTGTCAGACTGATTAAACAACCCGGATGTGAAATTACATCAGGAATCCAGCCTTTTTCTTTTGTCTCTCTAAACTGCATAATATTTATTCAGTCTTTTTTCTTTTTTTTGTTTTGTTTTGTTTTGTTTTGTTTTTTTTATAGTGTGCAGATAATTAAAGGTTCTAATTCTGAGGAGACAATAGTATAAGTTAAATGTTCCTACGATTAAAAAGCATATTGAGTAAAATTCTGTGAAAGCAGCTAAAATTGTAGGTGTTTAAATTGTAATTCTAAAGTGTAGAAATTAAAAAGTGACTTTATTAAGTCTCCACATTACTCTAGTTGTATTTCATCAATGTTTCCATTGCTAATATTACCTTCTTAGTACATATTTTTATGGCTATCATTGTTGCACTATTAGTGCTTGGTGGCGTATTCCAGCAAAATATCAGCATAAACATATAAACTGAATTCTGCAAATTGTACAACTCATAATGTGTGACTTTGAAAATGAGAAACCTCATGAAAATAGTGCAGCTTAGTTATTTTACAATGCCAAACATCATAACATGATAACATGACTAAATGTTTTAGGATCTTCACTTAAAATGTGGAATTTTGATTAAAGATTTAGCCAAGGTACAGCTTGGTTTGGTAAGAGCACAAGGTCTCTCATCTCTTGGGTAAAACTGGCTTTTGAAAATGTGTTCTAAGCAAAACAATGATAAAAAACCAAAAAGATGCTTTTAAAAAAAAGACCCTTTTTCCCCTAGACAAATAAAGCTCCACACTTTTGAGGAAGGAAACATATGAAGCAATGAGTCGAATTAGAATTCAAAGAACATTCTCACAGAGCGAGAGAGAATTTGCACATGAAGAGCTGAAAATGAGTCGCATTCAGCCAAGCTGTGAGCTCCACCTAGGAGGTAGTGAAAGAGACCGAGACAGGCACAGAGAGGGGATATGGCAGGCGGGCGCCAAACCTTCGAGAGGGGCATTCTGGCATAATGACTCTCATTTACCATTGACAGGCCTTGGGAAAGTTAAACTAATTATGACAGCTCACAGATGCTGAATAGCCCTTGATGAACTTAATAACTGGCAATTCAACAAACAGGTGTTGAATGATTTGTGTTACCTCCCCTGGAATTATAAGATGTTCAGATTTTCTCCACAACCCTGCTCAAAGAAGTAATCAAACCAAAAAAAAAAGGAATTCTGCAGTATTGTCCTTATCACCCTGGAAAATTTTTTGTCAACTATTGTGAGGAAAACTGTGAATAATGGAAGGCAGGAAGCTACTTCTGCAACATATCACATTAATGGCAATTACCACTGAGTTGAAAAAAAAATACTTGGCCGTAATAAAGAGAGCTTCATGGAGTGCTAACAGGTGTCAATACAAAAGCAACCCAAATGTGCTTAATTTTTACAGTGAGTTTAGCATCTCAGTATCCATCAGTGGCGCAGCTTACAATGCACCTCTCTCAGTAGAGCTTTTCTCTGCTAAACATGTAATAGCTACATTTTTCTACGGCTGCCAAACAAACTATTTCAATTAAATGTTGGCATGTTACAATTTTTAAAGGAAAGTCTCAATAGATTTTAAGCCTTGACATTGTGGATGATTCATATTTTTTTAGTGTAACCATTTTGCACTGTCCAATACTAACCCAAAACTAAGAATCTGGTTGGATATTGTCAGTCTAGAGCTGTCTCACTCTTTATGGCATTACACTAATGATAGCAAGCTCTGAAACTGTAGTCATAATAGACATTTCCATATGTCAAGGAGAACTCTAGGACACATAAAGCAGCTCTTTCTTCAACTCCTAACTTTGCAGATTTTGTTAAGAGGCAAAGATAATAAGTATGCATGAGGCTAACAGGCTCACTTTGGTCTTTTTAAATTAAGAAAAACTTTTACAACCAAAACCTTTTTTCACTGAATATATGCATAATTGTGTAATTAATATTTGTTAAGATTTTGCTCATATTCATATGAGGTCTTTGATAAATCTTTGTTATTATTGGGATGGTTTGTTAGTAATGACTTTCTAATGAGTGTTGTTTCAGTAGACTTACTTTTTGAAGTAATTAGAAATGTTTGTATGCAGATGTGCAGAGTGTATATTCTTCCAGCATATCTTATATCAAAGTAAACTGATCCAATACTGTAAAAGCAATAACAGCTCTTTTGGATAACGATTTTGATTTGTATTAGAGTGTAAATTTGATTTATGTCTTTCTGACTTTAAGTAACTGTTTTGATGTCTACTAGTCAAGTTTCCTGCCACACCACAGGACTGAGACTGCTCTAGTTGAGATCTTTGATGATATCCACCTGAGCACAGATAGCGGAAACGTTTCAGAACCAGTGCTACTGGATTTCAGCGCTGCATTTTACTAGACCAGCTGAAAAACTGGGTAGGACTTTTTGGCATTGCAATTAACTGGGTTGTGTCCTTTTTAAAAGACAGGAACTACTATGTCCATAGGAAACTTTAAATCTGAGTAAAAGAAAATAACTTACAGAGTTCCTCAAAGCTCCATCTTGGGGCCACTGCTGATCAACATTTGCATGCTCCCACTCACTCAAACAACAAAATATGTTACCATAGCTATGCTGATGACACACAAATCTACATAAGTGAAGTCAGCCTTTTATTACTTAAATGCATTGATAAGTTGTTCTAAATCCTGTTGAGACATAAGTCTTTTAATCCTCAGTAAGTTCTGTATTGTTAGTAGACTAGACTAAAACTGTCTGTACAAGTTTCCCTAAAAAGTCCACCAGACATCTGCAGGTAGTCTAGAACAATGCTGCTCGAGTCCTCATTAAGTGGCAACTGAATGGTTTAGGGCTTAAATACATCTAGGATTCTTAGACAGGTTCTTTATGAACTGATCAGATCCCTCAGGTCATACTTTCTGTCCCCAGAGTCAGAACTGCACATGGCACGGCAGCTCTGGGAGTTTGTTTCGCTTGTGAAACAAACTCCCAGAAAACTGCAGGTCTGCTGAAACTCTCAGCAGTCTTAAATCAAGGTTAAAAACATTTCTAATTGCTGCTGCCTTTTAACAAAACAAACGTTAATGTCTCACACTAATTTTTATTTCTTGCATTTTATTTTATTCTCTTTTATCTTTTTCTGTCTATATTTCATTTCTATTATTTTTTCATTTGACTATTTTATTTATTTTATTTCTTTTACAGTTTGTTAATGTACCTTTATTATTGTGCGATACAAATAAACTTGCCTTGCCTATGTCAGTCAAGAGTCAAGACTGATTTAGTTCTTTCCTACAGTTCTACATATATGTGTTGATTACTGATATACTTTAAACAGACCACTGATAGTAATGTGTGACTTATTTGGTAAGCTCATCTAAAAATCCTGTTTCTTTACTTTGTATCATTCTTTCATCATCAGATTTTAAAGCTTAATTTAGATAAGTTGACACTGTTTGATTATTCAACATAAAGAAACACCTTGAATAATATATTCACTCAAGTAAGATGCAGATCATATACCAAGAAAATGAAACATACAAGATGCCACTATTGACATATGACTTCTGTGGTGATGCAAAAAAATTACTTGTCTTGTATTTGAGACAAAGAAAAGCGAGTGTATAAAGATTCCACACAGTACTTGTAATTTATGCTGACATTTGTGTAAAACATGGATGATTTTTTTAAAGACATACTAAGCAGAAGTTCCTCTTGAATGAAAGAGAATGCCTGTTGATATTTTCCTATTAGCATTATACATAAAATGAAAGATTCTAATGAGAATCATAATGATCCTCATTCTGTCTCTCCAATTATTTTGCCTCCACTAAAGTGGTTGTTAATGTGAAAACAATCTCTGGCTAGAGAAGTATTAATTTACAAAACACATACTCGGTTTTATTGCTTGCAAGCTTCCAAAAAAAATTCTGACTATTAATTTAGTTTTAAGATATTTTGAGGTCTGTTTGTTGCTTTTTGTGTATATGATGGGATTTTTTTTTTTTTTTTTTAATTCACGAGTCCAGGATGTAAATATGTTGAGTTTAATTTTGCAATTTAGTTAAATTTCTTTCTTTCTTATTTCTTTCTTTTTTTGTGGTTGTTTTTAGTTTGTTTGTTTGTTTGTTTGTTTGTTTGTATGTAGTGTCAAATCACTCTTATGTGTGAGCCTGGAAATCTTGCAACCAAATTAATAAAGGAAATTAAGACAGTTACTATGTTTTAGGTTTAGTAAGAAACTGAGAGGTAGGTTCTTAAACGTGATGCTAAAGAGACACTCTAACAACATGCATGACTTCCACAACCTTTTCTAAAAATCATTACAATAATTATAAGTCAACACATCAGAAGCCATCAGAAGTTACGGTTTTAAACAATATAACCCAAATAACAAAGAGTCTGATCTTGCATTGCAGTTAGAATAAAAAAGAAAAATATTCAAATTACCCAGCAGTTACAGAACATCCATTACTCTGGAATGCAAAGTTACTGACAAATACAACATGCTACTGAAGTTATAATAAAATTTTATTTGTAATTGCAAGATAATATCAAATTGCAGCATGAACACTGGAGAATAACACACACTTCCCAAAATCTCGCAAGGAAAGAAATGAATCAAAGTCTGTATTCCCTGCTGGATGATGGACTGAAGCAAGTTCATAACATCATCAATGCTACAAATGAGTTATTAAGACCTCTCCTAAACTAAATTTCCAACCATCCCTGCAAATGATGTAAAAGTTCACATTCAAATCTTCTACACAATAACAATCCATCAAACCCCCAAATTCAAAGGATAAAATTCTCAGCTTGGAAACTTTACTATAGTGTGTGCTCGCTAAGCAACAGGATAATTCAATAATGGAAGCTGCTAAATTTTATTTTGCTCTAAACATAATGTGCTGTGCTTTACCTCTTTCCCTTGAGTTTTGTGTTTGCAGAATATGTGCAGTAGGGACACTGAAAACACTCACGTCTCCATATCACTACTATACTGTGTTCTATTGCTACACGCTTTAAAACATAAGAAACGTAAGAAAGCATAAGAAAAAATATTTAAATCATTCAAATGTCTTCCGGTTATGTTAGAATATACTAAAATACCTTTACGTCTTAAGATCGAAGCCTATGCAAGCTTCTAAAAGTTGGTCCTCCAGTGATGATGATGATGAACCCCCCCCCCCCACACACACACA
Organism: Melanotaenia boesemani; assembly: GCF_017639745.1. NCBI lineage: Eukaryota > Metazoa > Chordata > Actinopteri > Atheriniformes > Melanotaeniidae > Melanotaenia > Melanotaenia boesemani. Next base: position 5,870,654 of record NC_055696.1, read on the forward strand.
CACACACACATACACATACACACACACAATATATTCCACACAATATATTCATATTGTTTCAGGCCAGTGAAAAATTGCAGCTCCGTTTTTGATGGCCTGAGATGGAATAACTAAATCAGCCTAGGCAATGTTAATATATTTTCTGTTATTGCATTGGTTATTAATACGCTTTTCCTCATAAATTTGCTCATTTTCATTATAACAGTTTTTATAAAGGCTCCATGAAGAGGATGATAAAAAGCATTAATTGTACTAGCATTTAGCTACACTGATAAATGACTTCATTATATTAAATGTTCTTGTACTTACTGAAAATAATATGTATTATTGTAGACCAAAAATACTGGTGGAAAATATTACTTTTCCTACATATATATCAAAATTGGTGCTCCATATGCATTCAGTTAGCCTTATTTATGAGCTGTTTTAATGCCTTGTCTGCTGGGCAAATAATGTCTGCACGGCTTCAGATGTGGTTTATATCTATATGCTACTACTTGACATAAAAGATACATCACCTCCACAAAAGGGTGAGAGGAAAACTGTGTTGACAAACTGAAACACAGACTGTCCAACAGAAAGCATAGTTATAATGATGAAGAGAGGGTAGACCCACACTGAGGAAATAATTAGGACAAGGCTACTGTGCAGAATCCGTTTGCAGCTTCCCACTCAACTGTGTCAAACAGCTTGGTCAATAATCTTCCGCAATTCCAGAGGATTAGAGTCTTATTAAGGAGCACAGTCTGTCACGCAGACCTTAGTGCCCAAACAAGTCACTTCCTGACTGTTTACTCCGCGTTGCAGTAGAGACACAAACATGTAAACATGCCTAGATAATTGATCACATCAGGTCGAATATGCTTCCTCATAGTGTATAGTTTCTGAGTGTCTTATTAAGCTTACTTCTTCCCAAGGATTGTTCTCACAGTTGTGTTTAACACTATATTATGTAACTGACTGTTAAAACTTATTCTACCCAGTGGCAAAATGTGAGGATCTATAACTTGTAATTGGGCATGTTGTCTTTGCTCTGGGATTAATTTTATCCCTGTTAAATTTCATAGAAGCAGTGGTCTACAATAAAAAAACAAAAGGCATGAGAGGATACAATCTAAAAGTCTGCAACTTTTAGTATTGTTGTAAGGTAGTCATTCTCTATTGTTTGGAACATTTTAATCAACACATTGTAAACTTAACAAAGATTATACATCTTATTACCCCCCACCCACACGCACACACACGCATTTACACTTGTAGATCTGAGAGTCGTAAACCTTATGTCACAGCCCACCACTGAGGTCTGTCTTCGCCTCGTAGTTTGACAAAGGGAAGTGGACGGAACAATCTTCACAAAGTGCGTGCAAGACCCAAGTTCTTACCTTGCCCGTGTATTTTGGAGACGGCAGCAGCAAGAACCAAAACCGTGAAAAGGGTCTTAAATTGGCAGTCTTGTGCCGTAAACATGTCTTCTAAAGTCGAGGTTTGCTCTCACGTTGCAATACAGAGCGTCCGTGTGTTAAAAAAAATACTTCCAGCGGGGGAAAATAAAACAAGCAAGGCGTCTGCAAAATATAAAGGGACGCGCGCGGGTTGCTTCTGCAGTAATTCGCAGAGTGAAAACAGTCGAGAATAATCAGCCGAAATGCGGAGGTCCCTTTCTTTAATTTGGACGCTTGGTAAGCGGATTCCTGGCTGCGCGAGCTGTCGGCACATAGAGGAAAAGCAGCCGAGGCTTCAGCACCGCGGACAGCTCCTAGCGTCCGCTAATGGAACCGCCTCCACCAAGTTAGTCGGCGGAGTTAGGATCCTGTTGTCTCTGTTTCCTTTGTCATGCATTTATTTCCCCTCCTACTTAAATATACACTTTCTAATCATCTGTTTTCACCAATTTACTTATAATAAAAAACAATAAAAGTGGTTAAAAAGAAAGTATTTTTATATCTGGAACTCCCAGCCTCAGTTAGGTCAGATTATTAATATTTTGTTTCTTTTATGTGTTTACCATAAATGGTACACATCTAAGAGTACATACCAGACACATAATTACAAATTACACAATTACAGAAGCAATAAATGAAACAAGATATTTTCTTTATTGGAACAGGTTACAGGCAGCTCATTCCACGTTCTAAAGTGATGCAGAATTCTGCTGACTATTGAGAAAGCATAGCTTTCACCATTATGCTGTACACAGTTAATACTTTAAAGGTAAGTCATCAAACGTGTTTAATGGAACTATATTTAAAAAATAAAATAAAAATGAATCATTGGAGTCCTGTACAGAAATCCAGTGTTGACCATTATTCTGTCTGTCCAAGGTATGCCATCACCCATACTACCATTAAATTGCATTGCTTTTCATTTTTGACCCTAATTTTATCCCACACTATTCTGACTAGTCTTTGTGCCCAGAGGAGTCAGGACAGCCGCTGAGTGGATTTTTTTCTTCTTTTTCTTCTTCTTTTTTTATTTATTTTTTTCCAGTTCAATTCTCAGTAAAGCTCATACCCTGCTGTGCATGATAAGCCCTGAGGTGAGACATTCCTCAGGTGCTGGAAATAACCATGGTATGGTCTGAGTCTAGGTCATTTTTTGTCCCTTGTCAGGTTCAGGTTCAGTTTATGTCCCAGAGCTCTAACTGCTTGTAAGTGAAGTATATTGTGTCCTTTTCAGTGAATAAAATGGTCATCCTGAAATGCCATCTTTGGGTAAACCAGTAAAATACAATTTGTACTGCTGCTAATAGCCTAAGCTACGTATAAATATTAAGAACATTCCTTCCTCTGGAACATTACAACATTACAATATTATTAATGAGAGACTTGAGATACCTAACTGATAATGGAGAAATAAGAACGCTTGCAGAAGCCCAATCAGAAGTTTAATCAGTGTTTATTCAGGATTGTATGCCAATTAACTTGGAACAGTAATTACATTTTGCGATAATATGATGTTATTATCATATTATTATTATTTACTTTATATATTTATTGGAACCTGATTGTCTAAATTTGGGATAGCACCAGGGAAAAGATTGCATCCCCGGTGCTACCTCATCCTTTGTCTACCTCTTTGGATTCCTCATTGATTTTCCTCTTTTCCTTCAATGTGTCACATAGTTTTGTTTTTACTTCTATATGTAAAAGTTATTAAAAGTTAAAAAGTCCAGCCAAAAGGAAGTACTTCACTTATCATCAAGGCTAGATTTGAGTTTATTAGCCACATCACTGTCTAACAGATTTGCATTAAGTCTTCTCCTCATACAAAGACTGGGCAAACCAGAACTTTCGAAAAGCCTTAGGAGCCAAAGATGAACCAAAACTTTTCAGACAGATCTTTTCATGAGGTTCTGCAGTAACATACAGCATGACAAAAAAATTGATCTTCTGGGAAGATACACAGCCTCTAATTCCCTTTTAGAAAACATTCTAAATTAATGGTGAGCCTGTTATTAACATGGCATCTTGAAACAAATCTTAAGTTAATTTTTATGTGTAGGCTGGAGGTTAGCAAACTCCTCCAAGAAAACAAACTCCTACAATCAGCAAGGACTGCATGTGCATGGCTTAAGTTGACTTCTGACCTTCATGCAAGTTAAAGAGTAAATGATTTATTACATCATCATGCTTGTTTACTGTAGTTAATCATAGTAAAGTCAGACATCCCTCAGACTCTCAGTCACTAAAGTAATTGCTTCAAAGCATGCTTTCATTCATCAGTAACCTCATCATCCAGTCTTAGTATGACAAAAATCGTTTATTGAAAAATGACTACCTAACTTGTTGAAATATTTTTTCTTTGCTTCATAGCTTGAATATTAGTAGATGTTATCAGACGTTCTTATCGTTACACCCCTTTCAGTTATCTAGGTCACATTAGCCTGTTATATTAAAAGAAGCTTAATATAGCCAGTAAAATAATTGCAAAGTGTTCACATATGCATGTTCATGCCTGAACAATGATGTATCCAAACAATATTTGGAATTGGTCCCATTCTGTAAGGATATATAAGCAACAAAACATCAAATGCAGTACATATGAAGGTGGTTTTTCATACAGTTGTATTATACTCTGAGCATAGAAAGATGTAGCAGACTGACCTTCACTCACAGGCTGTGTTGTGCAGGAAATAGCAAAAACAGTAGAGAAACGGAAGTAATTTTAAGACAAGAGCGATTATGATAGGACTGGAAATAAAAACATTGGAAAAGAGCCAGTCAGATTTTATTTGAGACACTAAAATGTTTCATGTAAGCAGATGCTATTTCAAAATGAGACCACCATTTCTAAAAATAAAATGTGTCCAGTAGAGGCAGTAAAATGTACACCTGTTTTATCCTACCATAAGCTAAACAGGCTGGGTTATCATCTGTCAGCTCAGTTTGCTGTCACACCTCTGGGACTCAACAGCCTGGAATAAACAGAAATTTTCATTGCAGAAATATGAATGTCATTTTCTTCACACCCAGCTTCCTTTTGTACAGTTCTTTTTTTCCTCGTTGCTTCCTTTTCATCTTTTATGTTGACTTTTCTCTCAGGTTCTGTTTGACTTTTCTCACTTTGCCTCTCCCCACCTCCTCCTTTGCTGCAGCAATGTCTCTTTTTCCTCTAAATTTATCTCAGTCCCCCCCCCCATATCCCCAAGCATGGGCATCACTCCTTGCATCACTCCCATAACTCCCTGTGGCCTGACTCAGAAAAGGCTCTAATAGTCCAACCTTCCCTTTAGTGAAGCTCGATGGAGCCATAAAGCAACCCTGAGGCCTAGTTGGCAGCCAGATGGTTGCAGCCGAGCTTTCATTCTGCTAATGGGTAGGGGGGCAGAGCAGTTAATGAAAATCAGACCCTTGAAATGAAATGACCAATGTCCCAAGGTAATGAGGCACGCATCGGCAGCAAGCTTTTACAAGCATTAAGGTAATCTTAGATGGCAGGATTATGTAAAAACATCTTATGATGACTGTTTATTTGATTGCTTAAGACATACTGATTATTATACTGCATATTCAGCTAACAAACACACTCCCATTGACTCGGGGCACTGTCTGCAATACTTAGATTGACTGGCTTTGCTAATAAGTGCTTCACCCAAGCAAGGCTGTGCGCCAAATGCTATCAATGAGAGTATGCCCACGCAGCATTACAACCTTCAAATTACAGCCCATGTCATAGTCACAGACAGCTACAATATCAAAGTAACATTACACACAAATGCATGCAGGGCTAATCATTGTGCATTACATTCATAGTTTAAAACCATGACCCCTTTCAGCCAACAATTGCAATTAGAGTGAAATCTGTTCGACGTTCACTGTTATTTACTGCTATTTCTCTTGTACTCGCCTGCTTTATCAGCTCCTGGGAATATAAAAGATTTAGAGCTTAAAATTGAGGGAAACATATCAGACTTTGTAGTAGAAAAAATAATATATTCCTGATTCAGCACTGTTACTAACAGCACATCTACTTATCTGATGCAACCCAGTCTTTGGATGATTATTCCTCCTTGATGTTTTTAGTTGGCTGTTTTCTTTCTTTTTAAGTTTTAGTAGGTTTTGATCTTCCTTCCTTTCTTAGTAATTTCAGAAATACTTACCTTTACTTTGAAGAGCTATTCAACAATACAAAACATTTAAATAAGAAAAAGGTTCATTGTTCACTCTGTCTTCAAGGTATAAAAGGACACAAATCTTTTATTATTGATTTTTTTTAATGATTGCTGGAACCTGTATTTTATATGTGTGTGTGTATGTGTGTGTGTACAATTTTCCAATTTTCTACTGCAGACATTCTGTTCAAAGGAACAGATGCTCAATTTTCACAGTTGTTGTTTTCATGTGTTTTTATACAAACACACTGACATTGATTTTTTTTTTTTTTTTTTTGACTAGCGTCAATACAACTTAATCGCAAAATGTTTCAACGTTTGTATCAGCTGTGCCACCAGATTTGAGTCTTTCCACTTGAAGCACAACACAAAACCTTCATTTTGCATGAAAATGGAGCTGTACAAATGAGATGTTAAAATCACAGAATAATGTTGGGAACATATTGTGGTGTATGTTGTCACACAATTCTGTAAAAAAAAACTGTATATTAATTAGCTTTTAAGTTTTGATGCAGCTACAAGCAAATATGAAAAAAACCATACAGCCTACATATTAATCTCATGGCAAAATTGCTTAAGTCATATTTTAAGGTTTTATAGGCAATGATGCACAGTTAATCACCAGTGTTAGGAGGGTAGCATTAGGCGTATTTGGCCAAAATATGATTTAGGAAATTATTCTATGTGGCTACATATATATAGAGTAATCCCTATTTGTCATAGCAATTTAGTGTTTGCAATTGAGATTTTATTTAATGATTCTTTTATTGTAATGTTTCACCTGTTTGGATCCAGATGAAGACGATTGAGCTTTTACAGCTAAAAAGTAACCAGACTTACCAAAGACAAAAACTGACAAAATCCTTGTACCCTGAGTCCTTATATGCTTCACATTGCAGGGGATTACCATTCATGACTATTGCATTGGCAAAAATTACACGTGTCCAGTTCTAATACATATTCATTAGGACCAGCACTGTTTTAATGCAAAGGCTTAGAGGGGCTCAAATCCTGGAGCCTGAAGGCATAAAGGGCCCATGAGGCTCAGAGACAAAAAGAATCATTGGAAATTGAAAATTATGCGTGACTTTGTGTGGTAACCTACTTCCAGCTGTTGTGTGAGCACGTCTGGGGAATGGGATGGATACTTCTTGGTGGAGGGGACTGACTGTGATGTGTTTCAGACTGACGCATTACTGTCAGCTCAACTGCCAGTCAAATATATGACATACCTCGTTTTGCTGTTCAGTGAATGAGTTGCTGAGCTTCAAACAGAAATCTACTTAATCAGATACATGTCAAACTTACTGTCATCAATAATGTTGGCAAAATGTAATAGTGGACCTCAAAACAAAAACACAAACAAAGGACAAAACAATAGAATATTTTAAAATGATGTAATGCATCCATTTGACTACATGCCATATTGCATTCCTGCTTTCTTTGCAAATGTCTCCACAAACCTTGAAGTCTAATATCATGACAGATTTAAGCTTAAACAACTTGGAAATCATTTATCTGTTCATTCTACTGTTAATCGTCAAATTACTAAACATATCTGTTCACTACAATCTAAATACACACACATACACACACTTCTGAGTTTAAAGATTAAAACTCACTTTAATTGTCAGTATAGTTACTTACAAAGCCCACTCTATATGAATCTATATAACAGGTATAACAGCTGAATGTATTTGTAAGTTCTACAAGTTTATTAAATTGGTGAAAGGAGGGGGTCAGCAAAGCACAGGCTTTTAAATTAGCAGATCTTGTATTTTCCAATGAAATAGAATAACACCTAGTAAGGTACATCTCTCCTGTTTTCTTTTTGTCTTTACATCTCTTTTTTTTCCATTAGATTTTTTCTGTTTGTAAACAAAACAAATACAAACCAGGCAACACTGGCAATGATGGGAAACATTCCATACAAGATGGTGTATTGTTGGGTGTTGCATCCCAGCATGCAACAGAGCGTAGTATGCCTTCACATTCTCTGTTTAAAAAAACATACCTAAGGTGGCTGGATATTTGAAAGCTCCAGTGGCAACAAAGCAAAACTAGTGAGGGAAAAAAGAATCCTCTTGGACTGCCCCCAGAGAAATAGATTGTTGGCTAACTAGCCAACTGGACAACCAAAGCAATTTTTTTGGATGAATAATGCTAAACCCTAGACCACTTATCTTGTGCAGCTCCAGATATAAGATAGAATTTAGCTTAGTCAGTCAACATTTGCTAATTCTAAATTAATAAGTGTGATTCATGACAACCCCAGCTTAGCACCATATAATGTAATTAAGTTAATTTATAGCTCTTGTTATTCTCAAGATACACCTTTAATGACCTTAAAAATAAATAAATAAATAAGCAGAGAGAATAATCTGACTGCAGCATTTTGGAGGAACAGGAGTTAATTTTGTGTTTGCCTTGCTATACCAGCACAAAGTGCATTTGTATAATCTAATTTACACAAATTAAAATTATGAACCAACTTTTCAAAATCCCTCTGTGAAAAGGATGGATTTGATTTTAGATATTACTTTTATAGTTATGTTTAAATTTAAGACATTTAAGATCAGAGTCCAAAGTCACACAGAGGTTTTAAATGTAATCGCTGGCTTTAACCAACAGAAGAGTCGTGAAAGTGAGATCTAATGTCTCAGAGACTTAGGCTCAACTTCAAGAATCTGTTTTATCCTCCTTCAGCCCTGATCGTTTTCTTACAGCTAATGTTTAACATCAGTACCACATTGTATCAGATCATTCAAAGGGTTAAGATAAGGTAGTTGTCAGAAACAGATACAAAAAGCTGTGTGTCATCAGCATAAGTCTCAGGCATGCTGTATATGGAAGCATATACATATGAAACAGGAGAGGACTAAGAAATTATCCCATATTGAAATGAAAAAGCATTAAATGGTCAATTGTATGAAAGGTTGCCGTTAAGTTAAGGAGCACCAAGATAAAAACTTTGTGGTTAACCAAACTAATTTCAATATTCTTTACTGTTCTGTCTGGAGCATCTGTTTGCATTATTTACAGTTTCTCTCTGGGGTTAATAAAGTATTTTTCATTTTATTTCCATTTAATGTACTTCCCAGGTTAATGTAACATAGTGGTTAAAGTCAAATAAATTGTTTTTGTAGTAGATACATGTGTATTTATTGATAAACAGCTTATTTGAGAGTTTTTTCCAAGAATGACCAATTTGTGATTCACAGCTCTTAAACTCAAATAAACCAAGACTAAACTTCTAGGTAATGTAGTAGTAACACAATCTGAATTGCACAATTCATTATGATTCATAGCATTCCTGATGTAGAATGTTTCATAAGCACCTGTCTTTAACCTATTATAAAAGATCAAGACAGCATTATATCATGTGATGTTTTCACAGTAAGTGAATCATTAATTGATAAATGTTAAATCACATTTTCTTTACATATTACTTTATGTTTAAATAAAAGTATTTTGAACATATATAATTTTCTGTTAACACTGTTAACAGTGTCCTCAACAAATGCTGGTTAAAGCTTTAACATGCAAAGATGAAGCCATATGTCAACATGATCAAGAAACACTCACTGTCTTTTCAAGGCCAAAAGATTTAAAAATTGATTGAGGCACAGTGGACATCCTTTTTGTGGTAAGATGAATTGAAATTTTAAATTCTTTTAGGAAATAATGGATCCCACATCCTCTGATCTAAAAGCCAAAAGGACCATCCAGTTTCTTATCAATTTGAAGCCTGCATCTCTGATTTATGTAGGTAACTAAATGTCTATGGAACTGCTTACTTGCACATCAGAAAAAGCTGAAATGATCAATTACTAAAAGTATGTAAAGATTTTAGAGAAGCATACAGTGTGTTCCTGTGTTTTTTAGGGAAGGCAAGACAATACCAAACTGCTAAAATTGTATCTATTACAACAGCATGGCTTAACAGTAGAAGAATCCAAGTGCTGGATTGACCTCCCTGTAAACCTTACACCGATGAAAACCATTTGACACATCATGAGAGGAGAAATATTTAAAAAAAAAAAAAAGAAAAACAAAGACCCAGGATTGCTGAGTTGTTAGACTTTTTTGGTAAAAAAAAATCAAATAAAATTATGGAGATTTGTAATTACCTCATTCTGTTTTCATTCACATTTACCTTGTAAAGATTTCAAAAGAAATACAAAGACTAGATTTGAAAATACATGAATAGCGTTACGACATATAAAAACCATTTAATATAAACCAGTGTTTGACAAACTTTTTTAAGCAATGTACCCCTCTCCACCTACCTCATGAGGTACATTTATCCCCATTTGAGAATCAGTAACGTAAAGCCAACAATGTCTGATCACAGTAACATGTAATTATCATCTTAACTTGACTTACAACTGCACAACATCATGTTTTATAAATCCGTTCTAATCTTTATTGGTGAATCTGCAACACTTGTGGTGTTCTAAAGCAGTGATGGGAAAACTGATGATATTGCCAGCTAATGGATGCTTCTGGTTTTCTGGGAATCTACCAATCCCTTTGAAAGCCTTTTTTGTGCTTGAAGTAATTTATCATTAACCATGAACTCCAATTATCTGGTTGTTTTTGGTGATGACCCAATTTCCTGGAATTATCTCATTTTATCTTCATCAGCTCATGCCGAATGAAATATAAATAGTTCAGTGTAGTTTGCAACATTTTACCATCTTCCTTTTTTTCCACCACCCTCTTTTGTTGTGCACCTCCTGTTTGCAGAGCCCAGTTAATTGCACATTCCTCATTACCATGTATTGAAAAAGAGCTCCCTGTGAGCTGCTCCACATTGCAATAGACTTTTTTTTCATGCCTATCTGTGTACATCCATTTTCTGCTGCACATAAGGGAAGCAGGTATATCAAGCTCCACCTGACCTTTGACTTCAAATAATGAATTTCTACATCATCACTCTGGGCAAAAAGTCTAATAGACTGACGAAGGAAACATTTCTCTTAGCTGCCCATTTTCCTTTTTCCACAACAAACCACAGGGAAGTGTTGAGAACGGTTCTTGTGCTAGCTCGGCTCAATCTGAGTGCTAACACTGGGAATAGGATGAATGTGACCCCAAAGACTGAGCAGCATCTGTTAACCCCCCTGATCATTGCCTCTATCTGACGGCTAGGCTGAAGCAGCGTCTGCCCAGTCATGCGGGGCCGCGCCAATAGATTCAGCAGACTATGGTAATGAGCCTGAAAGGAATCCCAAGCTCAGTGCTGTCACTTTGATGACTCCAGAATTAACACTGCACTAGAAATTCTCCACACCTGCTGTAATAACACTCAAGATAGGGGGAAGGTGTCTTCAGTAATACAGGTACAAGAAAATTAATGTAACCCCTCTTGTCAAATGTAATTAGAACCATGGTGGCACAGATATGGTGCAGTGGATGTTTTGAAAAGGTTGAAGCAAGAAATTATTGCTGCAGGGGGGGACTCTATTTTGCCCTGATAACAGTATTTCATTTGCCATCACAGAGACATATGTTATGTGGTTTTCTGTCCATAAGTATAATTGCTTGTTGGGCTTTGTGCTAGAGAATTTTCAACGTATTTCCTTACAAGGCAACACATAGTCCGGTGCAAACGTGCTTCCACTATTTGAGATGGAATACATGAGAGCTTTTATAGAAATCTGGAAAATTAACATTTCATCACTCATGGATAGTGTGACATGTTGCCCCCACATCCACGTCTCTGTTCACCATTTCTCCTATTCCCCTCTTAGTATACTCCTCCCTCTCCTTGACCTTCTCTTTTCATTAGTCAGAGTGTGTCTCATGCCTCTGAGCATGCTGATAGTGCACTGCTCCAAGGCTGCATTTATCACAATGATAAAGCACTCTCAGACAACAGCCAAGTATCTCAAGGCTAGTGGCCACGGTACCTGACAAGTGACAACAAGTCACACAAACAACTCCACCTCCATCCTATCCTATCTCCCCCTCCCACCAGCCACCAGACATATACCAAAGCTAGGTGGTCACAGGTTGTCCCCTTATGTCACACGAGCCCCTAATGAGAAGTTAAGTGCAGATGAAGGCAGGTGGCTGTTCATGACAGCGGATATGCCCCTGCCTACTTGTGCTCACACACACACACATACACTTTCCCTACACATATGCATCCATTGTGTTGTGTGTGGGGGTTGACAGCGACATCCTACAGGCCCCATAGAAATGCGAGTCTTGCTGCTTTCGCTCCAGCTTTCATCTTTGCCCACAGTTCACCTCACTTTCCTCTATTCAATGATTTTTTTCTTCTTCCACTCTCAGCCACAAAGATGCTGTCGCCCTCCGGAAAGCTACAGCCCGCAATCACCACTCTGCTTTCAGACTTCATCTAACAATAGAGATGAGGGAAGTTACGTTATTCTCTTCAGAAATTATTTGCAATTATTCTGATGGAAGGCAATGGCTGAATTTCTTGATTTCTTTTTTTTTATTTCTTTTTTTTTTACTTTTAAGTCATCATTAAATTTAATTTGAATGCCATTGTTGTATTGAAACACATGTTCAGTTATATTTAAAAAAGTATATTGTTCATGGAAAGGCATTTTAAATGAACGGGCTTGAAAGGCAATTTTACTTTACTGACACAGAGTTTGATGTCTTTTGTTCTTTTCAACTTAAATATGCTTCTTTCTTTGCCTTTCACTGTCGGGCTCACACACACATTTATCACAGATATGACAGCCTGACTGAATCCTGCCTAGACTTAAAGGACATTTATATATTCTACAAAGCTTATCAGCACTCTTGTGCCATAAGCTGACATTTGTTTCATAATGTTTTTTATCAACATAATCGTGCTTTTTCTATCGTGACACATTTTTTTTAATGTGTTGAAAATAACAGAGATGTAAGACTTGTAAAACTCCTTTTCTTCTTCACATTTAGAAAATTTGTAATTCCAAAATGCAAAAGAGCTGTTTGCAAAAGTGAGAGTGTATGTTGCCCTGAAGAACTATTTTGACACACTATAATGATCACAATCTATGGTGATTGTAAAAGCTCTTTCCCCGCATTACATTCTTTGACAAAATGGTAATGGCTTTGAGAAAAGTCAGTTTTCCACATATCTTATTGAAAAAGCACACAGTGCACTCTGCAGAAGGGTGTGATGATGGCTACACAGAGGTAATGGAGGACCTTGAAGTGTTTCTGAAATAACAAATGTCAAGGAGGATGGATGGTCATTCTATTACCCTCTTTTCATCTTTTGCAGAAACTGTCAGTTTAACAAATCATTTCAAAAACTGCTGCTGCTTGACAGTTGGGGAGAGATTTTTTTTATTATTTACAGATATTTGGAGAGTATTACTGAGCTATTAGAAACAGCTAGAGAGCACATCCTGACAGTCAACCAGTATTCTTGCGATGATACGGACTGTTCAGGTAATTAAAGATCCTTACAAAATGTGGATTAGCCACAGTATTATTTTGCATGATGATTGCACGGCTAAATTAAATTGTTTTTCACCATCTTCAATCTTTACCCTCTACTCCTAAAAATAATCACATTTTTTTTTTCTTCTAGCATGAACCACATTCAATTCTCAGTATTCTATCTGAGTTCATGTTTTCCACACACTCTCCAATGCACCTCTTTCACACTCACAGATATATTGCTCTCCAGTCCTGCTTTTTAATAGTTTTTTTTTCTCATATGGTTGTTTTTGTATTCGTGATCATATCTCACTGTAGATGCTTAACTCTCACCTCTGTCAGACCAGAATTCAAGTCTACAAAACCCCTCAACAATGGTTCCACAGCAATATCTCAGGATCAGTGACCAGTGCTTTCTTTGTACTGTGTAGAGTTTACAATCTGAACTTCTTGAAAAATGTACTGTGTGACATCTCAGCAACAAATATCTCATTCTGTGTAGTGGAGCTGTGTACTCACTATTGCCAGCTGCATTCCTTTGTTTCATGCTTCACTATTTCCTTTAATGTCCCCTCACTGTGTGAGTACTCGGGTTCTTAATGGCCTCCTTGTGTTATGCTCAGTGGAACAGTCAACAAAAGCATGATCTGGGCCCTTTTGTATGTTTGTGTTGTTTTTTGTTTTTTTTTCTTTTTTGTATCTGTCTCTCTCTTTCTCTTATTCAAAATATAAAAAACACTGTTCAATTCATTCCCATGACACTACTGGGCTTCTCTACTCCACTGTACTCATTATAATAACATGGTAAGATACACAGCACCATAAAAAAAAAACATGATTAAAGTAAATGTTTCTTCAAATGGCTGCAATCACATTTAGAAATGCAGGAAAATTGTAGGTAATAAGATACAAAGATAAAGAGATTTTTACAAATGGCTTCTACCTTCATCACACTGAAGGTTCGCCTGAGAGTCAAATGTCAACACAGGATAATAAATTCTACATTTTATTTGGTGTAACTCATACATCACACAGCTCATTTATAGTATTATCGTTAACAAATGATAACGGCTCTGCGCAATACTTTAAGGAGACACAGCGGCATAGGCTCAAACTTCTCTCTTAACCGCCAGTATCTATAGCACCCTTGAGCAAAGTACTTTACACTCAGCCACTCCATCAAAACAGTAAAAACTGTGACTAGTATGAGAAGCTCCCAAGTCTTTTTGTGTGTCTTCGTGCAATTTTTTTTAAAAAAACAACCAGGCTCAGCAAATCTTGGCCAGAAAATATTCCTTATAACACATTCTGAAAGTTTAAAAAAAGAGGAAAAATCTCCATTTCTATTCTGTATTGTGCCTGAAATCTAACTGCCGGTGCCTGGCTGAGGTCATCAGGTCGACTTTGACCTCACTGAATGGCCTCAGGTGAGGAGCAATCATGAGTGCTATCTGGAAAGGAAAAAGTTGCTTTACAAGCAGCTGCTCTATTCTTTCCCAGCTTTCGTTTGTGCAGGAGCTGTACCACAAAGTAGCATGGTAAATTTACAGTAAAATCTACATTTTTTGTAGCATTGTCACACAGTGTCATATCCTAAGGTGCAATGAGCTGTCAAAGAAAAATACTTATTTTACAGCATTAATAGAAATTTATAGTCAACTTTACTGTAATCATTAGAACATCACAGAAAGTATATAATAGTCTATATATAATAATCTCAAAATAATATAATAAAGAATAAATAATCTAAGACAGAATAATAATCTAAAATTATTCTTTTTTTAAAAAAAAAAAAAAAAAGCTTTTATGTTCCTGCAAGTGTTTGGTCTTTGTTATGACCCCTTTGTGTTTTTAAATTAAATATTTATTATAATAACCGAAATCAAATACAATTTCCTATACTATATATAGTTCTTTTAATAGGTGATGCTGTGATAGCACTGCGTGATCAGCAAATTGAAATAGGCACGTCTGCTGGACTCTTTCTGTGTGGAGTTTGCATTTTCCTGCTGTGTTGGTTTTCTCTGGGTGCTTTTTCTCTTATTTCCCCAGTCCAACACATGCATTTTGGGTTAATAAGAGATACTAAATTAACCAAAGGAGCTCTCCAAAACATGGCAATGTCTATATTTATGTTAAAAAAAATGATCCTATAGCAACGTATCTGTAGGTTGTTGCTTTGCATGAGGGAGCGTCCACATGAGATCACTGTAACCATAATCCATGATTGCAAAAACATGCCATCTGTAAGCACAGTAGGAAATTGACAAGACTGTCAGATGGACTTAATCTCATAGTGGCTCACATGGGAGGCAATTGACTAACACCAATCCCAAAACCCAACTCCTCCTTAAAAGGCCATAATCACAGAGTGAAACATGTATGCACTGTCAAGCAGCAATGTGTCACAGCTGAATCACATCACATAACCAGAACCTTAGGATATATTAAACATATACTGTGTGTCAAAACCTTCTAGTGCTGCCAGAGTAAGAAAAACCAACCAGAAGAGGAGTAGTCTCTAACCATTCTCAATTACTGCTGCTTTAACAGTTGCCATGGTTACTGCTTATACATGACAGTCACCCATGCAGGGAGGTGCTTAGAAGGCAGAGTTTAAGCACAGCAGAGAGGGAGAGGGAAGAGCCGGTAAGATTTACTGCATCCCAATTGCACCTTTTCTCATGGTTTACAAATTCTGCATCAATCCTAAATGCATAATGTGGATTCAAATACAGTAAACATAGTTTAAATTTACACTGATTCACTGGTGAGGTTGACCACATTAGTGTTGAATGGCCATGCAGCAGTTCTGAAAGAATATTGTCATTGTTTGGGTTTTTTTTTCATCCAGCTTACATCAAAAAATATATATAACTGCAAACATATCAGAAGCACTTTAAAGTTTTTACTTGAGAATATTTAAAAATTCCTCTAACCAATAATAAAATGACAAACTCATACAATGGTCTCCCTTTAAAGAACTCCAAATAAAATGCTAATGGACTTGAATGTTATTGTTTGTAGATTCTTTGGGGAGAGTAGGATTACAGCTGGGTTATATCATTCCCTTTATATTAGTATTGAGTGAAACAGTGAGTATAACCTGGTTAGAGTAATCTCTGTGACTTCACAAACTGAATTACTTTGAATTATTAGTTATATGATGTTTTTTTTTAGTTTCTTCTTGCTTGTGAATTTTCAGCTTTTACCAATAAAATTTCTACACTGGTTTGCTGTCCACTATTCTTTATTATAATTTCATTCTGTACTATTACTTAGCTGTGCAACTTTAAAAATGCAATCACCAATTATTTTGCACTCATGTCAGCACTTGAATGTGTGTTAGTGCACCGAGAGTATTTGTAGAGTCTGCTCTTATCTGAGAACAATTAGATAAGAGCAAAGAAGACTGGTGGATGTCAGAATTTTAATAAAAACCAAGTCAGGTTTTTTTTAAGGAAAAGGGAACTTCTTTATAAGAAAAATTGGCAGACAAAAACACTTCCTGTAAATGCAATAAGCTTCCTATTTCGGCATGCTGTGGATTTGGCTGTCAATCATTATGTTGGTTTAATCTTGTCTCACAGAAGAGGTGTCTGTCCCAAACTAACTCTGTTTTGAAAGAAAGTTAAAGGCAGTTAGGGTATGTTTTCTATTCAAAGTCTTTGGGGGAAAAAAGCAAATTAGTGATATGGTGATTGACAGATTGTTCTTTTTCCCAAAATGATATTTAATCTGGTCTTAACAGTATTTGTGTGTTTAGGCTTTCACTGATTTCTTCTTGAAGTCAGAATTCTGACAATAATCAAACGCAAACATCCACCGAGATTTCTAAAATATCCCAGTAACCCTGTCTAAAAGCCAAAAGGCAAAAAAAAATCAATAAAGCGTGGCACTGTGGCATTTCCAGCTCAAGGCTCAAGGTGTAGCTAGAAGCTGAGAGGTGAGTGGGGTGCAGCAAAAGGCAGGTGGAATAAAGTGACATGGGGTGAGAGCAGGAGGGGGTGATAATAAGGAATCCATGTGACTGACTCACAGTGATGGTTTTACCTGGCTATGAATATTTCAGACAGCAGTGAGGTGTGTTATTACAGCTCAGTGGGAGCACTCACAACATGGGGCGAGACATGTGCTGTCACAAGATAGGACTGAGCACACAACACACACAAACAATGCCATTTTTTTCCAGCATTCACAAAGAACACATCTCAAATTACTCAACCATGTTGAATAGCAGAGTGGCAAAATGTTTTCATCAACAAACTAAAAACAGCATCTTCCACTGACATGCTCCCCTAAATCAATATACCAGCCAATCAATAAGCAGGGAAAGGTTTACGACGATCGGAAGCCTAGCTCTACCAGTAGAGAAAGTAAAAATAAATCCATGTACTGTATTTTGCTTGAGTTGGAGCATTCCCACATGCCAAGAAGACGATTAAATAAATATTCTGTTTACATGAACTGGCTGCCCAGGGGTCTTCAGACTAGTCCAGAAAAGCAGCTTCATTCAGCTAGCTAACAACCTAGAGCCTCTGGCCATTCTCATATATTCCCTCCATTATTTCACCAGCCTCTGCCTCTCAAGCAACCATCTCTTTCACAAAATAGTGTCTGGAGATGAGACTGTCATTGGATGCTGTAGTGGGGAGAAGAGTGTTGGTGGGTAGAAACTGTAGATAAATGTACTTTAAATATATCCCGGGTGATAAAAAAAAAATTATTGATTATAGATTAGGCATCCTCTAATGTACTTCACAGACATGGATGGACTGTGCAGGCAGTGCTACAAACTGTGACACATAATTTATAAACACAATTTATTGCTTAGTTTTAATGGCTACAACTTTCTAATTTCACTCATCTCCACAAAAGTAATTTTACAATGCCATTTTTTTAAATGCTTATGCCATAAGTTGGACTGTGTTAAACTGTGATTGCAAATAACAAGTAAGGTACATGTACTAGCCAGAATTAAATTATGATTGGTGTTAATTTTTCTTCAACCTATATAATGTTGTTTTGTCAATTCAAAATAATAGGTGTGAATGGTGAATACCAGACTGCAGAGACCTCTGTGTTCAAATAAAAGATGAAATCATTCTTTAGATTGTAAAGACTTATTATAAGCAAGCTATAAAATCATGTAAAAGCATATTTTATGTTTTTTTTACAAGCAGTTTGATCTGTATATACTGCATCTTATGCAGTGTTTAAAAGAAATAGTGAGGTAATATTTTGTCCATGTAGAATCATGACAGCCAGAACCAGCTCTGGTAACAATTAGACAATTACATACTTCAACATTTCGAATATAAAAGTCATCATTGCAAAATGTAGTCTATGTAGATTTTTTTCTTTAAAAGTATGATTATCTATATATTACTTTATGCTAATAAACTCATATTTTTGCACTTATACAAACCATAAACCTTACAAATCCCAATGTAATAATTGAAATCAATGCAATTTATTTTAAGCTTCTCATATTTAAATAGCAGGAAAACAGAGATTTACATCAGAAGCCTTGTAGCACTACTCTATTTAATTCGTCATTTAGTTCACAGTATATTCAGAAACAATTCCTCCTGATGGTGACTTCCAACATGGTCACCTGAGACAAAGGCAAAGCACCAAGCACCAAGCAGAGAGCAGTCAGTCTTATGCATTATACATTATCTCTTAGTTATTCATCAAAAAGGACACGTATTAACCTGTGTTCAACCTTGAGAGCGCTATTAATATTCAGCAGAAAGTGATGTTTAAACAGATCTTAAAATAAATGCTATGACTTTTATAAGTTTGTAAGAGATAGTTAAGGCATGTGGTCCTGCAGTTTGTTTGCACATAGTTTGTAAAAATATGCCATTTGGTGAGGATACACTTTCTCACCATGATTTAGAAGTAGCTATAATTTTATTATGTATAATCCTTATTGATTTGTTATTGTTAAACATGAATACTTGTATGCTTATGCCACTACAATGGGTGTGCTGTATATAGAGAACGATTATATGGAGTAAATGTATCATTCAAACTGCCCCCCTCACACACACACACACACATACACACACCCTAGTACCACCAGATGCTCAAGTACAATATATGCAGCATGTAATGTACTAATATGTTGTTCTACATCAACTCCACCATGTTCTTGATCATAATGCAGCATTCATACAGGATCATCTCTCCACCTGCTTACATGGGTGATATCATTCGTCTATATTTTATTAAGAGGATGTAAAAGTAATAAAACAACTAACCGTAATGACAGTGTGGAGTTACACAGATAAGAATGATGAAGAAATACTGATAAAACATGTTTTGGCTCAAAGCAAAGTTTCTTGTTATCACTGAAGTATAAGTCTTCACAGCGGTGATTCAAACCATACAATGCATATGAATGGCTGTTTTTACTAAATCTTCTTTACTTTTTATAATCTTTTTATTTCTATTTTGATTTAGTTTTACTTTTTTACTGACTTGCTTTTGTTTTTATGAGAAAACGACTTTAGTTTTAATAATCAGTTATCAATTATTATTATTATTTTCTAATAATTAATCTCTGTACAGCAATTGTTGATAACTACATTAGTAAAATGCTAGGTAAAAATAAATAAATAACTGTTTCCGAAGCCTGTTCCTTGCAGAATAATCTGGATACCTCTGTATTGTGATGAAGCTGATGCAATATGGGGTTAGAAGCGTTGGGTTTTCTCTTTATTTGTTGAGGGATAAAAGATGAGGACAAGTCCCTTGCCAGCCCAGGAAATCAAATAATCTTCCATTTTTAAATTGACTAGCTTTTTTGTTTTAATATATAATACATTGATAATACATACAATATGAATGACTCAGTATTTCACCATGCCAATTTAATTTATGGTTGCTTTTTACAGAGAGTAAAATAACAGAATTCATGCAAAATAACTAGAAAAAGTTCATGTCTGTAGCAAAACAATTCTACGGCTGTTTGAGTTACTATAGCTTTTGGATTAACTTGATGAGCTTTCTGTCATGGTAACATGACAGAAAGCTGAGTTTGAGACTCAGCAGAGAACCTAAGAGGAAGCCAGTGTTGTTACTTATATGAATGGCACCTGTGTAATAGCCAAATAGGTGCACTATAAAACCACATAGGTGCTCTCAGAGCAAACTGTTACACCTGCCAGAATGTAATTTTTGGTGGAACAGCATGACACCCTTCACTGTTAACACAAAAACTGAGTGTCTGAGCAACCTTTTCATGTATGAAGCATTCAAGTAATGGAAGCACAGCTCAAAAAAGTTTGTTTCCCTTATTTTGACAATACAGTCATACTGTGAACAATCTTTTTTATTATTATTATTTTAATTAAATTATTAAATTTAAGTGTGCTTGATCTATGTTTCTTAGGCAAAAAGAAAGAAAACAAAAATTAGAATGCAAATTGAATAAAAAATGCTTCAGAAACATTTGGGAAATCATTTAAATGCATTGCATATCACTTGCTTTGGGCATCTGCACTTATCTTCGAGATTAGAGGAAATTGTTAGAAAATAACAGTTATTTTAATTTATTCTCAGCTCTTTCTATGTGCACAGTCCTTATGCTGAACCTACACTGGAGTTCTTACTTTGTTGCAAAGTTGCAAAGCATTAAATATCATTATCACCCGATAAACTAAATAATAAGATCACTCAGTTATAATTTTTTGCATGCAGCCACTTGTAATCACCACGTCAAGAATGAAGATGTGTATCAGTCAGTTTCATTTATATGAATGAAGAGCTTTGGACACTGAGGGAGATTGAAGGCAGGTGGAATCACTGCAGATATGAAAAATGAATTATGTACAAGAAGAAAACAGTTTCACTACCAGTGGGTCTTACAACTCACTTTCACCCAATGGAGTATAGATAGGACTTCCTTTTTTAGAAAAGCATACATAGTGTACAAAAGTAAAAATGTCCTAAAAAAAACCCAAAAAAGAAAAAAACTGTGGAAACTCTTATGTTAGTGTACACTAACTTGATGATATCTTTCAATAAAGTTATGCAGATCAAAAGATACAGATTGGTAAGACTGAGGGAGTCATACCTTTGTTTTTTTAAGTTGTTTATTGTTTTTACATGTTTCAAACCAAGTGGTATAACTAGAGCTATTGATTTCAATTTACAAAGGTCCTGTTAGAGCCATACAATACTGTAAAAGTCATTCTAAAAGCAGGGAGAAATAAAATTTAATTAAGCAATCTGTAATTAAAAAGTTGATGATGAAAATTATTATCATGTCATTATCAATCGTGACAACTGTAGCAAAGACTTGACAGAAATCATGGCAGTGAAAACATGTCTCTGATGTTCATCAGATTTTGATTGCTTAATGTTTAAGCAGGGCAAATACATTTCTGACCTTTACATGACTGGATGTCAAAGGCAAAGTCAAAACTAGTGGTCTATGAAGCTTATTTACTAAGGCAGACAATCCAGCTGCTCCTGCACAAAGGTTGAGGTATGAAAGCAGCAAATGTCAAAATGACAAAGCTTCCCTTTGTGCTTTGTCTTGACAACCATACAGTTCACAGGAGTAGAATTGATTAATCACAGTGTTAATTAATGATAAATGGAGTGAGCAAAGGTTGTTAAAAGAAACAATACAATGTTCTGATTTTAGATGGAATGATGGCTCATTCTCATCATGCAAGTCGTTCAGAAAGCACTACCCCGGCATTAAGAGCTGAATGTGTTGAAATACTGGGTCCTTCCCTCTACTGTTGCCAAGGGAGCTGCAGCGGACTTACAAGAATAATCTAGATGTGTGAAGGGCTTTATCCTCTAACACTGCGACCAGCTCTGGGCAAAGTTGGAGGTAGGGTTAATGCCACAAAAATGTATACACACACGTTCTCTAAATTCGGTTAATTAGAGGGACCAAATTTCAGCTTTGACGCCTTTACATGCCTTTTCCCTTTCATTTTTTTACATCTCCCAGCCAGAGTGATGTGATAAAAATCAAATGAAAATGAGCATCATGTTTCAAAATTCATCCCAGATGTTAATCTTCAAAGAATTTGCACAGTTGGCACGGATTTCATTGTCTCTGTTAACTTGCAGTCAAGGATGAAATTGCACTGCTACCCTTACATATCATTTGATATGTGGGTGAGAATTTCTTTAAGATTTTTCCTGTCACATCTGAGTAGGCAAAAGGAAATGGTCAAATTTGTAAAACACTTCACATCAGCATTTGTGGTGAACCGTTTATTTTGAGTTTAATGGGGAAAAAAAAAAAAAAAAAACATTGCAGTTGCAGATCCCCGGGGGGAGAGTTGAGTGACCTGCCAAATTTAATTTCTCTCTGTGTGTATTTACTAGAGTAGCTATAGCAGGGAGAAATGTATTGTGTCAGCGCCTGGCAGTTCTTTCCGTTATGGAAGCTCAGTGACCCATTATGTTGTGGTGTGATATGCACTGTAGTGTAGAGCAGCAACAGTAAGAATTGTAAAATTACTTTATGGTAAACTGAGAATTTACATATTTGACTTTCACAATGTGCTGGCTGGCTGTTCAATGGTTTGGACAATGAAAGGTCAAGTTGTGCTCGACTTTTATATGTGAAATCATGCTCAGTTCAAGGGTTGTTGTTCTACCCAAAATGTATGCGGAAACTACACTAATGCAAACAAAAGTCAATGACAGTCCCTGATATTGTCAGCATCATGAAGTACAATAGAGGCACTCTATGTTATTACTATTAATATTGTTAGCATGTTCATTTTTTATACCAAGAAAGGCTAGAGTACACGAATACTGCCATTCAATCTACAAATGTAAAAAGAGTGAACCCAATCTCTGCTGAGGAGTGCAAAGACTACTAGAACAAACTGAGGACAATCTGATTTCCGTCTTTTAGACAATGAGGCCCATCACTCAGTATCAGTCATGTGGCACCATGGATCATATTTACACCCAGACAGCAAATTGGGGCTCCAGGGACAAGCACAGGAAGCGGCGGTAACTTGACCAAACACAGCCCATGCAGGCCTGTGAGAAGAAAGCAGCAGCTATGCATCACGCCGGAGGCCATCCATCACTCGAGCCGCTCGATTTGAAGCAGCCACTTTAAGATTTGCAGCAACCTTCAGCCCTTAAGGGATGAGCAGGTGTCAGAACTTACGTTATATACCCCTCACAGGCGTGACACTGTGTACACTGGTCATAAAACGTCAGGAGGTAAAATGTCACTACACTCATTTAACTGAAATGATTCTTTTTAGTTATTTCATGGTGTTTGATCAGGTTGCGGTGAGATTGCACCAGTGTAAAATTTAATCAATCTATAAAAATAAATTGCACCATTAATAAAAAACATTTCATTAAAAAAGCAGAATATATTATCTCATTGGTAGATGGAAAGATATTGGTGCTTTTGGTTGAGAGAAAAATCATGATTAAATCATGGCTTTAGCAACAGTCCAGTCCAGTCTGCCGTTTGCAGACTGAGCCAAGCATGGCAAATAGTCTTTTTATGATCAGTCTGGTAGTAATTATAGGCATATATGCTTTAGTTCTGCAATGGCTGGAGGACTTTTGGATAAATGGAAATGAATGCATGTGTATGTTCCTTTAATGCCTCTTAATAAGAACTTGAACCAATAAAGATGAAAGCGCATTTTTAAACAGACATTAACCATTATTATGGTTATTGCTATTGTTTATTTGTCAAAAATCAACTTTTGCAACAGCTTAAAACTTTATTTCAGTAGCTGCCATTTCTTAGTTATTATGTTTTTCCTTCACTCTATTTTGCTGTTAAATGTCCTGCAAAATTCAATTCATCCCACACAGTTTAAACTCCTAACACTTCCCAAGTTATTTGTTTTGGATAATTGCATCAATGCTTCAGAATGTGTTTGTTTGGAGATTTAGTAAAACTGAAACCTTATAATGCACAATTACATTGGATTTTGAACGATTCAAAACACAGGGTTAATCAGAGCACCTTTTCCACACTAGTTTCACAGCTATATTGAAATGGGCACAACATCATAACAATGCATTAACTGGTGGAGGTGTTAAAATGATCTCCAATCCATTATCTTCCTAAATTACTGGTAGCTTTGTTGCTATTACATTTTGTATTTTGCAGAGAGAGGGTAGAATTGCAAACCCTTAACCCAAAAACAAGAGATCTTATCATTTTATTTCAAATGCATGCAAACATCCAAGCTGAAATCATCTAAAGTCAAAGCTTTCAAAGTTGGTCTAACACACTTGGATAAATTGGAGATGAATCATTTTGGGGGGTATCTGCTAAACTAGGTTGAAATGGGCTTAACATTCTGCTCATGCTTTATAGTTTCAGAAATAATGCATCTTGTGTAAAAACAGCAAAGTGTAAGTGTAAATTAATACAGCTGAATTCACAACAAAGCTGTTCTTTTTCACATCTTTGAAAAGCAGCATATTAACTCTCAACTCTTGGCCTCCAGGCTCTGAAATCTAATAAAATCCTGTTTTTGTAACTACAACATCATCTGAGAAAATCACCATTGTGAAAATGTCTGCAGTGATTTAGAATATACTTACATGTGCAATGGCCTCCCGCAGAAAGTTAGAATAA
The DNA here is from genome assembly GCF_017639745.1 of Melanotaenia boesemani. Taxonomy (NCBI): domain Eukaryota; kingdom Metazoa; phylum Chordata; class Actinopteri; order Atheriniformes; family Melanotaeniidae; genus Melanotaenia; species Melanotaenia boesemani. The sequence continues at coordinate 5,895,292 of NC_055696.1, forward strand.
GATTGTGAATGATTGTTGTTGCTTTTTTGTTTTTTGATGTTGTTTTTTGTTTGTTTTGTTTTTTCACACAACATCTCAACATTGGTTATTCTTCAGAAAATAATTCATTCTACCCATGCTTGCACACTGAGACATAACGGGGTTCAATTAAATGGTCAAGTCAACAGCTACTGAGCCGAGTGACTGTTTCCTTGGCTATAGGGATGTAATATAACTGTGCACTGTATCTGCATGCTGTAATTTTCCATATCCACATGAATGAATTAACAAGAAGATAATGAACTTTGATGAGATTGTATTGTTCTGTGACTCCTGCACATGATTTCCCCCCTTTGTCACCAACAAGCAAAGCAGTGTTAAAGAGCTCATTTCATGTATTTCTTTGTGTTACATCCTCGTTTGCTAGGGATGATGAGGACGGAACACAAAGTGAGTCAGAAACCTGATCTCAAATGAAAATACAATTTATTCTAAAACAAAGGGTCAGGTACAGGTCCGGTGTCGACTAAAACAATCAATAAACAGGTAACTCAAAACCAATAAACAAACTAAAAGTGTCCGACGAAGGGGAACAAGTACTATAATATGCCAAACAGAAAGTCTCACCAAAAGGGTTTATAATAGCTACTATAAATAAACTGAAAATGTCCCAAACAAAACTGGTTACACGCACATGGGCGGATTTTAGCTCAATAACAAACAAAGACTTCACCTCACTCAGGGTATAGGTAACACAAACTACAAAGTAATGACTTTACAGATTAACCAGTTTCACAATGCCAAGCCCACACAGGGTAACTTCCATGACCACAGGTTCACAATACTCCCAGTCTGGCAAGCTGCGTCCCTCTGTCCACAGCTGCCTCGAGTGAAGCAGATGATGGGGCTTAATAGGCGCACCAACAATGTTATTGGTCGGCAGCTGGCATCCCGGAAGCAGGTGGACCAATCCAGGTGGGGGTAGGGCGGCGCCAGATGAGGTTTCCCTGTCAGTCATCGGCAAGACAAGCTGCAGTCTCGTCTGGTCATTAGGCCGGCAGGTACGCGGCTGTAACACTTTGAGATCAGTTGATCTTTTAGTTGCTCTTGACTAATAGTGAGTAAAACTGAACATTACGCAGCATAAACAAATTTAGTCTGATTTAATCAGTTTTGATTCCCATTCTGTACTCTTCACAGATTAGTTTAACTGGTACAGGTTTAATGGCTTTATACGCCTCTAAAAATAGAAAAAGAAAATACTAAACATTTGAATGTCTAAGTCCATTGACAAACAAACAGCTCAATTTGATTGCTGGATCAAAAGGCCTTCTGTTGTCCTTCAAACACTTTATTAGGTACGCCTATTGCTTGTTAACACAAATAGCTAATCAGCCAACCATATAGAAGCAACTGAATGCTTTTAGGCATGTATATGATCTAGCCAACTTGATCAATCTAAGCAAGACAAATGGGAAGAAACGGGATTAGAGTAAGTTTGAACATGGCAAGTTTGTTGTTGCCAGATGGGCTGGTCAGAGTATTTCAGAAACTGCTGATCTACTGGAATTTTCACACACAACCATCTCTAGGGTTTACAGAGAATGGTACAAAAAAGAGAAAATAGTCAGTCTCAGTTTAAGAGGTTAGAGGAAAATGGGCAGACTTGTTGGAGATGATAGAAAGGAAACGTTAACTCAAACAACCACTGGTCACAACACAAGGTACGTAAAATACCATCTCTGAATGCACAACAAGTTTAACCTTGAAGCAAATAGGATATAGCAGCAGAAGACCACACCGGGTGTCACAGGAAACTGAGGCTACAATTCACACAGACTCACCAAAATTGGACAACAGATGATTGGAAAAAAGTTGCATGGCCTGTTGAGCCTTGATTTTAACTGCAATATGGAAATATTAGGGTTGAATTTGGTGTAAATAACATGAAAGCATGGATCCACCCTGCCTTGTATCAACAATTTAAGCTGCTGATGATGCTGTAATGGTGTGGGAGATTTTTTTTGGCCCACTTTAAGCGCATTAATAGAGCGTCATTTAAAAAGGCACAATCTACCTGAGTATTGTTACTATGTCCATCCCTTTATGATCACAGTGTACCATCTTCTGACGGCTACAATCCATGTCACAAAGTTCAAATCAACTCAAACTGGTTTCTTGAACATGACAATATGTTCATTGTATTCCAACGGCCTCCACACCAGATCATAATCTAATACAGCCTTTAGGATGTGGTGGGACAGGAGATTCTCATCCTCATCTGACAATCTGCATCAACTGTGTGTCGCTGTCATGTCAATATGGAGCAAAAAGGAATGTTTCCAACATCTTGTTGAATCTATGCTACAAAGAATTAAGGCAGTTCTGAAGGCAAAAAGTGGTCCAACCTGGTACAAATAAGGTGTACCTAATCTCTACTCTCGTACTTTGGAGTATAGAATTGAAACTGTGTTAGTTTGTTGAAAATCATGTTCACTGAATGCTGTTGCTGGACTATTTGAGGGATGTGCTTATCTCTAACCTAAAGGGGAGACAGTGAATCACACATTTATATTGTTATTAACTTGTTATGGTGATTCCACCTGGCTGCACCTCTCTTACAAATGTACCTCTCACCTTCAATTGGAACTGTCAGAACATATTAAAAATGCCAGTGCCAGGCTTTGAAGTTGTGTGGAATCTGTTATTTTTCAGAAAAATGCTGCATGCTATTTTCTTTTAGTTCCAGGTATAGAAAAAAAGTGCTGCCTCACAAGCAATTTTATTCAGTGGTTGGTTCTAAGTTAGACCTGTTTGAAGAGTTATCATTACAGTCTGAAGCACCATACAAATACAGATCCTGGCTTAAAGATTTATAAGAGGTTTGAAATGATTTGAAGATTTACTGTCACAGTCCTCAAGTCTTTGGGAAAGAGCATCTTCATCCTATTAAAGCGTGGGTGAAAGCATGCCTATCATTTAGATTCTGTATTGTTTAGCTAGAAAAGCAACAGACATGACAGCTCTAAATTACATGTCTTCCTATACTTTGCCTGGCAGGGGGGACGGAAATAAATGCATATGCCCTTGTATTGTAGGAGGTCTGTTGCAGGTGGACAGGTGGTGGAGATTAATTTGCACCAGTGGAATGGGAAGGCTACATGCATATACTGAACAGAAGAGCATGAGCAGTGGTCTGGAAAAGAGAAGAGAGCGTAAAAAACACAGAAGCACTTTTGTCTGCATGCCCTCCGATGAAAACTGCAAAGGGTGAAGGTGAGGGAAATATTATACATAAATGGATTCACCTGAACTTGGTGACTTGGCGATGCAGCCCATTTTTATGCTTGCAAAGGTCTCGGGAAGAAAATAGGCCTTCCACGCTGATATAACGTTTCTTAACAGCATCACCTCCAGTGCTGATGCTGAATAATTCAGAGCCTATTAGTCTACCATTTGTCTGGACATAAAGTCTCCTAGCAACATTGCAAGACTTGTGATTAGGTGGGTATGGTGTCACAGAGAGCATTGCTTTTGCAAGGACAGTACTTTCATTCATAGTCCAAAACTAATGCTTATAGTTAAAGCTTAGTACATTTGTCTGTCTTCAGGGTTTCTTAAAATTTCAATGATATTAAAGGACAAATATCTTTCTAAAGATAGCATCTGTGATGACCTTCCGACCACTAACAGCAGAAGCCAGAGCAGTTCAAAGAGGATGCATGGCAGAAACAACAACATGTAGGCTCATAACATATTAAAATCACTAATGATGTTTCGTCCAGCACGATCATATTTCGATACAGGCATTCTTGCTCACACTTAAACTTTGAGCGATTGTAAATGTCAGCAGCTTGTCACTCAGATTCGTTCCCACATGGGCAGCGAGACAGATCCTGCTAAAAGGAAAGGCCGGATGACAGGACATACATTAGTATCCTGTCTGACTCATTCAATGTCTGGCTGTCAATCTCTGGATATATTTGAGGCACTACTTTACCACTTTATGCAGCTTCAGATTTTTTATTCAGTACTTGATTATCTCGATTAAACCTAACTGTGAGATGATGATTGGCTCTCCTCCTTGAAAAACTGTTTGGGTTCTTCCAGTTGGCCATGGTTTCAAATTGTTATCCCCAATTGCAGTAGGCTGAAGCTGAAAATGGAAAAAAATATATATATATTTCTAAGATTCAGGGATCAGATGAGAGTGAAAATATCTTTCATTCAATCACAGTGGAGATCAAAACTTGAACCCCCTGGAAAACATCAGAGCAAACATCAGATATCCTGGGAAATAAAAATTCTGTTTTTAAACACACATACAGTAAGAGCTTTGTTTCTCGCATACCTTTAGTTACCTGAAATTCATGTCTGCGAAAAAATATATTAGATTCAGTGACTAAATGTGAATTCAAAATATTTTTCATGTTTAATTTTACCCTACAGAACTTCATAATGCCAAACAAATCATTGGAGGTTCCTTTTAGTAAATGACACCAACAAGCTGCTTATTATTTAAAATTTTAGTCATAAACAACGATACTGAGCAATTTACCCTCAGTTAATGTATATCCATCACCTGGCAACAGTAATATGCATATGGTCTATGACAACTGCTCAAATCTAATAAACAGTCCAGCAGAGTAATTTTCGCTGCACGTGCCAAGCCTCAATGACACAAAACGGTCCAGAGCCAAATGGCTGTGAGGCTTCTGTATGAGTTTAAATAAATCCCACTTTGAAGAGTGATATGTTTCTGTGGAAATAATGCAGTGCAGTATCCTGTTGTTTGAATAAAGTTACTCCAAAAACACCACAGACTTCCATCTGCTCACTAAGTTATGCTTATAACGTCTGCAATTAGATGCTTAGTTAATTCTTGCCATCTATTGGTTTATGTCTGCGGTGCTTGTGAGTTTGGTGGTAAAGACCACCAAGCTGTCAAGTGCTGGCACCAAGTACAGAACATTTTTTTTCTCAGTGCAGTGACTCATTCTGGGATGTAGTTGAAGTATTTATTAAGTGTCTGGTGATGCCATCATGTCTTTTTATTTTCTTTCATTTTCAAACTCTCTTTGTGATTAAAGTCTTCAAATTTCCAAAAGAAACATTTGTTTTCTTTTTTTCATTTATAAAAGTATTCTTGCAGTGGATGAGCTGTCCAAATGAATGTCAAAAATAATTGGAAATGGTCACTTGAAGTATCTTTGAGACAGCAGGGACTAGCAGAATGCAGAGTGCAGAATGTGATGACCATGAGTCGGAATTCAGGGATTATCAGGCACTGACCTTAGTACACGAATAGAAATTTGGTCCCTGGCATAATCTTTCCTCACTTCCCTCCTGTTAGTAACCACAGACTGCAGTACATGCAGTCCAGTGGGCCTTTCTACCCTCCCATCTGTTTTTATTACTAATTGTTATGGACAACAAAGCTGCATTTTCACAGCAGGGATGAGATAATGAGAAAAAGATATTCAGGAGGAGAAAAATAAGCCTGTTATAAAGTTGCTTTGTCACGGGCCATTTGAGCTTGTAAATAAAGCTTTTTTTAGGTTCTGTAACAGAAATATGACATATATCTTCTCCCTTGAGTATCACTGTTCCCCATCACTGAGCAGCTGAAAGCAAGTAAACCAAAAAGTTCAGCAGGATTTGAAATTCTAATAGAGGCATGGGTGTTGTTTTAAATCTGATTGATCAGATTTAATTAGAGGACATAAGCCTAAGAAGCACCAAAAGATATTTTCCCTTTTTTATATCATATATATTGCTGCTTATATTAAAGCATGTTCTATACTGTTTTTAACCTGTGAAAGAGATTTTGACAGCATGATAAAAGTAATGTATTCATATTTTTTTCATAAAACTTTCATTTCACAAAGTCAAATTTACAGGGTTTATTTACATTAAACTGTCAGCTGAGAGTAGGATGCAAAGAGGGAAAGGGCATGCAGAAATACACAGTCACTGGTGAGATTAGACAAATAATGTTATGGCTATTTGATGTGATCTTTTAATGTTGGACTTCCAAGGACGTTCCTGTATTTCTTGTCTCCTTCTAAATAGGTTGCTGAACTAAAAATATCATAGCAAGAGAAGGTGAGAGACAACAGAAATGAAATCATATCACTGCAGAAGCGAGTGCTGAAGGCGATGGTGAAACAGGTAATCTCCCACTGAGAAAGGCAAGGAAGAGCGGCCATTTATGCTTTCAAATCCTTTAGACGAGGTGGACTGCCATACAGTGCATCCTGAGTATTCATTCCCCTCAGCCACACACACACACCATTGATGGGGGCAGCAACTCTCCTTTGGCAGTCACTAAGCACTGAACAGCTCTGTGCTCAGCAGGAGGCTTTGGCCACCTGCATAGTGTGGAGTGGAGATAGAGAGACAAATCCAACACTGAAACTGGTGATAGACATTTTCTTTTTCCACACCAAGGATTTTTGCAATTTGTTTCCAAGGTTTACACTCTTCTTGGGTTTTAGAGTGGCATGAAACAAAATAAATCAGACTTCCCATTGTTTGGGTGCTAAAATAATTCACTTCTACAGTAGGTCCCACACAGAAGAAGAAACTGGTTTATTGTTCCCCAGGCCCAGCAAAGACCTATGCAAAATGTAAACAATGTTTGAGCCTACCTTTGAGTCTTGTTACAAGGGCCCACTACTGTGCAGCGTTCATTAGAGTGGAAATGATATGTGCAAACAAAGAGAGGCACCCGAGCAACACACTTCTTTTCATCTCAGAATTGCAAATGAACACAGCCTCCTCACCTGGTCCCTGCAGGCAGAGTCCCAGTGCCTCCAATCAGTGCTTTATTGACAGCAGGCATCCAGCACAAAACTGAGAGCACTAATAGTTGAGGATTATGCTTTATAAACACACTGTCCCCTTTAACTGCACCCCCTCATATTTTACAGCCCAGCAGGGTGGCCTCCTACCAAGGTCAAAATAAGGAGATGATTGGAAACACAGCTGCTGAAGCCAAGACTGGCACACATTTCTGTCTAAGAATTAGATATGACTCAGTTTGGCTCTCCACTATCTGCTTTGTAGATTTAAGTGTGCATCTTTGTGCATAATACCACTGAATCGTGTTGGAGGAAGTAAGTGGTTTTCATGAATATGATCAGGAAAATATTACATTTCATATGAATTCAAAATGGCTAGAAAGGGATACAAGGAAACAGCACACTCAGATTTTAGTAATCTGAGCAGCAATGCTGACACATTCTGTATTATTGCACAAGGCCACCCTGTTTATGGAGACGCAGCATTAGACTTCCAGTGCAGCAAATTTCTGGGGCCATTCTGCTCTGTTTAAATAACAGGGAGGGTGGCACCGTAAACACACACTTGCTTGGCTTTGTTGAGCTAATGACTTCCTGCTCCAGTGGCTTGTGAAACAGTGTTAGAGCCAAAATAAGTAAAATCGGGAGCAGAATTTAATCTGTCACTCAATGGAAAGCCTATAAGCAGCAACATGCAGTCATCCAGAGGGTGAACGCAAGTGAGGTAAAAATCACAGAAAAAGCTCCCCAGCACAGAGCAAAGCACCAGAACAGGTTGTGTATAGGCATGAGGATTACAGATTGGTTGGATAAATAGAGGATTCTTTAAAGCAAAACACAGTGTGTGTGCGTGCATGTGAATGTCAGCCTAGGTGGTAATCTAAAACCATCAATTCCTTTGAATCTAGGTAAGCTTCACCTATGTAGAAAAGAGATTGATGTGGGGAGGAAGACACATCATGCACTCAGTGTTTTGATCTTCCTGAATTTGCCCTAAGCATGGTTTTGAACTGTGTAGCTGTGCAGCAGTCATATTAACAAGCCCAATCTAGCAAGGTAGTGCAAGCAGCTCTCAGTCTGCCTTTTCATCTACTCAGAATTAATCATTTCCATGAATTGCATGTTTCTATTTGGATCTCCTGGGAAAACTGGATGGGTATGATGAGGCGTTTCTCTAGGGTAGATGAGCTAAAATTAATCAAACACATCAGTAACTTGTTCTTCCAAAGCTATTTTGCCCTCTTTCTGGCCTATTTTCTCCTGCTGTTTTCTGAAACAAAGATGCATCTAAATTATACCTCTGCATGAATACAGCAAGCCAACATGAATTCTGGGAACAGCTGAATTTATTTAGCAAAAATCATTCCTATCAAGTGGCAATCTGTTCAATACTGAAAACACACAAGCCTTTTAAATAGTTATGATTACATGTACAAACTTTTGCACAAACATTATGTGTTAGAAACTCCCAACTTTGTGGGAATGAGACTTAGAATATATTTTTCACCAAACAATTTTATTCATAATCACTGACATCAAAGTTTCTTGTTTTCCAAATTAATATTAATATCAGATGCAGACAAAAAAAAAGAGAGAGAAAATAAGATAAAAATGCTAATTATCCTTTTCTGATGTGCTAATAGCGAAAACCAAACACAGATTTACACTTTGCTTGTGAGAAAATAGACATATATTGTACATATACATCTGTGTAAAAATCACACTTATCTTACCCAGCAAGTTGCATATTTGTCTTGACAGCATCATGTTGATTAGTCCTCTGTTCTTACCAAAATGATTGCATTTAATTATACAAATATTGCTTTAGGTGAATTTTAAAAGGTCATAGCTAAATGAGTAAATATACAAATGGGTCAAACAAGGAATATGATCTCAAAACTTATAACAAATTCTTCTTTCATAACCTAAATTTTTGAAGATGCATTCTAAGTAATGTCTCACAACAGAAAAGTCAATCAATTAGTGTCTTAGATATCTCTGCTTGACTCGCTACAAATAAGCCACTACATTAACCATAGTGCACAACAGCTCTGACCCGGCATGGGGGTATCATGGGGGCATCCTGTCTGGCAGTAAAATGCGGCAGTGAATCCTTTAGGATCCAATATGAGCTCCCTGTAGATGTAGCTTGTTTCTGCGCATCCCCCAGAAGCTCAGGAAGATTAAGAGAGCTGGGATGTTGAAAGCCAGTTCAACATTCTTGCTGTGCTCCAGCCGTTCCTGTGGAAGTTCTGTCCAAAGCTGAGGCATGTCGTCCAGCTGAGAGACGTTGCTGAGCTCAGGAAACACTGTTACCAGGTGGTAGTTGTTACAAAAGCATCCACATGAAAGTCAGCAAGCACGGATGCCAGGTTTCTCAACAGAGTATTGCATAGTAACATGATTATTAATGCTCATTTCACCTGCTAGCAGTTTTAATGTAGTGGCTGATGGCTGTATAACAGGATCTGGAAGATTGCTCTAAAAGTCTGCATCTTGCATTTTGATTAAACACATGACTTACACATGGTGATATTTGGCACCTTGAAATAACATAATGCACTGAAAAGCATTAGTGCTTTACTGCTGGAACCAATTACATTTAAAATACTGCATACCCTAAATCTGGAATATTACTCTGCAGGATACAATATTCAAAGCAGCTGTAATACGTCATACTTAGATGGAAATCTCAAGTAAAGCTTAATAAAAATACACTTTTAATTCCAGCATCACAGCATCTGTAAGATCTAATAGGCTATGAGAAAAGCTCCTATGCATATAACAGCAGTTAAATGAATTCCCTTTGAACCTCATAAGTTATCCCATAGGAGCCAAACCAGCATGCACTCCCCTTAACAATAAGGATGAAATAGAAATATCACACAAACTTTATCTTGACATAGTATTTCTCCCATGAGCATTAAAAAATCTTCATATTTGAATAGCATGTAAAGCATTTGATGCCAGATACAAAATTGGACATCTACTGATACTATATATACATTTTTCAATCAAAATTTTAAATCTGTTTCCTAGCAATTCAAGTGCATGAATAGGTCGCATTTAAACATCTTACGGCTTTGTTCAAAAAGACATTTAGTTTTATTTATTTTATTCTCATCTAAACCACTTTGTTCATATAATGGATATCTCAACTCTGAACAAGAGCCACATGTACACTTACAGCAAGATAGTTAATTGAAAATGGGTTAATTTCTCCCACTGTGCTAGTCTACATGAATGGAGAGGAGATAAGAATAATCTTAATAGTTGGTCAGACCATCACGAAGAAGTCCAGCCGGAGCTGGCTTATCTAAATCCTCTTGGCAGAGCTATGGGTATAGTCAGAGGAGAGTGCTTAAATTTGCCTGAATAGAAGCTCTCACAAAGCAGCAGCAGCAGAAAGTTCTTCTGATTGTGCTTAACTCTGCTGCTATGTATGACTGACTCAATATGTTGTGTCAACTGAAACTGAAAAAGGAGAGCATAGGAGGAAAAAAAAAATCATTTCATCTTGCTGATGAAATGGTGCGCTGTGATAAATGATGAAAAGTCCAGACTTAAATATTTAAAAAAAAAAAAAAAAACTGTTCTTTATTTGCCTCTCTCCTGTCCTTGCTGGCTAGGAAGTGGTAATACAGTAAAGGGAGACAGAATGTGTTTCCCCTGTGTGATTGGTGTCACTGAAAGAACAAGGTTGCCTGACTGTGGGGTTACGACGAGCTCTCGGTCAATAAGCCTTCGCTGTTGCTCTGCCTCAGAGACTGCCTGCTGGAATCTCTGTCCACCTCATCCTCTTCATCAGATCTGCCAAGACTCAGGTGTCTCCGGTAAGCAGGAGGGCTATAGAGGTCAACAAAAACACAGACACACCATTATATCATCACTTGGCAACATACAGAGAAAAGAGAGAAGGTCATAAAAATATAATGGTGAACAACAAAAAGCATCTAACAAGACGTGTTATTTATTTTGGTCAGTAAATGCCACATCCCCTTAAGTGCACAATGATATGTGTGCACATTATTTTCTAAGGGTTCTTACTAATCTTCATGTTTGATTGGTATGACAGAAAAAAAATGCACCACATATATTCTTGCTCCATAGTACCAAGTGCAAAAGTACAACCTGGGAAACCCACAGAAATCAATACAATTCTATTAATGTCATCTTTCAAAACAAGCTCTGTAAATGTAAGTCAGTGGGACAAACCCTTGCGTGCAACTTTCCATGCATGAGTATCATGACTGTGCCAAACAGTTCAAACATTAGTAAGTGGTATGTGCAGTTAGTGAAGGGAATGTAAAGATGAAATTAATTCAGCACTGATCTGCTCAATAACCTCCAGAAAGGCTAAAATGAATACAGATTTTTGTACAGGACCAGCCATGCTCATTAGTGCTGGTCATAAGGTTGCCATTAGGGCTTCTTCACACTATGCTGTCATGACAACTCATATCATTTTTAATAATTATTGCAATACGGTAACAAAAGCTTAATTCGCTTTGAAGATTTCAATAAGGCTGCCATAGGCAATGATATTTGATACAGACTTGAAGGACAACAAGCAAAAAAATGGCTAAAACATCATGATTTAGATTCATCCACAATATGAAGCTTACAGTGTGTATTTTTAAGTTAACAAGTTAATATATGGCATATATACATACATATACATACATACATATATATACATATACAACAATAATATATATAATAATATAATATATGCCATATATTAACTTCATATGAACAGCAAAATGTCGCAAGTGTTGTCAATATTTGGGTTTGGCAGTTGTTATGGTGGGAATGTGACATACCATAATGGAAATCACATTTTGTTATTAAGAACACATCTGATTTATAGCCAACCTGCCTTAATGCAGCAGAAGCCAGTGCTTATAAACAACAGACTTATTCTAATTCAAGGCCAATTGTCCAAACAGCAATTTCAAGGCTATACAATCATAAGAGATATCCCAACTGTCAGTAAAATTACGTCGAAAAAAATTGCTTTAGAAGCTTGGGGCTAATTTTGGCACTTTAATTATGATGCAAAGCGTTCACATCAAATACTTTCAACAGGGATGTCACACCTCAAGTGAAAAGAAAAACTGGTGTAATTTTGTCTGCCTTGTTGCCAGCTACTATTTGTTCTAGAGGAAAAGTCACAACCAGATGTTTTTATTCTCTTAACAGTATGCCCTTACAATATAAAAATAATATTAGGAGAAGTTCACATTTGCAGACATGCATTCCATCACTGCAAAGCAAGAATAGTAGCAGCAGTCTGTTACAAGCGCCTTTAGAAATATAACTGAAGTTACTGGTGTGTGTGTGTGTGTCTATAATCTATAATGCCAACTTTAATTAAAACATACTGCATTTTTTTTTATTTTGTTTTTTTTTTTCAAAATAAAGAGAAATATTTCGTCAGCCTAATGGCATGAATGCCAGAGTAACATTTCAAGGTTTTACGATGTGCGTGAATTAGCACTGTTAGGCAGATATCACAAGTTAGGCAATTAAGCTATGAGGCTAAAGATTTGCAAGAGCATGAAAATGACACTATGTAAGAACATAGCTGGATAGCATTTGGCCAATGTATGCGTACAGCCAATATGTATGTATATATGTATGTGTGTATATATATATATATATAAAATTGGAATACAACTCTCATAGATGCACCTATGTTTTTCCAATTATTTCAAGTCAAAATGTCTACAGCCTACCAATTAAAGCAGTTCAAATTATATTTTTTTAAATCAATATTTGACATTTTGCTATTTTCATTATTATTGTGAAGATAATAAATTTTCAATATTGTGCAGCCGTAACAAAAACATGCTACAGGTGTAAGACAACAAATGTTTAAAATATTTTAAAAGATAGAACTATGTTGAACAGAATCATTGGTTTATGTTGAATCTACAAGCACTTTACAATATGCTTATTTCTTCAGAGACAGAATTGCAGAGAAAATATTGTAATACCTACATGCAGAAATACCCCTCAAACTGAAAGCAAGTTATAAAAGAAAACATTTTAAAAACAGTACATCCAAAAATAGCGACATGCTCCAATTAGCCGTTGTGACATTTGCCAAAAAAAAAATAAAACAAAATAAAAAAAATACAAAAAATTAAAATGTCTCCAGTACGATTCTCATCATGTGACAAGGATTATTTAGTCAGAAACACAAAACTTTCACATATACCAAACAAGGTTAGTATATTAAGCAAAACATTCCTCCATTCCTTTTTATTTGTGTCAGGCTCCAGGGTTTTTATTCACACCATGCGTCACCTTTTGCTTTTGTTGGTATTAGTCATCGTCAGGCCTGTAGAGGTACTTCATCACCATGCTATCCATCTTCTTTTGTTTCTTTTTGGTATCTTTCTTGCTAGACTTTCCATGCCCTGCAAGTTCCTTTTCGTCGTCATTTGCTTGTTTTGGGCCCTTTTTAACACTGCTGGAACTTCGATAGGAGATGGTTGAGTCAGAAGAGGAAGACTCGGATGACTCTGAGGATGAAGAGGAATCTTCTGACTCGCTTTGTTTCTTCTTAGACTTTTTCTTGGACTTTTTGTCCTTTTTCCCCTTTCCACTCTTTCTGCTGTGACGATCATCTGAGGAGGAGGAGGAGGAGGAGGAGGAGGAAGAGTCTGATGATGAAAACTTACTTTTTTTATCTTTACGACTGCGTGAGGTGCTGGAATGCCGATTACGGTAATCCTGCGCAGAGCTTGAAGAACGAAGCAGGCTTGATGTGCTGCAAGCCAGCCCCTCATCTTCTTCCTTCTTCCGACTGTCCTCGCTTCCCTGGCCCTTCTTGTCATCATCTTCCTCACCACTAGACTCATCAAGTTTGCTGCGCTTAAACTTGATGGGCTTAAAACTTAGTACCTCATTTATTGCAGCCTCCAAGTCCGGATCCAAGTAGTTTCTATGCGTGACTAGTTTAATATCAGACATGTCGGGCAGATTGCTGTCTGTTGAGCGTGGTTGAGGCGGATTAGAGAAGCTGCGACTGAGGGAGCGGGGACTGTAAGATGAGGCTCCACCTTCTCCAAAGGCCATACTCTGGCCATCGTCATCATCATCAACATGTAAACCAAATTCACTGAGACCACAGCTGCGAGCAAGAGACAAACGAGAGCTGCTGCGTCTGTCATCTTTCCAGGAGCTGCTGCGACGCAGTGAACGGGGGCTGGAACGGCTCACACTGCTGATAGTGGACTTATTGTCATCATCCATATCCAACATGCCCCTCCTGGTGGACATCCTGCTGGGAGCCACTGAGGACACCATGGACTCCTTATCAAATTCAGGGCTACTGCGGGAAGTCCAGCGAGACTCTAAGCCCTTCCTGGCTCTGCTGGTGGCTTCAGAATATGCCAGGGAGATGACAGAGCCTTTGTCATCTATATCCTCCTCTGCCTGACTCTTTCTCCTGTCTTCCTGGAGATCCCCAGACTTTGACTTGGCTTTGCGAATGGCAGCATGGTCTGGTATGTCAGATTGTTCTTTGAGAGTGTTAAACAGTGAGCTCTCATCCCCTGCACCCCCAATGGAGTCCTTCAGGTTGGAGCGTTTCCTGTAGCTCAGGGAACTCATGACAGACACTGATCTGCTGTGCTCTATCTCCTTCCCATCTTTACTCCCGTCACTCATCTTCTCCTTACCTTCTTTCATCTCCTTGGCATCTGCATTTGCTGAATATCTAAAGGGTTATGTAATAAAAATGACACCTTAGATAGCAAACAGAACATGAGCAGAAAAATTGTATACTTAAAGGATAAGTTTTAATCTTTGGCTTGGTGAAACATTGTCAGATGATATGTGGTGGCTGAAATTTTCTATTTTTGGCATCTTGACACATTGTGATGTCAGGGTTTTAGAATAAATCTGTCATTTTCATTCTGTCCTTGGAACCAGCCACAAGACAGAAAATGTATACAGTACCTCCAACTATTTCTGTTATGCACTAAGTGTGCTGCTGAAAGTGAGGCAATCAACTAGTGGAGGGATCTATCTACCGGTGGCAGTCGTGTCATTTAGCAGGCGCGCCAACTGGCCACAGGCCACATCAATAAATTTTACAGCACCCGCTTCCCCATACCGCCTCCTGTCATTAGACAGATTACTGGGAGAGAAAGATGACACCTAATCACATAAGACACCCATCCGTCTGTTGCACCACTGCCCCAGGTAATCGTGGGCCTTTTCAAGGTTGGGAATATGGGATGTTTTATCCGTCTGGTTATCAGACATGCTGCAAAATGGACTATGTGCACCAACCTGGTGCTCTTCAGACTGCCATCATCTGACAGGGTCTTGCTGGAGCCTTTGTTCTTTGAGAGCCAAGACTTAACCCCATCCACACGGTCCTCCACCTCCGAATCTGTTTCCGTCTCCTCCCCACTGTGAAGAAAATAAACCAGCAGGAGTTTGCAAAGAGCATCAACAGTATTCATCCTACTATGTCATTTTTATCTTCGAGTGCAGAAGTCTGTCAGTACAGTAAAAAGGTTCAGAAATGTCTCTAAATCCTCACATAGCTGCAGGATACTGTTAAAATAAACTGCCTAAATCTGCCTTATGTGACAATTCAACAACTATTTCTGAAAAGAAATGGCAGTTTAGGAAATGTTATGAGAATCTTCTACCTATGTATGATTCCAAGGATTACATGGGAAAGAAATTGTGTTCACATATCATAAGATTTTGTGAGCAGTTGCACAGTTAAACTCATTCTCATATAATAACAGGTTTATTGTGATGATGCAAGGCAAATCTGATAGACTACAGTTAACCAACAGCTGTGATTCCATAATTTCAGCAAACTCTAGACGTATTTTTTTCCTACATCTTTTCTCTTCTACACACAAATGGACCACAAATACACTTAAAATGCAGATTGCAGCTGAAACTGTTGGGGATATAATTAACTTGTTTTGTTGGTTCTAAGCTGTGCGCCATGTCACCTGCCCTTGGTGATTGGTATTGGAGAGGAGCCATGAGGCAGCCCCACAGACCTTATGCCTGACATACCAATCAATATACACAGACCAATAGATCATGATGAAAAAACTCAGCAGATCCCACCTGGATAAGATCAATCCTCATTCATTCATTCAGATCTGTAGTGAAAATTTTGAATTACGCATCCCATTGTCCAAGAAGGTTAATGTGGCAGGAAGAGGAGAGCAGAGTGGCATAACCTCTAAGTCAATACTTGTCATTAAGGTCAAAACACACTAGGACAAATATATATTGTTGTTTTGTTGTTGGAGGACACATTGCTTCTAACCTCAGTGTTGGATGTGCTCCCTCCGTTGGCTGCATAATGTGCGAGAACACATTTGCACATTGCACAGAGACCCATATGTTCTGAAGGCCTAAAATATGTTTGAAGCTGTGCTAAGGTCTGTCAGAGAAAATGATGTATTCTACGATTCAATTCTTAGCTTTAACTCAACAGACTGTGTGTTCAAATCAGTTATGACAAGCCTGTTGTGAAGCATTTCCAATTTTCAGCTCTTCTTGATTAATGGGTTGCTACGCTATTATTTATAGCCTTACAGTAACTTTAATAGAGCCATGTTTCATCAATCTAAAATATTAGCCTTATATCACTGAACTGTTGATATATTTCACTGGATTGTCTACACAAAGCTGACAAACATTAAAAATGAGAAACAGCGATGCACTTCACAGATCTGTCTTTGTAGACAAGCTTATCTATCTGATTCCTGGAACACATTACAAAATGTTTGAAAGGTGCTAACACAATACTCCAAGAGGTGTGAAATGACAGGCAGGCTGCTAGGCCTTATTCTTCGTCCACATACCATACGGGCATTAATGTACATGAGATCTCACACTGAACAGCATTTAACAGTAGCTTCTTTCTTTGTCCCAAAGCTGTATGACTCATAGTCAGTCATTTTTCCTCAGACAACAAAGCATGTTCCCTCCCTGCTTCATTTTTTTTTTTTTTTTTTTTTGATTGGCTGCCTAAAAGCAATAAGAAAGCTGGTTTTAGAGCTGTTGGTATTTCAGTATTGTGAGGGAGTGAGCACAGGGAGGAAGGAGCATCGGAGTCTTTGAGTAAATGGTTTTCAAGCTCTCAGGAGCATTAATGTTGTAACTTAGAGCTTCTTTTTTCTGAGATAAAGGTTATGATAATTTAGGAAAATCTTAATGGCCAGGTTAAAGTATTTTCTTTTTAAAACTTTGATAATTTCAGAGTTTAAGAGGTGCTTTATGAAGCAAGAAACTAAAAGTGTTCGCAAGATCAACTTCCTTTTATTTTCCACCCCCCTCTTTACTACTACATGCTGACAACAGCTGCTAAAAGCCCACCAAAAACAAGTTAATGGGCTCATTAATACTGCTGAGTTGATTACACATGCCCATTTGTCAGCTTTGTGATGTTGTGGATTTTTTATATGATATATTAAAACACTGAAACTAGCATATCCTAAACTCATCTCCCTCTACCGCCTCTCTGTAACACATAGAAGCAAGCAAAATGAAAGGTGGCTTGCAATTGAGGGCTGTAAAAATGGTGTCACAAACGATTTGTCCTTGGCCCCACACTACTAGCTAACCAGTCCAGAGGCTCGTAGATACAAACAAGCCTCAGGACTTTAGAAGTGAACATTAATCGCTTCTGACAATTGGCCTGCACTGGTTGTAAATCTTTGTCACAAATGCTTACTTTCAGCATCAAATCTCATATGGCTTGGTTCTACTGGCCGTAAGAATAATAAAACATGAGTTTTAAGTTATATATTTAACATGAACTAATTCTGGAAAACAATATGAGCATCTCACTTGGAGACATAATTACTCTTACTGTCAAATATAATCATCATATTATACTGAAGCTGGAACAAATGCAACCTTTCCAGTCAGTAATGTATAATGGTGCAATCTGTGGTTGGAAACCAGTCTGAGGAACATCCATTTAGCTAACATTATCTGCCCCTACAATGTTAAAAATGATAATCCTGCCCGCTTTCATAACCTGTTTTGAAGCATTGAGCATAAAAATATTTAACAGCACTGCAAATCATGTGGAAATTCCACTTCATAATTAGAAGAAAAATCACCTCCTCCATTACTGTTCATCCATGCTGCTAATGCAATGATGTTGAAGGAGGAAAAATTTTATTAGGTAAACATAGCAAATCCGTGCTTTTTTTTCTTTTTTTTTCTTTTTTGAGTTGCACAATAAAAAAAGGAGAAAACTGCTACACATGGGTTTTCTGATAAAAATGTGCCAGCAAAAAAAAAAAAAGATAAAGAGCATGATGGGAGAAGAAATAGGAGTTTAAAGCAAATTATACAGTTTTGCTGCAAACTGGAGACTACTTTAAAATGCTTTGATGAAGATTTAAATAATAATAGAAAGCCATAGATAAAATTTAAAAAAATCCTGTTTATGTATATAAACTGAAAGAGAAGAGTTTTTAGCCAGTCCAAAAAACACATTTAACATGCACAACCAGGCACTAAGCTTTTTAAAAGCAAAACAAGGTGATCTTTTTATTAGGTAAGTTAAATGTTTTCACAGCACAAGGGAATGAGATTGGATTAGTAGAGTATTTGCATGCATGGAAAACAGCTGAGCTTTTAGTTGAAAATTTCAATTGTGCACCATGGTCAGAGCGCTGTGTGCTCATCATACCACAACTACAAGCATTACTCGCTTAACTGTGTTTAAGGTCTTCCAGAGCACATGTAAGTCACTCCAATCACTAAACTTGTGCAAATGCCACAATATTACTACTGATTAAAAATGCAGAGAATAAAATACATATGCATGCATTTCACCAAAAGAACAAATAACCTACATATTGCAAACACCCTCTGTGATAAAAAAAAAAAAGTGACCTGTGATAAACTGTTTGTGTTAAAGGCGCCATACAATTTATCTCTATTGCTTTTCACACATCTTTAATGCCCTGCTAAGTGCTTAAAATTTCAGTGAACAAAATCAGTTTGCCTTAAATCAAATTTAATATTCATGAATTCACACAGAGGCATCACATTGTGATGTGTGACGTATCAACCACATTGAAAGTTAACTTTAGCATGCGCTTTAAAAATATTTGTACATGACTGGAGAAGAGATATTAAGGCTCAGTGCAAAAGTCTAATCCTTAGATCTAAACAAACATATGATGGCATGCAATGAAGCTTCAAACCTAACAGATGATTGTGTTAATGCAATATTAACAGAGACAATAATGCAGTATCCTCGAACTTCACTGTTCATCATCTGGCTCATGTTTTCCAAAGCAGTGAGATTGATTTAAAGGTGAATAATAGTGACATTGAGAATTATGGTCGATTTTTCTGTGTCCTTGTTTAAATTTTAACTTAAATCAAACAAACGAGTGTTGAAATCTCCAGTGAGGCAGACTGCATACACATTCAGACACTTGGCTCAAAATGAAATGAAAACAGAATGAAACACAGGGCCATCCTTTAAACATAGCTTTTATCAGAGATGTATAACACAGACACTGCTTCTCATTTTATTTGAAATTACTTCTCCTTGCAGTGCTTCTGGGAAAAATAGAACGTGGAAGGATAAGGAATACTGCATTATTTTCCCTTGTGGTTGAAATGGGTGTGAAAAAATGTGAAAACATCCACAATGACAGAAAAACAAAGGATGCATTTTCTATTCTCACGTTTTGTTCTTTCTTTTCTGATATTTTGTCACCATGTCTTGCAAACTGCCACAAGTGAGAAAGAAACCAAACAGGGAACAAGAGGAGAAAGAGAAACACAGAAGGTGAGATAAACAAATAATAGTGTAAAAGCAGGACAAAATGAGATAAATCCAAAATAAAACATTTTACACTAACACACCTACATAAAATAGCTACCCATTGTTCTGTAAAACACTAAATCAACTCATGCCTGCTCAAACAGAAATAGAGTGTGTAATGTCTTCCTTTTTAGTCTCTTTTATTGCAGTCAAGGTTTACCTCCACAGGTTCAAAGCTAGCATAACCCTCAACCCCATTGCAAAGAGGGAGGAGGTAATCAAACAGGGAAAACCAGCAAAGAGACAAAAGATCAGAGGCAGGGAGCTGAATTAAACCATTTGAGAAGTACTTGGGGAGTTGACAGAGTGAAGTATGACTCAGAGTACAAAAGAGCTTGGGAATATATGTAGGAAAATGTGGGAGAATCAAAAGATATATGTGATTGACAGCATCAGAAAATCAGCAGGGTTTGTATTATTCCAGGCCTCTAGCTACATTGTAGAGTGTGTATCATGAATACAGATTCACTGAAGCAAAGGCAAGAGACCCATTAACAGGAGAAAATTTGGCATGTCACAGCATAAAGAACACAGGTGGAATTAAAAACATTAATGAAGCTGAGTTCCTTTAGCATCTTCAGTAAGCCGTGACTGTGAACTGATATGCACAGCAGCAGGAATGCAGAACACAGTCATTAACACTCTTGTGCAACTCTTGATAATCTGCTGAGGAAAAAGGTTAATTTAACTTCCTTTGCAGAATATTAAAGCTGTGCTGTACCTGTTTATTAGGTCCTCATTGTCATCACTCTCCATCTCATCCTCAATTGCAGCTTGCAGATCTCCTATCCTCTTGAAGGCCAGCTTAAGGTCCACTTGTAAGCTCTGATTGGCCGCCTCTAAGCTCTCAATGTCCATTTCCTGTTGAATGGATTTCACCACAGAAGCATGGTTACATCAGCCAATGTAAACACTACTGAAACCTGTCAGGTCACCAAGCAACCAAGGCCTTACCAGCTCATGCTTCTTACGGCTTGCTTCGCCCTCCTTCTTGGACAGCTCTCCCATCTCTTCTTTCATGTCCCTTATCTGCCTCTGCATGCGCTTATTCTGGTCCTTCTCCCTGTTTTCTGCAGCGATGCGTTGGTTTCTCTCCTCTGTCATCTTTTCCAGATTCTCCTTCAGACGACCCACCAGGCTCTGGGAGCAATCGATGGGAACTGATTGAGTTTGTGCTTATCACAAATAGTTTAACATTTATCAACAGAATTAGCAATATGAATTATAGTGTTTTGAAAAGTCATTATATTTACAAGTCACATTTTTTTTGTTTCCCAATTCAAGATGATGAAAATATCATTTCAGACTACTATTTCATTTGGCCTTACAAACATTTCAGCAGTGTTAATAATAGAGGAGTCAATTGTGTTTGCTGTTTTGGATGAAATAGTTAGAAACTAGAAATGTTTCGCTATATTTCTCACTTAGAGATCCTGACATGCCTGGGTTGTAAAGGGGACATACTATAGAGTACAAAAGAAAATCACTTTTTTCTGTGCTTGACTGCATATACTTCTGATGAGGTGTCTGATGTCGCTACGGCTCAAAAACTCAAAAAACGTAACCCTGACCTTTTGATTTGGACCCCATGTATCTGAAAATGTGTCATTCATTGAGCTTTCAGAAATGCAGGGTCAAGTTTAAACTCTTTTGTTGTTGCTCTTTGTTTTGTGATTAGCATCTAATCGCATCATTAGTTCACTTACCTTAATTAAATGAGCAAACAATGTGCTTTGTTTAATGTTTTACATCCCATCACGGAAATCTGACTTCAAATTGACACTTTATTTTTTTATTTTATTTTATTTTTTTGTCAATTGGAAGTTAGAAATTCCTTTTTCCAATTTGTCACTAAATGCAACATCAGTAACTGCCATTGCAAAAACAAGCATCAGTGAAATATTGGTTATAAAAGCAACATTTCTTGATGTTGGCAGCTAAAAATGTAAAACAATAAAAAAGTTCAGAGTTTATGTGTAAAAAAAAAAATCTGCTTTCTCAATAGTGTTATTCACCAGCTAGCAGTTATGTTCTGCAGTGCTGTTTTAATGACTTGTGCCTGTTCAGCACGCAACTCAGAACAAGATAGTGGCAAAAGAAGGATCTGTAGCTGAATAACTGTTCATGATCCAGCTGCATATGAGAGAAATGTAAGAATTTGAGGATAAAATTGCCAGTCAAGTATTCTTCAAATTCTTCTTAGTGTGGCCTGTAGTTTGAACTCTAAGGCCATTTACTGTATGCTCTCTCATGCTGTAATAACATGCCCCAGGGGTTGTTAAATACTACAGATCTCCCAAGAGAAAGAGAAGGGCGGTGTGGAGCTGTGGGTCACACCACGCCCCTAAAATGATCCGCTTCATGAAAAGGGAGCTGCTGCAGTGTTTCTGTGTTATTTCAAACAAAGCAAGTCACAGAGATTTCATTAAGACTTCTGTAAATTGTGTCTGCTTGTGATAACAGGGCATAATATGTCGCCTTTAAATTCTGAACAGACAGAATTTTAACCAAAAAATATCTACAACATAATCTTAACTAGAATATATTCTGTTCAAGATATGTATGCCCTTTGGACAAGTATAAATTTAATAAAAGAAAATTAAAAAGTCCAATGTAGGCATCTGGAATATAAATGTTTCTTGAACTGGAATAAAAATTTCAGGTATAGGTGTCTCTAAAAAAAAAAAAAACATACACTAAGCTACAAAAAGTGACTTCCTTTGACTTGAAAGGAATAATACGGGGAATATACTATTATTTTACAACGAAGAACTCAATTACAGATATCTTTACTGATATTAATTATATTTATAATGTGTTAAATTATTTGCCAAATGGTCTAATACCAGTGGTCTCATACAGTATGGACATATGAACACATCTTAAACACAACCACTACCTTTGCTCAGTGTTAATCATTTAATTCTTTCAAATTTTACTTTAACATTTTTGTTGGAGACATAATGTTAATGTCATTATACTATGCTACTATACAATAATATTATAAAATAACCAAGAGATTTAAGCAGTGACAGATATTTAGTGATGTCATGTAAAATGCAATGAATAAATAAGTAAATATGTGAACGTTATTTAACCCCCTTAATCCAAACTTGACCATTTGAATTCCAATTCAGATCTAAACTATATACTACACATAAACTGTAACGGCTGAACATTTGTATAATCTGTACAAATATCTTCACTGTACTTTATTATGAAGCATTATCAACTTTTTGTTGTCAAAACTGCTGTGAAGCTTGCAAAAATTAAAATACGCCTTTGTTTTTTAACCTGTTTCTTATTATAAATCCCAATATCTTTAAAAAAATGCATCCACTGGGGAATAATCAGTTTTATGAGACTAGCAGCACCATCTCACCTCCAGGCGTTTAACCTGTGTCTTTTCATACTCCAGCTTGGTTTCCAGCTCACGGATCTTGGCCTCCTGACGGCTCACAAGCGACTTCTCCACCATAGACTGTTCTTGGAACTCTAACTGGTTCTGTAGCGAATGTAGCTGGAGGAAGATCACAAACACATATAGATTGTAAACATAACTTTCAACCCTAAGGAACAATGCTCACATCAAACTTCTTTCAGAGACTCTGCTTTTAACTTCCTTTCTTAAGTTAGGTGCAAAACCAAAAGAGAAGACGCTCATGTCATGTGCATAAAATTAAACTGCTATTCACCCTTTCATCCACTTTGCATTAATTTATCTATCTTGGTAAATATAATGTGCATTTAGTCTTAATAATGAGCCTACAAACTACCTAAAATTGTAAAAAAAAAACAGAGCTTGTGGTTATAGCTGAGTAACAGCTACAAGTCATGGTAATGACTCTGGCTTTGTGAAATGCCTCAGCTTCATGCAAAGCATGTTTGTTCCATTTAAATAGTATTTTTCATGACTGATAAAAGGAAAAAAGATACGTCACAACAAAACTGGCCCGAAAGGCAGCATGGCACCTAATGAGGGACTTCTGCATCTGAAACAAGGAGGATTTGGAGTTCTCCTTTGATATTACTAAAGAAGCCAGATTTCCCTCCTACTGGGAATGAGATAACCACTTCAAGGTCAGATGCTTTAGATAATGATCACTGCCTACTCTAGCAGGTTTTAACTGTGCCTTGCAGCTTGCTGTGTGTCTAAACTGTAGCCAGAAATATTCTGATGGGTAGACCTAGAGTTGCCTGAAAGCTTGGACACACGTATATTTGAATAAAACAGAGACATGACACACTGTTTGGGAGTGGCAAGAGCTCAGGTCTGTTGCTTTGAGGAAAATACTGTTTACAGCAGATGGTTGTATTTGTTAAATCCACTGCAGATCCAACCGCTCATCAGCTATACTTGCTTTATCCTGTACAGAGTTGCAGGGGGGCTGGAGCTTATCCCGGCTAACGTTGGGTGAGAGGCTAGGACACCAGTCCATCACAGGGGCTAACGCAGAGAAAGATAGCCATGCATGTACATGCTTGCGGCCAGTTTAGAATTACTAATTAACCTGCACATGTCTTTGAACAGCGGGAAGAAAACTCACACAGGCAATGGGAGAACAAGCAAATTAAACACAGAGAAGCCCCAGCTGACCAGCAAGTTTGAGCCCAGAATGCTCTTGCTGTGAAAGCACCACTGTGTATCCACACAAAACATAGTACAGTAACTCAAAGCCTGAATTTCAACAATGCACATTCAAGGAAACATAACAGATTGCCACATCCAAGCCAAATTAAGCATTAATTGCCCAGAAGAAATTAATTTTGCAAACAAATGCATCAACAAAGAAAGCTGACCTGCATCAATCTGTGACACTCCTAACATGATAAAGGTTATCCTCTGAACAAACGACACTCCATTAGAGAAACATGATAAAAGCACTGTTATAAAAACAGGTCTAAATCAGATGCATTAACCTTTGCACCATATGAATCTACATTTATTCTGAACCTCCACCATTAGCTGACACCTCACAGAACACAATAATTTAACGAATCAGCTCACAAGTAGGTAAAAATCAGATGGAAACAGCTTCAGACTGCAACAGTTATATGACTCAAATAAAAAGCTTTAGGTGAGTGGAATACAAGCCAGTTGTGCAATCCACAGTGCAAAAGGAAGAACAACAGTTTGCAGCCTCACAAACAGGAATGGTATTTGTACATAGAAACATCAAAGCCTTGACCTATATGTTAGTGTCAGCGTGCTAAAATACTCAGAATGGCAACGTTAACATGCTGATGTTGAGCAAGTAAAATGTGGTCAGTGAATTTTTTAATCATTACTGCCAAGCCATCTGTTGGATGTTGAAATATTTCACTGACTAAGTGAAAACTGACCTGCCACTGGTGCTGAAGAAAAAAAAAAAGGTCAGAGGATCACCAAAGTCAGCAGGCTTCATCCTCTGACTGACATTGCTCATCTAGGCTGAAAAGCATGTTCAGCTACGGACCGACAGTCTGAGCAGTTCTTATGTTAACATGGGTCAGGGCATAACAAAAATCGGAAAATTAAACACAAATTGAAAAGATACGTTTTTTTACGGTAGAATATTTTTATGACTTTTCAGGCGACCCCATTATTATGCAACATAAAATGTCAAGGAAAGCATTTATGCTACAAGAATTGAGTACAAAAGCTAAATTCTCATAGATCTTATCATTTGTGAAACTACCTATGTGAATCTAATATATAGATGTGCATTCAATACAGAGGAATGTTTGTCTATATAGTAAATAGAAATTCAGTTCAGAGGAAGGTGTATCTAATGTATAGAAATAAAGAAATCAACCGTGTGTGGGCTGAAACACAAGGCACATAAATAGACAGCACAGGCCCTCTGGTCCCAACAAAACAGTAGTTTGACATTTAAAGCATGACTTCTCTGTGAGCGACTGCTGTGAGGGACTTTTTCATGTGTAAGAATAAAACAGCTCCTTTATGATGTGTTTTTTTTTGTTTTTTTTGGTTGATGAAAAAAATCATAGCACACATTGACGGGGTTTTAATTGTTATATTGTATCCCATAATAAAGGCTTGTCATCTTTATAGCTCAGTCTATCGATAGACAAACTTCATTACCTGACAACAATTGGGCACTATTTTTGCACTCCAAATGTCATCCAAATGTTCTGTTTTTAAATCAAATAATGAAAAAGAAAGGAAAAAAAACACATAAACAAGTGAGAGATAATTTGGATAACAGCTAGAATGAGTCCCTGAATTTTAACCATGTCATTTTTTATCATGGTTCATCTACAGTGAAGGGTGGCTGAGTTTAAGGGCATTACCCTTCCTTAGATATAAGATCTGAGTAACAAGAGACCAATTTTCCTCCTTGACTGTAAATTTTCACTGATTCCTTCAATTTATATGTAGATTGCTTTGCAATTTTAAAAGACAGCTTCCATAGAAACCAAGCACTTTTGGTCACAATAATCAGAGAGACCCTCTGAAAAGCTGAGGTGTAATCAGAGAGAAATGTTGAGGCAGCAGGCAGGTTCCCAGCAGGCTGCTTTACAGCTTATAAATACTTCCTTTTACTGTACCTTTTCTTGGATCTCCTGCTTCTCCTTTGTGGCTTCTTCCAGCTGGGCCTGCAGGTCACTTATCTGGCTTAAGTCCCTGGCAGACTAGCAGACATATAGACACAAAATTACCTATCAAAGAATTTCAGTAAGGGTATGTTTGTACAACACTGTGGAGGTGTGAGTGTCCAAGTATGCTTAAATTATCTGCACAGAAAATTACTTTTAAGTGTAATGGCTCATACACACAGCTCTTTGCGATGGCTACAAGCCAGAGTTTCCAACCTACAGGAATAGAACTGTAGTTCTGTGCAGTGACATTTGCAATGCATTCAAACAGCTAACCGAGGATGCTCCACAGGTTGAGCTACCTGTGCAACTGCAGCTTTGTGTTTTTTCATCAGCTCATTCATGTCTTCTTGGTCCTCCTCCATGCGGGACTGCAGGTCATTCTTCTCTCGCTGCAGACGGCTGACCTGCTCATCTAACTAAGAGACAAACAAGGAAGGAAGGAAACACCCACTGCAGTACAGAATGACTAAATTTATTCATGAGCTATTGAATATGATAAATGGTCATTAGCTGGCCAGGCCGTGGCAGTCCTGGAGTCTCATCTAATGGCAATGAAACACAATCTGGACACAGTTATGGCTGGAGGATGACACCAATTGGAGATAATCAATTGGCTCATTTATGCATGGAAAAGTGCAGTGAGAGCATTGCACGGGTGATGTCCTATTTAGAGTTCATCATCTGTGTTCAGGGAGGTATACATGGGCCTTCAAAACGCATGCTATAATCTCAGATCCTCCTTTGCCATAAATGCAGCAATTAAAAAGCAAAACATAGACACACAGAACTCTGTGTGTCATCCCAAGAGACACAAACACCCTCAGTCTATGAGTCTAAATGTAGGCAGTTCTCTCGTGAGACAGCTATTAATGAGCAGACTGAGAGAGGGGGAAAAAAAGACTCAACAAAGCTCATTTATCCATTAGAGCAAAATGTTGAAATCAGACATATGCCAAAGGCCATTTATTATTTTAATATCTTAGCATGATTTGATGCATGAATAATAATGAAAGCCTTGCTACATTTTGAAGAGGGAAAATTTGATAGGCACAGGCCCTGGAGTTATTAAGCATTGTTGATTCTAGTTTCACTTGTTCATTAAAAGAAGAGTATAGGAACATTTATGCAAACAACTTCTATCTTATCAAAATTGTGAAATGACAAAAAGTCCTGGCGGTATTTCAGCAACTACTAATGTGTTATAATGTACAAATTGCTGATTATTCTCCAGATAAACCCCAACTGATTGGCATTCAGGTCTCCTCGAGTGAATAATTGGAACAGAATTTGTTTAGTTCTACTCCACATCATCATGCTGTACCCTCAATACACATCGTAAAGTGATGTGAACACTTACTGATATCTTAGTTTTGACCATATCCTCCATTTGGATATGCAAGTCCTCTATTTCAATCTCCATGCTCTTTCGAGCTTTAACTGCAGCTGAACAAGTGAACTCTGATTCCTCCAACTGTAAGACAGAAAAAGGAGGAAAGGTGCAAGGAGATGACAGACAAAGGTAAAAGTAGGCAAAGATTCACAATCACTGATCAAAACAAAGCTGAAAATCCTTTTTTTTACTAAGTATTGTTGCACATTAATAAGCTACTGTATCATCAACAACTGAGAGAAAAGTCAAACGTTCTACTGAAAGACATACTTGATTTTTTAGCTGGGCAATCTCCCTTTTGCTGGGTGCATTGCTCTTCAGGTGGTCCAACATAATCTGTGCATCAGCCAGAAGGACTTTGGTTCTCTTCAAGTCTTTCTTCAACTTCTTCTCTGTCTCCACATCCCTCTGGCTGACCTGAATAACAAACCACACCTTTGTAGTCATTATTCTTACACAAGATCTTCTATCCTCCTTCAAAACGCATAGCACCACTCAAACTCAAAAGCATCTTATTTCCAATCAAATGAAGTGGCCTTCTCTAAATCACACACTTCACTGCAGTGACAGAGAACAGAGGCAGAGTGAAGGAAGTACCTGGTCCTGTGCAATCAGTAGTTTGGATTCCAGCTCTCTTCTCTCACGCAAGACTTTCTGCTTGTCTTCATATTCCTCCTCCAGCTGTACCTCCATCTGTTTTAGCTGCAGGACACATGAATGTCAAGATGCACAAACGTGTCACCAGTAATAAACAAAGTCACACACAACACAACACCGACCATCTTGTTAGACACAGCTGCTTGTGCACAGCACAGAAGAACAGATCCCCTCAGGCATCATATAAAATGCTTTATTATATATTTTTTATCATTAAATGTTATACAAATGCAAACCCTATTTGTATTCTATCCATTTTGTAATTGATGTGCATCCATTGTGCAGGGGAATGCAAACATCTTAATCAATTTTCTGTGCACTGTTTGATAATGAAAGATGGTCCATCTTAGCATTAAATAATCCATAAAATTAAATTAGTTTTACACATGAAATATTTTACATGAACTTTAAATAATCAGTGCAAGTACAATGAACTTAGACACGTTTGTAAAACTAACCATTTCTCAGTTCCTCCTTGAACAGGCTTGATTAATTATTTCCACAAAAGAAAGGCTTTAAATAAGAATATGTGTTCATTAGTATAAAAAGAAAGCGTGAAAATGAGCATCATCTACCTTCTTACTGCAGGATCGCCTGATTTCCTCCACCTCTTCATCTTTACCCTCAATTTCTTTAGAGTGGGATTGCCGCTGCCTCTCCATCTCCATCTCAAGCCTCAGTTTAGCCTGAGTTCAAGATTAGGATACATATAATGACGTCTGACATAAACACAAAACAATGACTAGTGCTGTTCAAGTTCACACTTCCCAAGAGTTCCCAAGTTTACATTCTGTAGACCAAAACCGAACAAGGTTATGATCCAAAAAAGTCCCAAACGAACAATTGTGCTATTTAGTACAATTAAGTACTAACATGGGCACCACTGCACTTTAACACATACATGTACATATCTTTATTCATCTATTCTATTAACAACCATCACGATACTCAAAATAAAACTGTGCTTAAAAAATGTGTTTTTATTGCATAGCCTACTTTATATAGTCATTTTTTTACT
Organism: Melanotaenia boesemani; assembly: GCF_017639745.1. Lineage (NCBI taxonomy): Eukaryota > Metazoa > Chordata > Actinopteri > Atheriniformes > Melanotaeniidae > Melanotaenia > Melanotaenia boesemani. The sequence goes on from NC_055696.1 coordinate 5,924,598, forward strand.
TCAGCAGCAAGTGAAAAGATGCAGCTTCTAAACATCTAGAAAAAAACATAACGTATACCTAAAAGAAATGAAGAAATGAGAGCAGCAGCTGTGTGACAAAATCTGGTGAGGAAGCAGCCCAGCAGATACACACAGCTATACACATCTATGACTCAACATGTCTGTTCATTGTCTTAATGTAGTTGCAATTTTCACAAAGTTTTTTTCACAGTGGTTTGGAGGTTGTGCTGTTCACGTGAATTCTCCATGTACTTTGGACTCTTTCAAGACTTGTTATGATGAGTTTCCATGGCAACAAAGGAGTTGTTTACCGGCAGGCTCAACTGATGAACCTCTCCAAAATCAATATAATCAGTGAATAACACACCAAATCCCAAAGGAATTGAAGAGGATACGAAGAGGATGCAGGGAACGAAACAGAGAGAAAAACTGTGGAAAATGAGCTTGAGGAGTTAACAAGGTCTCAAAAAGAATACTGGGAATGCTGTGTCATGTCACTGAGACACGGCTGCAGGAACACACAAACTTGTCTGTACACTGCATTAAGACTGTGTGTGCAGACCACGATAAGAGAATCAGTGGAAAGCTAAAGAGAGGTGGAATTGCACTGCCTTTTAACCACTGTTGGTGTCATCCTGGACATGTCAATGTAAAGCAGAAGATCTGCACAAGGGACATCAAACTTAGCAGTTTATTTATATTATACCTAGTACCACTGCAGACACAGCCTGTGATGTCATCAGCTCCTTCGTTGCTAGGCTACAAACACAGCATCCTAACGCAGTCATTGCGATCTCTGAAGAATTTAACATCTCCACCTCTGGAACAGTTTGTCAGCTGCCCCATCAGAGAAAATAAGATGGTGGATTTATTTTATGCAAATGTTTAAAAATGCAATCAGCTGCTCTGCTCTTCCTCCTTTAGGAAGATAGACCATAATCTGGTTCTTCTCACCTCCACCTACAAAACCATCGTTCAGCACTAATCATTCATCACACAGACTATTAAAACTTGGTCTAATGAAGCTCTGAGAGGGTGCTCTGAGGTCACAGACTGGAACATTCTCTATGAACCACATAGAGATGACATCAGTGCCATGAGTGTGTGACAGATTGTATAAACCTCTGTGGACAGCAATGTCCCAACATGAACAATAAGATGCTTCTCTAATAACAAGCCCCAGATCACCAGTGACCTGAAAAAACACTTCTAAACTTCAAAAAGAAAGCCTTCAATGATACTGATGACCCGGGTCTCTGGGCTGCCCTAGTCTGCCTCTAGCCTGTGTGGAGGAGTGGTCGTATTTGCACGATCTCACTCACCACTCCTCTGATCACTCCTCATTCCTCATCCTCTGCATGCTGTCACAGTCACTGAGTTGTCCAGTGGGTTTATACACCAAGACATATTTTTGTTTTTTCCCTGTGAGCGTGTATCTGATACTTCGGTTGTTGTTGTGATACGTTCGTGTTATGTTATTTTGATTTGGGTATTATTTAGGAACTCTTGATTACTGTCAGCTCTGTTTTTCTGTGAAAGCTGCAGGAAATTTTCTGGTGTGTTTCTGTTCAAGTGTAGCAGTTTGTTGTCTGGTGATATTTTGGATTGAAGGGTCGTTGCCTTCTATCTGTTGTGTTTTTGTCTCCTTTTACTTCTTTCTGCTTTCCCTTTTGCTCCTTTTTACTGTCTTCCTTCTTTTTCTGTCCCCTCCGTTCAGGTCCAGGAAGATTACATCGATTTCATAATTCAAAGTAAATAAATTAATTAATTAATCAGATTATCAAGAGGAGCCTTATACCCATAAACCTCCCTTTGGCAAAGCAAATTTGTTTGGCACAACACAGCAACCAGACTATCATTTTGTTTGATACAATGCTGGATAAGACAGGTTAAAAGAAAAGGAAGTCTTTAAGAAGGAAGTATGGGAGATATAGAAGACAACAGAAAAACAACTTAAAACTAAGATTGAAATGTGCAAGCATGAAAAAGTTAGAACGTCAGCTCCAGCAGAACAACAAGAATAAATCCAACTAAATGTTACAGTTTGGAGAGTTAAAGGGCTTAGAAAAAGGTTAATTTGGAAGCTAAAACTCTGCATAGAACTATATAAAAAGATTTCAGCAATGCAAATAAGTTGTATTTTTGTACAACCCTGTACCTGCTCCAGCATTTGGATGGTTCCAGCTTGTTCATCCAACTCCTCCTCTTGGTCTTTCACTTTGGCCTCGAGGTCGCGAAGCTGCTTCTTTACCTTGGCCAGCGAGGCCTCATCCTTGGACTCCTGGGAAGATAGATCCTGCATCTCTGCCTCCAGCTGCTGCACCTTCACATTTGTGGCATATAATTCTGTGTCCTTGTCCTGCAGATGGAATAGATGCAGTAAAACTGCACATCTGGACCAGCACAATTATAGTATGTCAAACAGAGAGCAGAGAAAACAGAAGCTTACCTGCAGCTGCTGGCGGAGGTTAAATATCTCACCAGTCATTATGTCTTTGTCTCGAGCCAGTTTCTCCCGTTGGCTCCTTTCTCTTTGTACCTCATCCTGAGCCTGATTCTGCTCCAAGTCAAATCTGGAACATACACATGGATACAACAAACTGAACCACAACTAAAGAGAATGGTGATGATCATAGATATAACAGATAACTTCATACTAACACAGATTTTAAGTCATTAGTGGATATTATATTTAAAAACAAAATTAAAAAATAAGTCTTTATAAAGCATCTCATACAAAAAATGCTTCTTACGGAAACCGCTCATTCAGAATCAGTACTCCAAATCATTTACATTGTTTACAGTACTTGCCATCCTGAGCACTTTCTCTTTTGTAGCTTTTATTTTTAGCTCCTTTTATTTGCTATCAATTTGGCATTGGTTTGTGATAATCTGCAAAATGTTTTCTTCAGCTGTCTAAGGCAGAAACACTTATCGTTAGTGAACTTAACAGCTAAGTGTTTCATGCTGACAGCTCGTCTTAATTCCCTGTTTTTCTCTCTGAAGTGCAGCTGAAAATAATTTCACCCACAGAGCATCTTCAATTAGCCACAGGGGAGAGATCACATTCTGCCACAGCGATAGCTTCTCAAGTGCTTAAAGTCTGAGTCATTTTCTCAGCTAATGCAATTCCACAGATTACAGAACATCTTACTAACTATTCAAATTACAGAAAACTTGAGCATTATGTGAGTGGGCCTAGGCTGGGCAATCCCAGGAGAACTGAGCTATGAGTTCTCTGTGTTTAAAATTAACAGATAGGTGTGGAAACAGTAGATTGAGGGAGCAAGTTGAAACTGACTTCCTCTGTTTCTTCTCCAGATCATGGTTGCGGTTCTGTAAGCCCTCCAGGTGAAGCTTGGTGTCCTGCAGCTCAGCAGTCATCTTCTGGCATTTCTTCTTCAGCTGCTGAATAGAGCGCTGTGCATCCTCATTATCTGTCTGCAAATCAGTCAGCTGCAGCACACATACACACACAGACATATCTTTATTATTATTTTCTGACAGCTCAATGCATATCATTACTGTTTCATTTATGCAGTTTAAAGGTTTCAAGTATGTTGAAGTCATAGAAGGGAGAAGGTTTTCTGAGTAAAATTCACATATTTTATCTTGCCTTTCTCTCAACTTGTCTTTTGCTCTGCTGCTCTGTCTCAAGCTTGTCATCAAACTCCTGTTGGAGTTTCTTTTTGGTGAAGTCCATTTCTCGAATGGCTCGATTGTATTTTATCCGCCACTCGCCTCCTGAAGGAAAGACATACAAACCAGAAAATGTCTTTGTGACATTTGGTTGTCTCTTGCCTTTAATGCAGGCCTAGCAGGGTACAGAGTGCAAGAGGCTCAAAAGCTCTAAAAAGATGGATGCTGTGGATTATAGAGTGCACTGTACTGGCTGAGATGGTTATCACATTCAAGGACTGACATAATATAATCTTTCAGGAAATAAAGCTTCTTTCATCAAATCCTGTCCTTATGAGGTCAAAAAATTCAGCAGGAAGCTACAAAGCAGCCTTTGCGTTTCAGCTCTAATCTTGAATAAACCTTAGGTAAAAATTCTGAGCACACCACAATGGCAGTTAGAGAAGGACATGTCTAAGTGGCACTTTCCACAGTTCTTAGCCGACCCTAATTCTGGAGCTGTCACAGGCTATCAGAACTAAAACAGTGGCCAGGCAGACATTCGGTTTCAGGTTCATTTCCAAGCCTTATCATTTTAGAGCCTGTCCATTTCTCCTTCACATACCAACACCGGCTCCTCCATCAGTGCTGCTCATTAGCATATATATAGCATAATGACAACTTGCAGGGCCACCAGCTCTGATCCCAACGATTACTTTCTCATTCATCTAAGAATTCTGATATGCTCTGTAATGGCTTGTCTGCTGAGGTGGGTTGAAGGGGGTGGAATAGAGGGGGGCGGGGAGCTCATGGACAATATGCTCGCAGCAGGCGCTCTATTTTCCAGCAGGGGGAAACCAATCAGCAGCAGGCATTAGTTGTGTGCCTGGGAGCGAACATCTTAATCTCCTAGTGGTAAATCCCAAACTTGGAAAATATACTTAACAGCATTATGCTAGATGTGACCAAGTCTAACTGCCATGTCTCCTGCTGAAACAGTTGAACAAAGCCACTCATTCCTGCAGCTACAATTAGTGTAAGGGAGATTTTCTAACTGCGCACATAATGCTGGTATGAGCAGTTCAGTAAATTATGCTTCTGACCTGATCTGACATGCCCATTAGGGAGGCTTAGTCAAGCTGCTGTAAGTGTCAAAAGGTACAATTAATTAGGGAATTTAAAGCAAATGTTAAAAAGCACTGATTGTGTTACCAAAGAGTGCCCTCAATTTAAGTGAAATCCTCGAAATTATCTTCATGTTTGCATTCTGAGTCCATGGATAATTTGTTTCTTAACAAACCAGAATCAACGTCGTCTTCCAACTCTCCATTGAGTTCTGATGTTTTCATGAGCCTTGCTTCCATCACTTCCATTTCCTGCGCTTCTACCTGTTTCTTCATGGCATCAAACTTAACCTGAAATACACAAATTCCAATTATCAATAAAAACACCCTAGTCACAGTAAAGTAGAATCTTTCAAGCTCTGTAGAAAAACACTGCAATTGTGTTTTTTTTTTTGTATGTTTTAGTGTGTATATATATATATATATATATGCCTGTAGATCCTTCATGTCCCTCTCCAGACGGAGTCTCTCTGAAGTCTCAGTCTCCAGCAGCTGGGAAGCTGATTCACAGGCGCTCCTCTCATCAGCAAGCTCTGCCAGCAACTCTGTGATCTGAACACATACAAGGAATCACATTCATGGTGTGAAGAAAAATGACCAAATATTCACTGATCAAATCTTTAACTCAAATGAAAGTGCATAACTTCACCACCAATTTCAAACACCATTCTCCAGGAATGCAATGACACAGACAAAGGGACCCACCCTACTTTCCAATCGATCTGTGTTCAGTCTCAGCTCATTTCGCTCCTTCTCCACTCTCTCAAGCTTCAATTTCTGCAGCTGTATCTCCTCCTGGAGCAATGTATTTTATATGTTATGTTACAGATGAAACCATGAAATATTAAGCATTGTATTTAAAAAAAAAAAAAGGGGGGGGGGGGGGGGGCATTTAGGACAAGAAGTGCTATAATGCAGTGGCAAGTACTGCATTTTGAAAGTGATTGAAGGCTGCATAAATATAGGTACAAGCACAGGGTGAGATGGATCAGAAAAGAAAGGTCTGCTCACATCTTTGCTTTGCATTTGCTCCTCTGTGAGCTGGACTTTAATGAGGGGCTGCACTGTAGTGAAGAGCTTCCACCATGGCCAGTCCTTCACACCATGATTCTTCTTGATGTTTTTCTGGATGCACCTGATTGCTAGATCCTGAATCTAAACACACAAGGAAAGGAAGGCCACAGAGAAATCCTAAGTTGATAATAAGCATTTCTTCAGTGTATATGAATGAAACTCTACAGACTGAGTCCACAGTATTATAATAATTTCAGAATTAACTGTGAGTGAATCTGTAAATGATCCTCTAACACAAAGTTTTTACATTAAAGGCAGCATGGCTATTTTATCCAAACTGTACTGATGCATTCACTACAGGGTTTTAATTAATTATATGGATACAAAAGATTTAGTCTATGCATAGGTACAGCATGTTGGCAGTGCTTAAAAACAAAAATTCTCAAATACTTTCTAGAATATATGTTTTAAAACACTCATCTACATTTAATATGTCATCTTCACTACTAATGAACAAAATCTGAAAACATTGCATTCTTCATTGTTTTGTTTTGTTGCCCGTTTATGAGCAACAGATATCCCAAGACCTGCCAACCTCCTCTAGAGAGTTTCTGCAGAGTGCGTTCCAAGGCTGGAAGCTAATTTTTGATTAATTAAATCAAACATGTCGGCAGCTAATTCCAAGTATTACACGATTTCCATGCTGCTTATGCATGAGGCTCTCTAGCAGCAGCAGATTATGGGCAAACCCAATTAGAGCAACACAATTCTCAGCATCAGGTACATTTTGCCCTGAAGGTTCTCTCTATAACCAATTAGGATTTGTCACACAGTGAAAGCTTTAACATGCAACAAAATGCAGCAATTCTCTGACAGAAGATTTAAGCAGGTCTCACTTGTCATATTTAGTCTAAAAAGAATAGGAAACAAACAAAAGATTATGCTACATGAGCACTGTGAATAAATATTATGGTATTTAAATCAAATTAAGAGGGTGAGACAACTGTACAATTGTGTGATGTGTATTACAATTCTGAACCAAGATAAAAAAAAAAAACAAAAAAACAAAAGACACATTTTCCACTCTTTTTTTTTTTTTTTTTTTTTTGAGTGTTAAAAATATGTGTTTTTAGTGCATGGACAGGCATTCCTATGAGTATACGTGTAAGTCATGAGTGCTGCAATGCATGACTGCAGTACCCTCTGATGTTACCCCTTTCTGAAAGACTAGTTTTTGGGGAATTCTTAACATGAAATGGTTAAGAATAGTCTGTTTTGCCTGGGTAATTTTATTATTGCTAGGCATATCAATTCTGAAATAAAAGATATATTTCCAAGAGCTTTAATAATTTCTGTCTACATCACTGGCTTGAAATCACTGAAGGTATACACTATAGGAAGACTTTAATACCAAGGAAGAGTACTGTATATCCATGCATATACAATGGGATCGGTCTTTCCTACTATTCAGAGCCCCTTGAGTAGAATCCCCTGCCTGATGATTTTTAGCGAACCAACGTGCATGTTGAACTGATATGATGCAAAAAAGAAAAAAAAAAGGGGCAAGGAAAAGAAACATTTGTAAGTACCTGAAGGACAAAACTCCAAATTCAGCAAGTGCCCACTGAGGCAAAATAACAGACTTTTAGAATGTCAGACTGTCCCCTTGAGGAGACAGCTGGAAGAGAAAAAAAAAGGAAAAAAAAGGAGAGAAAAACTGTGGTTTTGTTATCTAATGTCACGTGAGCTTGGCACAGCTTCACAAGGTTAACATGCCAGAGAAGATAAATCAAGGGAAATTGTGACTTCCCGTCACATCCATACACATCAACGAGCAAGTGCCTGAGAGGTTTCACCAGTATTCATTCGTAGCTGTTCCAGAGGCAAATTACCATTTACTGTACCTGCTAAGACCGGATACTTCAAACAGTGCAAAAGGTAATGGAGCACTATCAGCTTTCAGAGTTATATCTGGGTAACAGCAAGGGTGCAACTGCATGTTATTATACAGTGATAATTCTAAGATTCAACAGCAACATACTCTATAAATATTCACGCTGCAGAGAAGGAGAGATGAAATTCAGTCAATAAGCCACCATGGCCATTTATCTCTTCCCCAACTCTGGTAGTGACTAACTGAATCTAGAATAATATAAACAGAATGAAAATCAATGGAAAAAAATGCCCTTCACAAAATTATTGCAAGGAGAGACTGTATTTACTATATATGCATCAGCTGAATAGGAATAATTTTAGCATATTGCAGCTGCTTGAGAAATGTATAACAAAAAGGGCTCGCATAGGGAAGCAAATTTAATCTTGATTTCTCTTTAGATGCAAAACTCATTCACTCACACAGCCAACACAAACCATTTACCTAATACTGTTAGAAAGTATACACAAAGTAAAACCCCTCCAACAGAAATTAAATCTATTCTTAACGTTAGCGACATCATTTTGTACCCCCCCCCCCCCATGCAGAAACACAATGACTAAGAAAAAGCTGCAGCATACCAATAACACTTTTCAAAATGCAAATTTAGACAATAAGGGTGTCAGTTCAACTAACCAGAGGTATCTATCTGGAAAAGTTGAGGAAAAGGACTTACTAGGATTGGAAAGCAGGAATGAAATATTCTAAATATGATTTTTGTTCATCAATATACATGCTTCTTTTAGGGGTTTAATGAATGTGCATTAAAAAGTACATTATAATATGAATGACTAAAACTCTGGGGAACAGTTTTAACTTTTATGTCAAAACCCTAAAGGTAAAGACTAAAACCAATTTTTATATGTTTGTAAAATCTAATTTTATGGTAAGAGACCATTTAGTTTAGTATACATCACAGAGAAGAAATAGTGTTAAACATGTAGCCTGGTTTGAGGAGGGTTTGTGTTTTCTGGCCATCACCAGGAAAGTTGCCATTGTTCTGTCCATAGTAAGCTATGGCCAGAAATATAACCTTTATATGTAACTGACCTCAATACTACCCAAACAAATTTCATGATAAAATTTACATGTTAAGATTGCCAGATGCACACAGACAGGTGTGTATGTGATAGATCATTAATATAACTAACAGGAGCTGAAGTTGTGCATTTGCTTTTAGCCATTTGTGTCACTCCTTCCTGTAGCTTTATTAAATACATCCAGCTTTGACATTTCTATTAAGTATTGATTATTTTCACCAGAGGCCAGATCGTTCAGGACTTAACAGTAGATCACAATCTGTACTTATCAACATCTCACACAGGTGAGCTGTCACACACAGAGTTTCAGTTAAATTATTTTTTAAACAGCATCTGTCCTAAGCTTGAGTCCTGAGCTCCATCACTGTCAGCAGGAAATTTTGATCTTACTGTAAGTAAAAGTCAGATGTGTTTATTGAAGTAATTTTCTTTCTTTTCAATTCCGCTGACTTTGACTTTTCATACCTCTCTAGGCACTTAAAAAAAAAGAAACAGACTATTCTTGTTCTTCTTCTCTCTCATGTGCAAACCTACAACATTCAAACGAAGCATGAAGAGTTATTGTTTTAGCTACTAAAACCTGTGTCTTCAGTCTCCCACTACAAAGTAAAAGGGAGGGTGTTTCATTAACTTGGAATCAGGTGCAAACCATAGATATATCTTTTGGTGATGGTGTTACCAGATTAATTCAGGGAAGATTTTTTAAATGGCTTCAAGCCAGGTCCAGACTGCTACAAGTGTCTATTATAAATATTGTTATGACCTGCTGGTTAGGTTAGTAATAATTAAATATTGTTCTTTAAATTCGATGTGTACAATATGTTCATGGTTTGTTCTCTATTTTTAGTACATGCATGCTTTATGTTTTTTTCTGCACTTATTGAGTGTGCATTGTTGCAAGACTACTTATGATGGAGATGCTGGCCAAGACACTCCACAGGAAACAAAGGTTGAATAAAATGCCATTTACACGGTCACTTTCAGTTTTCAAGAGAGGCTTGATTGGGGTTCCGTTTGGGGTTGGGAGCCAGGGTGTTTGACCTAGCAAATACCTTTGGACCAGACAGGGCTATTCTGGTATGAGATGGTGTGAAAGGCAGAGTTTACAGGTAGCTTGCAAATGGGAGACCTGGTGCTTATGGGCTAGAAAGTTCAGAAGCTCACCAAGTACTATGCATTGTACAGTGTACAAAGACAGACCAATGGGTGTTTGCCCTTTAACCAGCAGAAAAACCACCCAGAACATGGTTCTGCCACTGGATTTGCTTCAGTCAGTATGTTTTCTGCTGATACTTCATTTTGCTTGTTAATCAGCTAGATGTTTCACCTGTCAGTCTGTGTCTCATTCTCAGTCACTAACGTAGTTTAACCAAAATATCATAAGAATATCCCACATAGATATATCTGTACATGTTTGGCTTTTTTAGATTATAAGGATACAGAATCCTGACATGCCAGTAATGATATTTGAGTTGTATTGTACTAAACAGCACATCCTAATTTTGATTATTTGACAGGCTTACAATGGTACATTTACATCCACCTTCTTGAAAATATCTGCATTCAAACTGCTCATCTTTTTACTGGATGAACACCTGAGTATCAAAGAAAGCAGCTTGTAACGGTGTCTAGGTTAGCACATGTCCAAAATAATGTCCACACTAAAATAGGAATACCCTTTAACTAACTGCGTCTAGGACCAAAAACCTCCAAATCACTGTCACAATGCTCTTATCTGCTCCTTTTTGTTTACTGTAATGGGCACTTTGTTTACCTTTGTGTTAGCTGTGATGGACAATTACTTATTCATATTTGGTACTTTCTTTTTCTGCCCCGACTGGTGCACACTTTCTGCACTTAAGCAGTTATTTACTGCTGCTGTGCATTGTGTGTAAACTGTGCACCGTCATACTCTCTAGGATTGTTTCAGTGCAGGTTAAGCGACAATTTACACGCCCATTTCTAAACTTTTTTTAATCAAGGCCTTTAGCAAAAGTTGTCCACTTGTAGTTAGAGCCTTATCTGGACCAAAATGGAAGTTCTGAGATATTTCTAGTTTTAAAGCACGCCACAGTACTGAAACTGCTCTTTCGAAAGTTTTTAATGACGTGATTTTAACAGTGAACCACTAGGGTTCATCCTGAGGAGTCAAAATATTTCTTTCCACTGTTTTGCTGATGACCTCCAAATGCATCTCTCCTTAGGTCTGATCCAGGTTGTATACAGAGCTTAATCAACTATCTGCATACCAGTTAAACCTGCATGGGCTTAAATTTTTTTAAGTTAAAATGAAAACAAAACAGAGGTTGTTTGATTTGGCCATCCTTTTAATCAAGCTGCTGACAGTGATATGGGCTCCCTGGATTCATATAACCACACTTGTGTTAAGAACCTTCTGTAAAAGAGATTTTAGATTTAACAAACAAATCTTCAAAAAAAGAAAAAAACAAACAGATCACTTCTGTTGTCAAGACAATTTACTTTCAGTTGCTTCTCTTAGATAAGGTGAAGCCATCCATCCCAGTTAGCCAGTTTGAGCACGTTGTTCATTTTTTTATATTTCTTCTTGAGTGCATTACTATATTCATTCTCTCTATTACCCTCATACTGGCTTCCTGTCACTTACAGGATCCAGTTTATGATTTTATCATTTGATTTTAAGTGTCTGAATGTTTGTCTTTCAGACTTTTAACTGTACACATCCCAGTCAGAGAAACATGTTTCTCATATCCCCTGTTTTTAGATGTACCAAGAACCCGACTAAAGACAAAAGGCAATGGAAGATTTTCTGTAGCAGGTCCAAGGCTCTGGAACCCTCTGCCACATCAAATCATATGTGCCCAGTCAATTAAAAAAAATTAAATCTTTTTTAAAGATTAATGTATTTGCACTGGTTATTAATGCAAGTGTGTGACTTATTTGTTTTATCTTCTGGTTGTGTTTTTGGATGCTATTCATCTTTTTACCATGTATCCATTATCAGTTTTTAGTATATCTTGTATTTGTTTTTATTTTATTCGTTTTTATAATATATTTTGTATTTAAATCTGCAGATCTGTACAGCACTTTGGGTACTTTGCGTTGTTTTAAATGTGCTATGTAAATAAACTTGACCTTGACATTCATAGGAAAAGGAGTAAATTGTGGGTGTTTTATGCAATACACCAGGGTTAGTGGCCCCACAATTTATATGCTAAGAGGTTTCTGGCTCAGAGCTTTGAGCCCCAGGCTACAAACATGCACTGCCTCAAAGACAGCTCTATCCCACATTTGACCAACAGCATAAGCCAGGCTATTGGAAACTCATTTTAATGCTACCATAAACTGTTGTAGTGAGACAAATCATCATTCTAAACTAATTTAAATATAAGCTATAAATCTGTTGTGCACAGACAGCTGATCTGATCATTATTAATTAACTGTTTAGGGTACCATTGTGTTGTAGAACTTCAACTTTCACATAAGTGTTTTACTATATACTAAACTAAATAAGAGCACAATACTATACCATATGCTATAAAGGTATAAAAGATTTGTAGTACAATGAGCTAACAAAATAAACTTCAAAATGAAGTGTAAATGACCCTCGTTTTACCAAACAAATCCTGACCTGTTGAGTAATAGACTCTAAAGGACCTTTGAATGTGTTCTGTGGATTCAGGCTGCAAGACAACAGCAGCAAATCCTTTCAGACCTGAATCTAAAGGTTAGGTCTCTATTAATCAGGCTTGTTTTTCCACAAATGCTCAATCTGATTGAGATTTTGGGGATTTGGAGGCTGCACCACCTTCTTTAATACTTTCCTTTGATCCTTAAGAGGCAGAGAGCATTACACTGCTGAAAGAAGCCACTGCCACTGGATGGGTGTTCACAGCCTGTATTAATGTCTTGGTTGGTTGTCTGTGTCAAAATAACATCCACATGAATGTTGGGAGCCATAACTGCCGGAGTCTGGTTCAAAACAAAATTTATACAAGCCCAAGTTGTGTTCATCTCACACATATATATTTTAAAGTCTTGCAGAATTCATCTTTCTTAGGCTTGATTCTCACAAATTAAGCTGACAGTATTGACGACCATCATGCTCTCCACTGCAGTCTCACTCACATATTCTACTACTGCCCACTGGCTTCTGGTTGCAATAATAACATGTCAAAAAACTTTCTGCAAATCTAAAACTTTCCTCCCACACAGCCATGTTTGGTCTGCCAGAGGAACACAGACAATTCTCTTGTAATCAGTTAGATACCTTATCTTTTACCTCCCTACTAGCAAGGCCACATCCAGTCTTCTTTAGAAAATCAGCTGGGTCTCCTTCCAGCACTCAGTGGCTCAGATATACAATGTCCTTTCTAAAGCTAAAAAGTTTAAAGACTCAATAAGAAGTAACTTTAGAAAGTTTCTTGATAAATGGCATTCATTCCTAACATTCGTTCACTTTCTTAAATCTTTGTCATTTGGTCAAGATAACCCCACCTCCAATTTCTTATTTCTTTCTTTCTTCTTTTTAATCTTCCTTTACTACTACTCATTTTCTTTTCTTTTTCTGTAGGAGTATATTTATTTATACATGTTTCCCCTAGATTATACTGTTTACACCAATCAGATTGTAATTATGGTTGTTTAAACCTTTTTTGTGCCTTTTCAATAAAAATATAAAAAATTCCCATTTTTTATTCTTCCAACACATCCACTTTAACAAATGATCCCTTGCTGTGTGATATATTCTACCCCCTGACAGATAATCTTGAAACAAGACAATCAATGTTATTCACTTAGCCTCTCCGCAGTTTTAATATTGTGGCTGATCGATATATACAATATGAAATTGTACCCCGTACCGATTTTATATAGAATAACATCAGGGAGTTTAAAAATGTATTATCAAATGAGGACTGTCCAATGTTTTCATTTTAGAAATTTAGTTACCTTACAGTAATTTGGTTTCTAGCTAGAGCTATCTAACTTAATCATTGTTTCTAATTCCTGACCTCAGTTAACTTGCTGCTGGCAGTAACTTTATAATTGCTCTGAAGACTCCACAGAAAGATACATTTCTTAAACAAAATTTTATCAAGCTTTCATATATATTCTTCAAAATATAGGTTTGTTGAAAGAGGAACTATGCAATATTTACATACCTAAAAAGAAAATTGTTTATTAGATACATAAAGTGACTTAGAGAACACATATTACACTAAAACTGTCACAAACCCCAACAAATATTCAGAATATTACTCCCTTTTTAATGCAAACCCTTTATTTAAAATTCAGTTAGTTACTGCTGTTAAAGACTGTGCAGCAGCAGAATTCTGTGTTGGATGCTGATCGGACTAAAGTGAAATATCTTATTACAGTATACAATATCACATTAATTTCATATTATATTACAATATATCATTCAAAGCTATTTAAAGTAAAGCTATTTAACCCCACTTTGATTTTTATATATACATATATATATATATATATATATATATATATATATATATATATATATATATATATGGCAAATTTCACTGCATTTGAGCAGACTCAAATATTATCCCAATGAAATTCATTATATAAACATATATAAGCATATAAGCATATGCTCTATACAGATTAAAAACACTATTTTCCAAGAAGGTGGTGAAAATATTTAGCCAGAAAAGTTAAAAGAAAATAATATCTCTCCTTTAAACAAGATGGAAAACAATAACCTCTGCTAAGGATGTAAATTAAGCATTTCAACATGAGGGGTTATATAGAAAGACACGCCATGCAGTATTACTCATAGGAAATGCTGGTTTAATATTCTCTGTAACAATGACATGCCAGAGTAACACCCTGATCAAACAGTGAAGTTGGAGTTATTTACAGCTAGAAGAGAAATAAGAAAAGTCTCCTAATTAATGAAAAACAAAGCAAAGCTAAAATATCATCTGCCTAGCTTCCCTTTATAATACATTAAATAAATAAACATATACAGTAAATAAACATTCTGGCTTCTATTTTGTAGAAGATTTACCAAAAAATTTTTAAAAGTATTAAGTGCCACTAACTTTTAATGATGTCTTAACATTTTCACTCCAAAGAAGAAGTTGTAAGAGATCCATCTAATTATAGGCCAATTAGCCTGCTCTATCTGCAATGTTTAAAAAAAAAAGTTGGCTGTAAGATTGCAAAGCTTACCAAACATCAGATTCTCTAAGTAAGTGGGCTTCATGAATAATGAATTAGCCTCAGAAAACATAAGATGTTATACCTAATATGAGTGATTAAATCAAATATGCGCCATTAACTGGCTTGGCTTTTTATGGACACTATTCAGTTCAAGTGCAAATTTTCATACATGATTAACAGGAAGAAGTCTGAGTATGTGTCATACATACATGTTGGAAAAGGTTACATATGAGTTGGTTTCTAAAGGACTGAAATATTGTGTAATCAACCAGCTGCCCTCACAGAAATGTAATCTAGCAATGCAAAAACAAAGAGAGAAAGAAATTTAGAGACCTTAAGCTGTAGGAGAAAGGTAGCTTGAATCAATGATGTATAGTATGAATGTGATGACACTGATCACAATTCCCTCTTTCATCTCTCTGGGCTCTCATAGCAAAGTCAAGCATATTTTGTTTGACGGAATGAGAGCCTGAAATAAGTTAAGGAAACTGCGTGTTCCAAAGAAAACAGAGAGATTCTATAGTCTAACATTTAAAATGGCTAAATTAACTGAACTGAACTGAATTTCACACCCACTGCCTCCTCCTCACCTTGCCAAGGATTGCTTTTCCTGTCTTTCTGTTTAATTACAGAAGCAGTCTTGAGTAGACTGAACAGGCATTAAAATTAAATTATGCCCAGTGAAAGGATTGTCTTTACCAGAAAACACAACCAATTAAAATTCTATTCATTCAAAGACGGCATATAGTACTACCACAAAAATGCTTCAGTGTCGCTCAATCCTTTTATCTGTGTTAAGAGGACATATCAGTATTTTAAGCAATGGGCTGATAAAGTTTAGTTTTTATATTGATTTGTAATTTTAATCTTAAAGGCCACTAACTCTGGAAATATCTACAAATTAAAAACTGTTAACAATCACCATTCGGTTCAGTAACATTCAATAACAATGAAAACAAAATGGTAGGGTACCTTCAAACAAAATATAGCTTCATAAATCTGTTAAAACTGGTGGCATTCACACATTGGTCACTTTTCTGCTCATGTTTTTCATTTTTGAGCAGTGGTGAGGGCACGATATTTGCAATTTGAGAAAGATTAAACCGTGCATAAAGTGCAGCAAGCTAAGGTAATAAATAACTATATATATAAAAAATATAATTATAATAATATCATGTATATAAATAATAAATAAATAAATAATAATACAATAGTCCTTCATAGTTTTCTGACAACATGTCATGGCAGTATTACACTTCAAATTAACGTGAAATTTTTTTAACCAGGTTTATTTAACCAGGTAAAAAATGTTTGAGAACCAGTTCTCATTTGCAAACATGACCTGGCCAAGAGGCCCCAGCAGAAATAAATATGTACATACATACAACATACAACTGTGCATACACAAGAACCACAATACAGCAATACAAAAAATACACCTAACAACGCAGAGCTAGTACAAATATATAAAAATGAAAGGGGGAAGGGAGTAGGTCTCAGTATATGGGACAGATCTATATGAAAGAAAAAGTAGTGGACAAATGTTTGTATCTGAGTGAGAGTCAGCATCGTCAGCAGGAACAGGTGTCGAAGCCTAGAGTAGATGTGCAAAACATGGTGGTGGTTGATGGAGGCAGCTGTAAATATCACTTTCCTACACGTTTAATATTCTTCAAAAATCAGTATGATATTATTGAGGGTTTAATTGCACTACAGTAACAACACAGTTGTTGTCAACTTGGGAAAATTTAATATTTAGTTCACCTGAGGACAGTGTTTCAGTGAGCTGTCAGACGATAAGATGAATCACCACACAAAGCTCTTACAGTCCTTCTAGAGTTAGTTTTCCCATCAAAACAAGTTTTTTTTTTTAAATAATTCACGTTAAGCTAAAAAAAACACTTGGAGCAATGTGTTAAACAAATCAGCAGCTGATGGGAGCAATTGAAATTTGATATATTGTTAAAGCAAAAGCCTTAGCGCTAATGTTCCTCTCTCTCTCGCTCTCTCTTGTTTATCTTAGATACTGAGCAAAAAGGACTCTGTGCTGGAGCTAACGCTGATAGGCAAGGCAAGTTTATATGTATAGTAAAATTCAACGACAGGAGGATTCAAAGTGCTTTGAAAGGCTGCATTGAAACATCAGAAAATAAGAAGCATAATTTAAAAAGACAAAAGAAAAAGACTAAACAAATCATAGATATAACCATGATAGAGGAAAGTTAAAAAAAACGTACATTAAATAAACAAATAATAGTAATAGTAACATATACATACACACACATATATATACAAATATATATATGTGTGTAGATATATATATATATATATATATATATATATGTGTGTGTGTGTGTGTATGTGTGTGTGTGTGTGTGTGTGTGTGTGTGTGTGTGTGTGTGTGTGCATGCGCTTGCTGAAGCTAACTCATGATATTTTGCACAGGACTCACCAAAGCAGAGTCATTTCTTTTAGACACTTGCCAAAATATGCACACAAATATGTACACAGTTCATGAAAAACCTCTGCACTCCTGACTTGCTAGAAACTGCAGTAGATTTCATCACAATCATAACGGCATTTAACACGTTACCCTGCCAACCTAAATTGAGTTTCAGATCAATAAAACTGAGATAAAATAAAGTCTAATCTTTCTATTACAGATACATTAGCAGGAGATAGGGGGCATGAGGGGGCAGAGGGAAAATTTGTATCTTTGCTAATGGATTTTGTAATTGCCCTGTTGCCAGGCAATTTTGAACAGTTCCTTGCTGTTGATTTTTGCCATGTCTGAGCAGATTGTGGAACATTAGGCTCCTAGCCTGCTGTGCTGAGTGAATAATAACTTTCTGAATTCAGTAAAGAAAATGCATTGATTGGTTTAAATTTTTTTTAACCGAATTTTTAAACCAGTAAAAAAAAAAGTGCCAACAGAGTAAGGCTGGAAGGCCACGTATATTCGTGGCTTATTGAGAATATAACAGTTTAGAAGATTTACTGCTATCATAAATAAGTGAACAAGATATTTACTCCTAACAGCTTGTCATAGTGGATGGAGAGCAGTAACTTTGATTCTGTTTCTGCTGGTTCATCACCAGTCAGCTGAAGCAGCACATTCACTTAAATTGTAATCACAGGGATGGAGTAGTGCAAGGCTCCATACATCACAAGAGGGCATGTATGAGGTCCAGAGAAATGGAGCTACGCATGCTGGCAGAGAAATGGATGAGGGGTGGAGCAGGTGGATATGTGAGTCAGCAGCATGTTTGATAAGGCTCCATTCTCATGGTGCACACTAATACAGTGCTTTAGAAGTGGACATGCTTCTAGCTTGGTAAAGCTGATTGGATGGATCAAAGGGATACAGGGGGTATGGGCAATAGATTTAGAGTACTTATTTGTAATTAACTGAAGATTTGTAGCATAGCCAGTTAGATCTACCTCAAGACCAGAACAAACAGGCTATAAAATTAGCTCTGCAAGCTTCAACTAACATTCCTCACTTACTTCATCTATTATGTCTGTGCTACAATGACAATTATACTAACTCATTTTTGCACATATCATCCTTGCTTCCTAAATTAGTTTATAATTTAACAATTTTTCTTCATAGAAATTATTATATTAAGATATTTTTGATATTCAAGTATATACTAAATAAATAAATTACCAGTGTTTGCAAGCTTGAGTTGCTTTAGATTAAGCTGCTTATGTTACAGTGATGTCTTGCATACCTTTCTCTTCTTGAAGGCTTGCCGTGCAAGGTACCCTCTACAGGCAGCTTGGAACAGGGTTAGATTACGCTTTGTCTGCTCATCCCTCTGTTCCTCCAGCTTAGCCAGTGTGCCAGCTCTGAAGAACAACTAGACCGAAAAACAATGATATACGAATACATATTAGTTAGGACAAACATTATTAAGAGGCCGCTTAATGCCTAGTTTAGCTAAGAGAAAATTAGATCCAGAAGCATACTTTAAAGTGAAGCACGTTAGCAAGATTAAAATGGAAGTGAGTATGAAGTAAACAAATAAAACAAAGTAAAAAAAAATCAATAAGAGCCAGTGTAATCCACAGACAGAGTGTGTTATCTAAGTGATAAATCAGAGATTATGTTATTATCTTGCATAATCAGCCTTGTCTGTTTCTATCTGGGTCAAAGGTAAAACAAGGGTAAACATCCAAATAAAACAGATCACATCATGGTTTTCTATACCTTATTGCAATGGAATCCAAGTATGAATGTAACAAGACACAAAAATGAACAGATAATGGGAAAAAAAACTCCTTCCACCCAAGGTCTTTCTAAACAAATCAGTGCTTCACAAATAACAAATTGATATATGGTCTATTAATAACACAGCAGATGAAAATGAGTGAACAGCTTTAGTCGAGAAACCTACAAACTAGTAAGAAGGAGTGATGCATTCATCAGGGATTGCTACCTTTCAAAATGCTTCAAGGGCTTGAGCAGAAGTTTGTCTTTTATCATGATCAGATGCAGCGGTTCTTTGTAAAACGTGGGATGCTATGCTGGTTTTCTACATGTGACTATCTCTGATGGTAGATTTTATCCTTTGTAGAGCTTTGAATCCACTGCTGGAAGGTTATTTGGGGCTGGTGTAATTGGCATGCAAGTGAGACAGGTTGCTATGACGCCAGTGGAATGCTTTGTGAATGGCCAACTGTGCTTCTCTACTTCTGAGCCCATTTCACACTCTAAAGTGTGCAGCATCATGTGAGGCTACCTCCAAACCATTCTTGTGCAGTGTACTTTAAAAGGGTCTTGCACGCTGCACATTTCTGGGAGCATAAGTTCCACTGTTTTGTTTGTTATTGTTTCCTTTGATTTGAGTTTTAGCTGATGGCCACTTTCCAACTGATAGGATTAGACCCGATTAGACCTCAGTTTCTAAGTAGTGTTTACTCTGAATACTCTACTACGGTTGAGGGGGGATAAACAAAAAGAGGGCCATCCATGATGGGAATTTGCTCTAATGACCTGAAATGAAAGAGACTTTCCGTCTCACTGTCAGACAGGGTAAAAACATGCCTCTCGGGTAGCCACTGACTACAAGACTAGAAGGGACAAGGCAACTCTCCAAAACAGGATGGCAAACAAACTTCAAAGCGGGGCAGGTGTAATGAAAAACACACTTCCCCAGACAGCAAATGTCATTCAAAAAGAAGAAAAAAAAAGATGCACTGCAGCTCTGTTGTTAGGAGTTTAAAGAGGACAGAAACTGGCATTGATTCAAAGCAAAGGTTTATTCAGTAACACTAAAGCTGTTCGTTTCTTTTAGATGTGCTAGCATTACTCACCCTACTCAGACCCATATGGTAGCTGCTCTTCTCCAAATCCAAAGACTCCAGTAGCTCCTCCACTGCCTGGGTGAAAGCGCAAATGAGCACAAACATACACACACCCTTAGTCTTTCAACAGCTGGATCCAATAGTATTGTTTACAGACAAACAGTTGAGTAGTCCACAATTCTTCTATGTTGTTCAAGTAGTAGCATAACATTGTTCTCCTTCTTTCCTCAAATCCATTTCCACATATATTTGATTATGAAACAAAGACAGTGCACACAAGAAAAGTTTGTCTCCTCCACAACCAAATTACAATTTGTCCCCCAAGAATCCATCTGCTTGTGAATTATTCTTCATGACACCCTGGTGTTGTTAGTCCCTACACATCCAAGGGGTATACCTTCAGCCAGCTGTGAGCCACTCGTTGCTCTGTCTATCTACCAGCATGTGTATACTGTAGTTGTATTGTTGTCTCAGCCTTTTCTCTCTACTTGAGCCTCTAGCCTGAAAGACTAAATCTAGATTACACCAGGAGAGGTTCGCCTCGAATACTGAGGGGCTTTTGTTTGCCAGTGTTTCCACAGAAACTCTGCCCCAATACACCAAGACAGAGGAAAAGAGCTGTACTCTCCCTTAAACCCACTCTTTTTCACTCACTCCCTCATTTCTCTTTAGAAGCCAACTTTTGTATTTTTCTTGTCTGCACTTTAACTAAGGCCTCTCTTGCAGAGGATCAATGGGCAGAACATTTTCATTCATAGTTATACACCCAAGGATGAAATTTTAACCAGTGAATTTAAACAGAAGCAACACAGTAAAAAAAAACACCAGTACGTGAAAGTAACTGGAAACACTTCAGTAGCTACACATCGACTGCAAAAGATTACAAGTGCATCTAGCTGAATGTTAGTTTATAGGTTTGATTGCAGTAAAACACTCCCTAAGTCACAATTCTGATCTGTCTCTTTCACAGCCATGACAGAGATGAGGTTAAGTTGATTAGGTCATTACTATAGCTCTGATAAATGTCTATTTCTCTGTCCAGTGGCTGCTGACAAACCAGGAGCAGATGTAATGAAGTTGTCTCTTCACAACATCAATCTTCTCTGTGCTTGGCCGCTGCCGGAGCTGTACATTTTGCCCCCTTCCCTGCTGATTGACTTACTCTCTTCTCGTCCTTCACAATGTAATTCCTTCCATGCTTCTTGGTGAGGTGCGGAGCCAGCACATCAAAGCGACGTCGAAACTCAGAGAACACCATGTGATCAGGGTAGCCTGCAAACAGTCAGCATTGGATAACATCATATTTTGCTAATGTTTGTAAAGTGCAATCATAATGTTATGGGGACCCCCTTATAGCAATCTGAAGTTCAGTCCCCCCCTTTTTCTCTCTCTCGCTCTCTGTCTCTCCCTCAATATACATGGGTATGGCTGTCCGTATTTCTACACCTGTCTTAAGTATTTCAATCAACGGCCTGCTTTACCTTGCCTGTAGATCCGTAGAGCATCAAGCAGTTTGGATCCACGTATCTGAGAGCGGAGCAAGGCTACATCTAGCTGCATTAAGCTAGGATCTCCAGTCTCCCCTTGGGCCTCATATTCCCCTCCTTTGAACAGGGATCCACTAAGAGCCTTCAGGGCGTCTGCCTTCGGCAATATGCAGTGAACAAAGTGAATCCTAGACCTCCGCACCATGTCAAGAAGAGCATCCTGGAGAGGACAGGATAGGGTCAGGGACTACAACTGAGCAGGGTGCCAGTTAGAGCAGTATATTTCTGTAATATACATATACATACAGAACAGCCAGCTAACCTCATTGCTGTGAGCAAAAGAAAACTCTCTACATACACTATAATATATAAAGGATTGGTTATGGTTTCTAAAAACAATCCTCAGCTAAATCTTTCTTGAATCAGGAATGAAAGTATCCAATCTACCATTTATTTTGTTATGCTGTAAGGCACTTATGTAACAAGAAAGTCCTATCAAAACATATGATAAATAAGGTTTCATTCTTTAAAACTGTACTTGTAACACACATGGAAGTGTGTCAATGTAACTAAAAACAGTTCAGCAGCTACTTATTAATGCAAAGATTACAAAAGATTGCAAAAGCATCTATTTGAACAGTATACTCTTGCTTAATTGCAGTAAAACACTTAGAACAACTCCTATAACAAGTTTAAAATAATCTTCTCTAGTAGAAATCCAACCAAAGGAATACCTAAATAAATAGCAGCCTTTCATATTAACACCCTTACCTTATTTCATTTAAACATTTCAAATTTATTTATAAAGTACTTTTCATACAAAACGTAACACAAAGTGCTCTACATAAAAACATGTAATAACTAATATAAAAAATGGATAGCTTGGGAATCCGTTCACACCAGGAACCAGCCCAAGCAAGACCACAGAGTAAACCACTCAGATCAGGACAGGAAGAGGTCCGCACCACAGCCATAGGGCTGCAGTGCAGGAAACCCAGCCACCCAGAGAAGGGCAATCCCAACGGCAACGATCTTGGAGACCGAACAAGCAAAGCCCCTGGCATGAAGGATCCCCATGAGGAAAACACTGGAGTTAAAGACGAGTTAAACAATATGACCATATAAGAGCAATCGGTATAAAATATAAATAAAAGGAGTTCATAAAAACAATGTAAAACAAAGCAATAAAAACAGAAAGTCACATAAATTAAGTGGTTTTTAAAATAAATAGGAAAGTATATAATTAAGAAATAAGCAAAAAATAAACCTATAAAAATTAAGATAAAATAAATAAGATTAAAAATAAAAATAAATAAATAAAAATTCAGCTATAGGCTAAGCTAAAAAGGTATGTCTTCAGACTCTTTTTTAAAAATAAACAGTCTCTACAGCCCTGAGGTTTTCTGGTAAGCTGTTCTACAGTGGAGGCCATGGTGATGGAACGAGCTCTCACCATAAGGTTTGGTTCTGACTTTAGGAACAATTAAAAAGCCAGTACGCCTGGACTCAGGCTCCTTGAGGGCTCAGACAGTTTGATTTAATCTTCTCACCACTTGAAGCTTTATCTGGATGCACAATGACTTCTTCTTGATAGCAGCTACCCCCGTGGTGAAGGTTTTCCTCATACTAGTTGCCCTTCGCAAAGACAGCTGGGAAACACTTTCAAGGCCAGCAATAGAACCAGACAACACAGTAGCTCCACCCACTCGGCTCATGAACAAGGAGCTGATGATCTTCCTGCAGGAGACACATAGTGGGATACTTAGGCCTGGTACACACATTTTTTTAATCTTATGAGATTTTTTATCTAGACCTCACACGTAAAGATAAAAAAAAAAATCTGTTTTGATCGTATTGTATGTGGTGTGCTCCGAAAATGTAATCACAGAACAACACATATGTCGATGCTGTCCCGCAACTGATCTACAATCTAGTCCTCCGAGTCGGACAAATGTTGAAACGTAGAAGAAGAACCATAGCAACAATCGGACAACAAAACACAACACACAGCATGGAAGGACATATATAGGACGAGGGAATGATGGCGATCTTGGGAATATTGTTAACAGAAAACGCCAGAACTGAAAAAAATAGACTGGAGACGGCATGAACACGGACTTTATTTACTTCCTTGTTCCCCAGCCAGCTCGTTCTCTGATTGGCTACATTCTGTACCACGTCACCATCCACACAGTCACAACGCACGAGTCGTCGCCGTTCCTCAGAAATCGGCTCTGAAATATTAAGCATGTTCAATATTCCCAATTGTCGGTTACGACCCATTTCAGAGCGGATTATCGGGACAAATCAGCTCATAACACACCACAGACCAAATGATAATTGGACAGGGAAATCTCACGATGATTTGCCGTCCGAGGTCGAGAAGAGGCAAAATCAGGACAAAAACTGCCCCAAAATTGTTATGTATGTACCGGGCCTAAGTCTACAAAAGTAATGTTTCATGTTTACTGTACATTAGCAGTTATACACTCCAACTGCATAAATAAACTTACTTTTGGGAGTCCTGCAGGAGACTTAAAGCATTGGTAGAAGCAGGATTTTGTTTGGCATAGCTCAGCCACCCACGGACATCATACTCCACCCAGTCAGTCCCATGACTGTGGCCCAGCAGGAAGTGATTTTCCTTCTCACTCCTCAGAAGAAATGTGTGACCTGATGCAAATACAGCATCTACAGTTAGTTTCCAAAACTCACTGCGTATTTAAAAGAATATGCCAAAAATAAATTGAGTGCAAGAATTTAGTAAGACTTTTTATACAGTCTGTATGAAGATGTTTTCAAAACAAGTACAAATTTTTTTTCTTGATCACTCTGTTCTATGTCAGCTGTGACAAACCTACATAAACATTACTGACAGAAAGATCTTCAAAGACAGGTTGCAAAGACTGGTCTGGGTTCATTTAATTTGAAGGGAGAACAGGTATCATTTGATGACAGCATCTGAGGGCAAGGATCAATATATTAAGGCTTCTGTTGTAGCTAGCCAATAACAGCATATCTTGTTCCATGAACTGGTTAAAGTTCATGGAATAAAGCATCAGTCTATTTATATCACAGTGTTTTAGAATATCAAAGACAAATTTGGCCTCTGTATGTGAGGCCTGCAACATTCTTTTCAATAAAATATTTAAATATATCTACATTTTCCTAACCTTCACCGACTTGTGTTAAGTAGATTTTCAAAAGATGTGACTTTGTCATGAGTCATCAAGCTCCCCAGTTAAGCATTTTCTACTACTTAGCTACATTACAATACTTAACTATTACTCATATATACTGCACTTTTAACTCAGCCTTATGTAAAATGTAGAGATAAAAAGCCATCAACAGCAGAGTGTACTATGAAACAAAGAGGAGATATCAGTATGGTGCTGCTTTAAGTCTGTTTTATACATCTTCTGACAACAACAACCCTATTATGAAGACAAAATATCAAAACGCAGGATGTTTTTTTTTCCAGAGCAAAAGACAAAAAAGATTGGCAAAGACCATTTGCTCAACATTAAGTAAAAACTGTTAAGTATGGCTTTAAATGTGTGTGTATGTGTGTGTCTGCTCGGCCCTCACCTTTACTTTCACCCTCAGCTGGTCCATAGTAGCTAAAGAGACGTCCCAACAGTGTTTCCTCTGATCCCCCAGGCTGCAGTGCCTCCTCCTCCATCAGCCACAACAGGCCTCGAGCCTCATCTGTTCGAACTGTGCGCACCTTTCAAAGAAACATGCATAAACACATATGCTGAGAATCCCATTGGAAAGTCCTACTGCAGACAGACAATATTCACTTTTAACTCCTTTTTTTCATCTTTAATTTTTTTCTTTGTTAACCCGCAGTTACAGTCTGCCTTTGCAAAAAAACACCACAAGAAAAAATACACCTTGCCACAAGGACATTTCGCTTGTTTAATGAGAATGCATTCATCAATCAAGGATATATTTAAGCCTTTATTATTTAGCTGCCTCCTGGGTACATAAAAAAGGATAATTATTCTGGAAATCCTCCCTTAGTAGCTGGTTGCTGGCCTCTGCAGTCAGCCTCTTCAATTGTAAAAGTAGTTTGATGTATGCTTTTCCAGTCTGAGTAAGTACTGAGAGGCCTAAGAATATTATAAGTAGTGGAAATAAGAGTTTCAAAACCATTTATGGTCTTTGCGTCCTTCAGCAGCTGTTACAATAATGGCATCATCAATTCAACTTTTTCCTATAATAAAAATAGCAACAGAAAAGAGTTCACAAACATGCAGGAGAAGAAAAGGGATTAACAAAGACATGCAATTAGGGATAAATTTACTATCAACAAAGAAGAGGAAATAAAACCCACTCCTGTATATATTAGGATGGATTGAGTGAATGACAAACTTTGTTCTTTTCTTGCTGCAGAACAACATGTAAGGACATGAATAGGCAAGGCAAGCACATTTTTTTGTACAAGACAATTTTAGTGCTTTACATAAAACGTTATATATACTATACTGGACAGTGTTAACACATCTTAGCATCTTTTATTCTAAATAAACATAAACTAAAACAATATTTCAGATAGTGATTTGGGTGGGACACTTTTCAGGTTAAAAAATATTGGACATGAGCTACCGTTTTAGATATTGAAAGAAAATTCCTCTTCATATAAAGGTAACAAAAATAGAGCAAATGGATAATGCTTGAAATGACCCATGGGATGCCTTGGAACAAAACCAACAAAACCAAAAACTAGATTAATAGCTATCAAGAAGTTGCACTGGAGACGTCCTTATCAGCAGAGCACACTACACTGGCAGCAAATGCAACACAGGGTTATCAGTTTGGAAGAGACATATGACAACTACGAGGCTTGCAATGAATTGAACATTGAGGCATTTTGTGATAACAGACATCTGAGCCATGACAGAAAAAAATACATATATATGTGGGTGAGGAAAATCTTTGATCAAAATGTCTTTTCATTCTAAGTGACAGACCTTTACAGCAGACCTTAGAAATGACTTTGAAGAAGCTATGTTTTTTTTTTAAATTTACTTTTTTTTTGTATGTTTGTATGATGTACTGCGGCTCCTCGCTTCCGATGACGCTCCAGTCAGAGCAGGGACCCTTTAAAAAGCAAAGCATTCAAACCAAACATACTGGAATTATAGCAACATGATCTATGATTCTTTAAACTCTGCCATTTCTGTTTCCATGGTGCAGATCACAGGCTGCAAAGGCCAAACATTGATTTTCCTTCTTGAAGTCAATTCTCTAACCTTTCTATTCTCTTATTCTCTCTTTTTCTAGCCCCTACAAAGCCAATACTGCACAAAACTAAGACAACTTTTGACTCTTAAAAAAAATCAGTTCTTAATTTAAAAAAGGGCATCCAGTAATTATCATGTGATAAAAGGTAATGAGGGACATGTTAGTCTTTCAGACCCTTCATAAGCAGTCAGTGGCAAGTTATTATACTAGGACTGCCCAATGTTAGGAACATGTGATATTACTGAATTTTGCTATAACTATATAACTTGCAACATAAACAAATACCTTCACTCATATATCATCTCAGATGTATTCATGAGGGCCAAATTACCCTTCAGCATCTGGGCTGTTTAGCTATAGAACATGTACAAAAGCAGAATTTTCTCTAAGTGGAACGCAGCTCTCATTAACATACCTGTGACGCATATTCTGTTCGTGGTATCAAGGAAAACAAATGGTTCGTGGTATCAAGGAAAACAATTACTATTAATTGGATGAACCCTAATCCTCCTGCAATCCTGCATTGGCTAGATAAACTGAAGAATGTTTAGATGATGAAGCACTTGACACCCTAAAAGACAGCTACAGTTGTCTTTATTAAGAATACCCGTGTTATTTCTTCATATATATATCTCCAAGATAAACAGCCAACAATGGGCTGTTTATGTTGGAAAATGGCAAAAAATGAAAGAAATAAGTGCCTCTGTGCTTGTTTTATTGTCAAATTGTCTGCAGTATTATGATTGTGTTTACTAAAATTAAAATAATACATTGATATTACAGATTATGATACATTTTCTAAATATTGTGCAGTCTATTATTACAACAATACCAGATTTATCAATACAGGAAAATAAAATAATAAATGATAAGTAACTGTAAAAATTTGACATGTAACATATACATATAATGATAAAAACTTAACTTACTAGTGTTTGGCTTGAGGTCTGGTCTACCACGGCCACTGACAGAGAAGTGCCGGACTCAGTATCATCAAAGGAAAGCTCAATGTTCTCCTGGAGAAAGACAGGAAAAGAAACAGCAATCATTAACACAAAGCTGTGATGTTAAATTTGCTAAAGATTCCGTTTTCCATATGTGATATGAGTAATGATGTTTTTTTTAGAGCTCAAATAAAAGAAAGGAAAATAAATAAATTAAAATTTAACTCTTTTTTTTTTGCAATTCTAATAGCCATTTAGGGATTAAAGACGATTTCGGCATGTGAGCGGCTAAAGCCTTTCCGCTGGCATTGATGAATGTTTAATCAACGAGAGACTGATATTCATGAAAAAGATGAAGATATGAATATACAGTTTTTCTGGTTGCGCGCTGGTCAGTAATAGGTCGATTTATACATTTATGCTCCTTTTCAAATTGTTAAATGATCCAACGCTATTCTGTTTCCACGCAGCTATGAGCCAACCTTCTGACACACAGCCTCTTTGTGAATCGGATTCTCGAATGTTAATATCAACAATCCCGCGTATTTCGTTGAGGCTACTTGCTTCTCTTTGAAATATATCCAGTAAATGACTGTTCTAACAACCTGAGTTCTAGGTTAATCTCACAAAGAGGGTAAGACTGAACGCTGGATTACAGGAAATTGTCACGCATTTTTCCAATATTTTCTGTGTTCTTAAAACCAGTTCCATAAATATACTTAAGTTACCAGATCAAACAATAAAAAAAATAACAGTTAGTAATGGTTCAGTGCAATCATTTTGATTTGTTGCATGTTTGTTGCAGTTCACGGTGAGTCAACAGGTAATTCAAATTCCTGATTCCTTTTTATGCGTGTTGTACCTTGCAAAGATGCCTGGAGGCCCAACAATACTAAAGATGATTATGGACATTAAAATCAAAAGAGGGGAAAAAAAAATTAATAATGGCATATTCATTCTAATAAAACTAAAAGCTGTGACAAATCTATTTTAACAACCAGAATATTTGGCATTTATACCTTTTCCTACCATTAAAAGATTCATTTTCTGTAACAGATTATAACATCTTTGGGGTGAAGAGGAAACTAATACACTGGATAACCTTCAGTGGATCAAAATAGTCATGAAGCAGCTCACAGCAAGAAAGAGCAGGTTGCACTAAAAGTGGTTGAAAATGTCAGTAACATGGCCATGACAGAGGCCGTGTTCAAGTTGACTATATGTGTGTGAAGTAGCCTCTAAATGATTCTTTTTTTCTGCTCTGCAAAGTCCATGAGCAGAGGTAACACAAAAACATCTTCCCAAATGTGTCAGTCTTCATCAGCTTTTCATTAGAAAGCATATGGCTGTAGTGTGCATCATCACACTTTGACCTGCCTGTCACTGTTATTGTTAACACTGTGTGCTGTTTCAAATGAGTTTGACCTAGTTTAGGATAAACTTCACAGCTACCTATTTTTTTTCAAGCTGCACTGACAGCAGAGAATTACATGACACCGATTTATGCAATACTTCATTTCACTCAAGTTCCCTTTCTTTCAGACAAAGAGCGTGGGTGGAAAAATAGGTGGGAAGTCCTGAAAGGAAAATTATCTGGATTTCTGGTTAAGTTCAGGGTGTTATCAGCTAAGAATAATATTTCTGGGATTACAGTCCAACAGCTGCAATGGACAGATATAACTTGGTGAAGATGACTGCACCCAGTTATTATAGTCCAGTCCTGGTAGAATGAGCTCAAAGGAGGGCAGAAGAAAAATAGTCTCTTCATCAGGGAGCAATGGCACGGCTGTGCAGCTGGGCGTGTCTCTCAAAGACAGCTGTGAGTAACTTTACTTTGATCTCAGCAGAAGAGGTGAAGACTGGCATCACTAATGAGAAGGTCTAACATATGAACCACTTTGACTTGTCACAGCTTGTGACAGGTGGGACAGATAGAGTATCAGATGTGTGAACACGTACACTATTGGAGTTGATATATCTGAGAGAAAGCCGCAGACAAAGGGAAAGAAAAAAAGAGGTGGGAGGATGATAGAAACAAGGAAAGTGAGGATGTATGTATGCACAGCACATTATCCTCCATGCCCTTACCTCTTTGTATCTTTCCAATTCCTGAACAAAGGAACGTTGGTAGAAAAGGCTCTGGAGACGTTCCTGAGTGTAGTTGTGGCATAGGTCTTCAAAGGTTGTGCCGCACTCACGCTTAGCAAGCCTGGAGTTTTGAAAGCCTGGTGTGTCCACAATGAGTAGAGAACACAAGGAGTGCTGGCTGGATTTCAAGGCCCTTTAGTGCACAAGGAAAAAAAACATGCACATAAAGCACTGCAATATGTTGAGACACTTTCTAGTGATTACAATCACTACATTATCCTGAGCTATAACCTAATCTAACTCCAGGAAAACATTAACTTTAACCTTACTTACCATAATCCCATTTCTTTCACAACCTCTGTCTAAACCATATTGTTAAAATAGCCCATCATTCTCCTAAAATTACCAATCAAACCTGCTGATTTTAAGCTGCTATGATTTAAACGCATATAAAGGAAGGAAAAACTTATTTGAATCTCACAGCCCAAAAAAATGACATGTTTAATGTGAGACTGATACTAACCTGTTTATTAAAGAAATGATGGTGGTGAAGAGCTCAGAGTAAATCCCAGATGCCATGGCCTCTAAACACTCCATGGCTGTAGCTTTGGATCCTGCAGCCAGAAAGAATAAATCAGTGATTGCCATTTCAAAATATCTCAACTGTCAAATAAAACAAGAACTAGTTGAATTAAAAGTGGCAGTGGCAAACTACTGACCCAGTATTTGCTGGGCATAAGGTATTCAACCTGGGTCTGATATTGTCTTTGTAGAGGAGTGTCATTTATGGTGGGAGGGATGCATGACGGACGTACAGACAGATAGACAGACTGCTGGAATCCCTGGAGCAGATGCTGCTCCCCCAGCATACATGGTGGAATTGGCCACCTGAGACTGTAAGGACATCTCTAGCAGTTTGCTGCATACATGGAAGGATCTGATCTTTGTCAGGAAACAGAGTCAGCTCATGCCCTTCCTGTACACAGCATCTGAGTTGATCTTCCAGTCCATTCTGCTGTCCCAGTAGTTGTAGCTGTCCACAACCTCAGCCTCCTCACTCAGGATCCTGATGGGCTGGTGTGCAAATTTCTTCTTCCTATAGTCAATAACCATGTCCTTTGTTTTGTTTACATTCAGAGGGAGATGACTCCTGCTTTTCCAGTCCACAAATTTGCTCACCAATTCTCTGTATTTCTCCTTCTGCCCATCTCTAACACATCTGACCACCGAGTCGTCAGAGTATTTCTGCAGGCAGTATGAGTCAGATGTATTTAAAATCAGAGGTGTACAGGGTAAAGAGGAATGGTGACTGGACTGTGCCTTGAGGGGCTCCTGTGTCACTGGCCACCACAACAGACAGCCGAACAAACTGAGGTCTGTCTGTAAGATAGTCGGTGATCCAGGAGACGTTGGACGTTGTAAAAAAAAACCCGTAGCAGTTTCTCACTCAGTAAAGGTAGCTGGGTGGTATAAAGGCACTGGAAAAAACACCAAAGAACATGATTCTCAAACTGCCTTACCTACCATCCAGATGTGAGTGAGCATGTTGCACCAATATGGGATGATACGCAAACTAAAGAGTCCTGCATGAATTCCAGCTGTGGTCTCAGGTGGGCCAGGACCAGTCTCTCCAGCACCTTCATGGTGTGTGACGTCAGAGCAAACAGTGCTCACTCTGTGCCTAGTGGCAATGGCCGCCTGTTAAGCTAAATTTATTCCACTATCACAGGAAATGGTGAGCTTATGTCAGGGTGGGAGGATGTTTTAAAGCATGCACACATATATCAGACAGCAGGTTTATGTGTGAGTGGAGATACAGGGAAGGTGAGACCGAGGTCATTCCTGTCCATCCCTGCTGTGATACACTTTTAACTGTATCCTCATGCCCTTCAAAATATGTTGCAGCCTTGATAGAAGTCAGAGGACCTGCACATGTGAAAAATCAATGTGAGGCAATTATGATTTCAAGGACAATGAATGAAGAAGGGATCCAAAATTGCTTGTCCCGACAGTGTGTGTGCACTCATCTGTCAATAGCCATTGTAAAGCTGGAGTATTCATTACTAAGATAAGCTTTACTTTCTCTCGTGCATGCAATTTCCCTGAGGTGATGAGCAGACACATATCCGTGTGCAGGTGTTTGTAAGGAAACAGAGTGAGAGTGACAAAGAGAGAAAAAAAGGCGAGGCGGGGGGGCTTGGAGGAGAAAAAAAAAATAATGGTAAATGTGGTCTGTAGAGTACCTGCATCTGCTGTGCCATTTTCGTCAGAAGCCTGGCGGATGGTGCTGGCTCTGGGCAGGGTGCCCTTGGCCTGATGCTTGAAGATGGAGGAGGAAAGCTCTTCCAGTGTGCAGCCCAGCAGGTAGGCTGCCTTCTGGGCCCACTCATGACGCGCAAATTGTTTCCTGCCAGCTGAGACATGTGCATGAAAAGGTCCATTAGACCTTTTGCCAACAAATTCCACTTACTGTACATTTTGACAATTTTATCTGAAAGGGCATGGCCATGTTTCTAGTCAGCTGATATGGGTGCAGTTGATCTATGAAAAGCTTGATTTAAAAATTTAAATACATTACATTAAACTATTAGTGGAACATATCCTCTATGATCTAAAAATGTTTTAAACTGAAAATACCTCTATGGGAATAAAGGCAAACTTGATCAACACTATTAATTTATTACCCTGAAGACCTCTTCTGGAAAACACAAACTTCTTTTTAATCTAGTAGAAGATTGATGGAAATATCCAAACTTCAGTTTTAATCCACCATGACCTGGTATCTTTTAAGACTAGAGGGAGAAAAAAATAAGGGATTTAACACAGAAAGTGGTTGGCTGTATCAATTTCGTCAGTGCTGCAGAAATCCTTAATACCTCTCATAATGATAGGAAGGATGGTTGGAAAGACATTTACTTAAGTCCTTTTACTTCTATCACTATTTAAATTTGCCACATATGTTATTACTGATTCCAACAAGTAGAGTGAATAGATTATTAAATAAGGCTTATTCATGCCATACTTGTTTGAATCAGCAATAGTGAATTATATTGAATGTGTTGGCAAATGTAAATTACACACACACACACACATTATATATATCAGAAGCCCCTTTAATTTGTTTTTGGGGATCAGAGACCATTGCTGCCCTCTTGTGTCACACAATGAAGCTGCACAACTGATAAACTTTATTTATCCACTATTAAATATTGTATGTGAGAGTCAATACAAAACTCAGCCAAGGCTGCAAATGTGCTTTTGTAATGGTTCAGAGTATTTTATGAATAAATATAAGAATCCCATATAGAAAAACATTAAACTGCTATCAGTGTGTTAACCCTTGGTCTATTACTCCCACACCATCATGCACTGCTTACTCAGAAGATTTGCTGTGTTTAACAGGGAGAAAAGAGTCCCAAGTTCAAAAGTTACCCGCTAATTTGCAGATCATAATGATGTTATTTTGAGTCTGTATTCCCAATGACAGACAATATCATTGCTGAAATGTTGTCAGATTATTCCCAGATGGTGTTATGCTGCCATCAGAAAGATTGGTAGCCAGCTGGAGGGGATTGCTGACAATAATTCGGCGAGCTATTCTGCATAAATGACTGCAGACAAGGAGTGAAAAGTGGATGAGTGTATCAAACACCATAAAATGCAGCGCTGCTGTACATTTCTTGCAGTATATCTATTGTGTATTATTCTGATACTACAAATTGTATTTAGCTAACAGAGATGCACTGTAAATGCAGCCAGATAAAAATATATTATGAAAGATCAACTATCCGAGGTTTGACTTTGTTTCTAAACATACAAAATAGTATTCAAATTAATATTTAAAAGGGAAACAGACTTATTTTCTATTTGGGAACAATAATTCCAATTTTTAAAGCCTACTGGCTTTGATACTAAGGACGACAATATGAGGAACACTTACTTTACTAAAAATAACATCTTTGCAACAAGTTAAGCCTTTCCAGATGTCACATCTCTCATTTCAAGATTAAAGTTAATTGCCTATGTGAGGAAGAGCTATTTCTTCAAAGAAAAGACTTCTCTCTTTTCTTTGGTTTTATTTGCAAGTAGTTTCAGACAGAAATTAATCATTGTGTTTATGATCACAGATTTTCCCATTACTTCTGTGATTTCTCCTTAAAAGAAGATGGATGTTTGTATTCTTGGGCTGTTACAGTGATTCTGAACAATTACAGTAGTTTGCCAGCAGTTTCAGTATCTCTTGCACACACAGGATCTTGTGTATTCTCTTTGTTCATTTGGTGGAGAATAATGATGTAATTATAACAGGGGGTTAGATTTAGTTCAAGAATTTAAAAATTGTGCCACTCCAGGCAAGCTCCAGCTTGTAAAAGCAGGATGCAAAGAAATCTTAAATGATTTAATCTGGTTTCCATATACGAGTGTTATAAGTTCTTAAGCAACTTTTCTGTAATGGCCTGATTTTTTATTTAGAGCTGTATACCAGAGCAGCTCAGTGTAACGACCTGTGCACTGTGAAACATCTTTTTAAGTGCAGATGCATAATTCAGTTAACTGGATTACATCTGTCTTGCATCACACAGAAGATGCTTTCATAATGCAGACTTGACATCTGTCAGAGCCTGTAAAGTGTTGCCTAAAAAAAAGAAAAGATTCTGGCTAACAATGACAGCTTTTGTCATTTTCTAAGTATTACAAGTCCACAATGATTTGTACTACTATGCATCCTATTGTAAATAACATCATCAACACAAATAAATGATGCAGCTTCACACTGGCAAAGCATTCTGCAGGTTAAAAAAAAATCTTACTTTTGGTAGCTCCTGCAGCCCCAAGGTGGTAAATGGCCCCAAGAATGAGCCAGAGGGCTTTTTGCTCATCACTGCTGATCCCCAGGACCTTCATGGCTGCTTGCAGCTTGGAAAACTGCTGAGAGGCCCGCTGCTTATCCTCTGTCTAGAAGATTTATATAAAAAGGTCTTCAACTTTAAAACAGGTTAAAAACATAGGTTTTGTCAAGTGGGCTGTACAAAAACAGGCCATCTTGCATTTATAGTACTTACCTTAATCTGTGGCATAATTCCAAATGAACTGTTGTCAGCAAAATGGTTAAGGTGCAGCTCAGTTCTGAGTATGCAAAGAAAACAAGGCAGAAGACATCACTGTCTATGCTATAAATGGCAGCAGAGCCATTTCATTGACATACAGTGTATCTATGTAATAAATCCAGTGTAGAACAGAGGTGTAATGTGAGTTTAATTGGCAAGAAAGAATCAACGCTGACCTAAGAGAGCTATCTACTCCTGCCATCAGGTAGTAAAAGACATTAAAAGTGGACTCGCCCTCTGGTCGTCTCGCCACCCTCATCTTCTCCAGAAGCATGGTCTGTAAGGTCACATTAAAACAAAAATATTAAAACTGCAGAAAAACGGCTTTTCTTTTACACAATGCAAGTAAGCAAAACAAAGTCTGACATTGAAGGTGAAATTCTTTTATCACATTGTGTCTGAGATTAAACAAGGAAAATGTTATATATGGTGGCCCTGAAGCAGGAAAAAACACACAACAAACCAAAAATATAACTATATTTCAGAAAGCACAACAAAAACAAACATTTCACAAAAATAACAAAAGAAAAACACTTTATGCTTTCTAATTTCTCATTATATTTTCTGGAATTTTCCCTTTTCTTTTCTGCTAGTACGTTTCCTGAAATAGCTTTTTCCTGTTTAACTGTGTTTTTGTGATTCCTGTTGTTGTGTTATACGTTTATCGTTGTGTGATGAAAAATGCTTTTGCCATCTCTGATTATTTAGGAATACTTCATATTGAGGAATATTTTATGTTGGCTGATATCTTGTTTTGCTTTTCCTGTTGTTTTGTAGCACTTCGGGGCCACTGTAGGTTCTGCAGTGAGTTAGAACGTGTGTTTATTTGTACCTGGATAGAGGCTGAAGTCACCAGTCCTGCCTGGTCAAAGTCCAAGGAAACGATGTGGGAAAAGCGACTTGCATTCCCATTCATACAGGTGGAGGCATTCCCAAAAGCCTCTAAAACTGAATAGACTGCCTGCCATTTCTCTGCTACAAGAAACCAAAGTAAGATACTGCTATTAGAGAAAAAATTGATGGAAAAAAAAGAAATTATCAAAAGGCAAATTTTTATAAGTGCATTTTTTCAACCTACAGGAGAATGTCTTATTGGTGCTTCCAGCAATTGTAAACAGATACTGGATGATATGTTGACAGTTGGTTGTCTTGCCACTCCCACTCTTGCCAAGCAAGACTATTGACTGATCCTGGCGAGTGGTCAGGAGGTTCCTATATGCAGCCTGTGCCATGCTGTAAATGTGAGGGGCTGTGTCCTCTCTTTTACAACCCTTGAACATTTGCATCACCTATATAGAAAGCAAAGACAGTAAAGAGTAAAAAAGACAGTAAAGAAAAGGAGGACAAAACAAGCTCACGTTGCAAACGCATGTTCAGTCTTCCTGCACTCTTATTTATGCTGATCCACAACAGATACTCATTTTATATACGGGCTGCTGCCTACCTTCTCAGAATACATGGAGGGGGCGCTAATTGGGTTAATGACCACCATGTTGGTTCCAGCGTGGGTGTGTACCAGGTTACTGCCATACCGCTGCCGCAGGGAATGCATCACGCTCGACTCATTCAAATACTGCAGAGAGGCCAGGTCCTCCACTCGGTCAAACAACGGAGGGTTTGCCTAGAGTTTAAAGGCAGAAGGGGGGTCACATACTCTCCCACTGTCATACATAATGGATGAGGTTCAGAGTTGATTTGATGATTGAATACCTTTTCTACATCATCTTCATCCACATCCAATAAAGATCCATCACTCTCCAGGCGGATTTTCACCTTCCCCTCTGGCAGGCTGCCTGTCTCTGTCTTCAGGAGAGTTGCTGCATCACCACAAAGCATGACATTAATTTACTGTGACATGTGATGTCAACATGAGTGCAAAAGCTTCCTCTTATCTTACATTCTTGATAACATGGGTCAGTCATATCGCTTTTATTAATGTCTGAGATTCATTTAAACCTACATGCATTCAGTGGAAAACATGGTTCATCTACATGCATGCTGCCTAAAGTAAACAGAAGTCCATTCTAGTGTTAACTTCTAACATCAACACTTTTAAAAGCTTTTTCTTTTCAATTTTTTGTACAGTGCAAAAATGGAGAGCTGATTTTTTTTATCTCTCATAACTAATGCAGATAGACACCAAATTCATACCAACCCAAGGAAAATCCATCCTTGTGGACGAGCCATACTTTTTCTGTGTTATACCAGGCTTTCTCTGCTTTTATCTCCTCCTCGGACTTTCCCTGTTAGAAAAATGGAAACAATCAGGAAAAGAAAATAATTTATAATCAATTATCACATTTTATAAATAGCTAAATAAAAATGAAAATAAGGTAGATCATTCGTTTTTAAATCACGGTTATACCTGCTTAAATTACTATCAGAAGGGTCTAACAACTAAACTTTTCACTAAGAGTAGTAACAGGGTGGACTTTTAACAGTGAGAGAAGATGTGTAAATTTTAAAGCGCTGGTTTGTTTTCATATTTCACCTGACTTTATATCCATTAAACCAGCATCCCTCTGAGAAATAGCTAGACTTTTTAGGACTTCTTTTTTGTAGTGGTTACTGAACTCACTCTGGATATATTTAATATATTTACAATAAAGACATCACAGGCAAAAAGGCAAAAAATCACAGACAAGTACATCACGCAGAAAGAAATGTCTATTTTCACTGATAGAAAAAAAAACCATAAACATACCATACAACCAAACCAAAGCAAGTCAAGTGTCCAGAGAAAGTCATGCATGAAAACACAATTCAGATAAAAAAAATGCAATCAAGTTTGCACAATAAACATTATTCTTTGTTTGTTTGCTTTTATTCTTCAATTAAAAAATTCTCCTTCATGTAAAGAAAACACAGTAAAGTCCCATGAAATGAAACTCAATGTTTCAGGCCAGTGAAGCTGATCAATAAGGGTTGTCTGGCCTTATTAAAAGGAAACACATCTAGATTATCCAAAAGCAAAAAGCCATTTCATGGGAGCTCCAACCAATGAACCATGACTCTGAGTAGGGTAGTAGAGAAACTCAAGCAGGCAAAGCTACAGGGTAATTCCTAGAATTGTAGGAGGTGAGACTACTTTACAAACTACTACCACAGTGACTA
Source organism: Melanotaenia boesemani (assembly GCF_017639745.1). NCBI lineage: Eukaryota > Metazoa > Chordata > Actinopteri > Atheriniformes > Melanotaeniidae > Melanotaenia > Melanotaenia boesemani. Next base: position 5,962,793 of record NC_055696.1, read on the forward strand.
GTTTGTTACACTCTAAAACCATAATAGATGTTGCTCTGAAACTTAAGGGGATGCAATCAGAATTAAAACCAGCTGTAACCATGCTCAAACCTTAGCTGCAGCCGAGTGTGCTGCCTGAAGGATAGCCACTGGGTCCTCAACAAGCTTGGACTGGAGAAGGGGGGGTTACAATCAGTATTTTGAATGGTTTAGCACTTAACCTAAAAATCACATTCAATTGCAATTTTCAAATACATAATTTAAAACAGAGGAAAGAGTACAAAAGGTGTTAATGAGTAAAAATATGTAACACTGCAACAAGACTGTCAGCAATCCAGCAATGCATCAGAAAGACAGGTTACTCTACAAGAATAAGTCACTCAGTAAAACAATTTACCATTAAATTATTGAGCAAATTCTAGGAGCATGGAGTTACTACATTAAGGTCTGAGGAGCTATCATGTCAAGAGTCACCCTTGCATCAGCTGAATACTGTAAACTATAATTGCCAGACACTATTCTACATACTGCACAAAATAAAAAAAGAAGATAAGGCAACTGCATTTACACAACAATGTAGATAAAAAAAAAATCAATCAATGCATGCACGCATATCCTGGAGTTATCTCATCTCAGCACACACACAAAAGCAAATTACCTTTAGAAGTTGTATGCTGCCACATATAATCTACATCTACATGTCAGTTTAAGGTGGAAAAAAAAATGCCTTTATGCAAGCGTAGGGTGCAATGAGTGCAATGTACATTGAATGTAGAGCTGCAAAAATGAACCTAGCTGAGAGTTTCTAAAACCTGGTCAAGAACCACTGACTTTTGCAACCATTGGTTTATTTCATGGAAGTACATTCTTGGCCCCTGTGTGAACCCAAAAAGCAGTGTGGGGTCAAACGCAAGCAGACAGCCACAGTCAAAGCAGGTCAGAGAGGGGTCAGTAAAGGAGAGCATGCTTAGATTCCAGCACTCCAAAGTCAAGGGAGCCCATAGTGTTGCAGGATGTACCTGAGAGGATTTGTGGCCTCTGGCACCCTAGTCATGCAAACAGCAAATACAGGACAGCAGCAGGTCAGGATCCAGTGACCCACAGAAAAGCAAAGGCAGAGACAAGAATTAAGACAACAGCACATCAGAGCAGAGACAAAGTCTAAACAGAAGCACTGTGGACCTAGACACAGCTGATAGCTGTTCAAAGCAACAAAATAATCAAATAATGCCAAAGTACATCGTCAAACCGCAGTCTCCTTGCTGGAACTGGTAACAATATAGTAATTACACAACAGAGTAGATGCAAAGAAGGAGTGAGCCAAGAATATTCAGCCAAACTACATTATAAAACGATTCCTGCCAATTTCTCTTCTGAAACAAAAACAGGTTTCAATCTAAACTTCAGGTATGACACTGGGTGACTAACAGTGCACGGGATGCCTGCAACTAAATCTTCTTGGGACTTTGATGATTTTTAGACATGTTTCCAACTACTACAGTAAACAAACAGCTGACTCAAGCTTGTCAAAAGGTAAAGCATGGCCATGCAAACAATAAAAACTAAGGGGCGACATAATTTACATTATTTCCATCTAGAGAGAAGATCTTCCTCACACGCTTGTAGTCTTCTTCAGAGGGGATCAGCCCTGGAACCTAGAGTTGGGTATAGGGGCAGCAAAGGCAAATGTGCAACCGAAGAGTGATATCAATGAATCAAAAGTAACTTCTATGATGGCGCATTTGAAGGAAATTAAAAACTAAGTGGGCACAGACATTTTTCTTAATAAAAAACCACTTTGTGCTTTTGAATGTGAGAAGCACACACTGTGATAAGTACCTTCGATGGAAGATGAACACACACCTGTTCATTCTGTGCAGACTGGACATGGGAGAAATCAACAGATGATTTACCATTGGACACCACAGGGGGGTGAGATGTCTCCTTTACCTTACAGAATTTATGTAAATATGCACAGACAAACATGGCACACAAGAGATGGAATTAATATGACAAGATGATGATGAGGATGACAGCAATGTTTTGTTTTGTTCTAATTTCTTTTATATAGAGATGTAATTTTGCACAATTAGGCTACTAACAACTGTTTTTTTCCAAGTTAATTTACTAAGATAATGAATGAGATAAAAAAAACTATTTTTTAATCAAAAATCAAATCATTACATGCTGCAGTGAAGGACTGCGTTTAGTTTTACATCTGTGGGAGTTTTTGCAGTTAAAACATTTTTTTTTTTCTGTATGGCGGTGAAAAAAAATCCCTAAACATGAAGGGATAATAAATTTGGATTATAGCTTTATTAACTCATAAAAAATGTAAAAATGATATGTGGAACCTCAACCCTTTTAAGCATAGTCATCATACAAACATGTTTACAACAGCCTCAGTTGTAAGATTGTGTGTGCTGAAATTATGCAAAACGAAGTTATTGATAGATATACCACCATAAAGGCCAAAGAAGTATAATTTATTGCCAACAGCACCTTGTAGAAATAACTCACAGATAAACAATGACCAAGCCTTTTCTCATCTGTATATCATTCTCTCAAGTCTTGGCTTTCATGAGAAAAACATACATTTATGCCACCCCTTTCATTTATCACCTACTATCCTCACTAAACCAACTCAGCTCATTTTTATTCTGAGACTCTATATTTTACCATATGGAGTCATATGCAGATTTAATGCCAACAAGAGTAAATAAGAGGATGAAAACATAACCGTATCCAAATGACAAACTAAAACACAATGACAGCGTATATGTATATAAATCTTCTAGAAAACAAATGCCCTTATGAATAAATACTTGCTATTTAGGAAATTAACTGAACGTAAACTAATTATATATAAAATGGCTCCAAGGGTGATACAAGACAAATTGAGTTCTCTCTTGTTCTGGGAATGAACAGCAAACAGACAAGAGCAACTAATTACTACAGTTTATGAGGTTATCATAAGATCTGAATATGATTTCTTTTCCTAAAGAAAAACCCCAAAAGTCCTTGAGGCCCTTGCCTCAGTGGTCCACAGCAGATGGAGCAAAGCTTCAAGTTTTCTTGAAGAAAATGACAGTAATGAGTCACACCTCAGTGCTCAGATCGTTTCTACTGACCATGCTACCAGGCTGCAGGCAATGAGCACACACTTATTCCCATTGATGAGGGCCGATCATCACACATGCACACTGCCCCTTTTCACTTACTCAGTGATGTATTAATATAAAAAGCTTTTCATCAGAAGTAAAGATCAATTTGTTCTTGGAGAAATAATTCAAGCCATTGTGTTAATAAAGATTTAACCTAATTATAATACTGGAAAAAAAGATATATTTCAAAAGCAGATTTTCCCAAGTTGGAAGTTAATATTACATGTATATGAGAAGTGATTTTAGTCTTTTTATTCGAAGGCATGCTCCATGAAGAAGGGAAGTGGGACACATGCACTTTTTTCCATTCTGTACCTCTGGTTTCTTTACAGCAAGGGTACGAGGCTTTGGTATGAACCCTGCAGGAGGAGCCAGTGGATCTGTCTTTGTGACAGGGATAAATCCTGGAGGCCTTATCAAAGGATTCTGTTTTGGGGGAACAGGGCTAGATTTTTTGGCAGGGATGAAACCAGGTGGCGGTGTCAATGGATTCTGTTTGGATACAGGTATGAAGCCAGCAGGTGGGGCCAACAGATCGGGTTTGGGTGGAGGGATGAACCCCGCTGGAGGCATAAGGGGGTTGGACTTTGCTGGGATGTGGTTTGCGGCTGTAGTAGTTATAGTAGATGGCCCACTTTTGGCCTCTTCTGGTTTTTCCACAGGAAGAATTTCATCCTCATGTTCCACCTTTTCTTCCTCTTCCTTCTGCTTCACCTCCTCTTTCATGTCCACTTTTCGGTCCTGAGTGCGGATGCGAGGCCGGTGCACCTTGGTTCTGCCTCTGCCCATTAGACTAGTGAGGCCCATGGATATATCATCATCGTCTTCCTCAGCAGCTTTACCTTTAGTGAAAACCGAGTCTGCAGCAGATGTAGAAGCAATGGACTGATTTCGCTCTTCTGTCCCAGCAGGAACCACACGCCTAACAACTCTTCTCACAACTTTCACCACCTTTTTACCGGTAGCACTCCCCTCCTCCCCTGGAGTGTCTGGGCCTCCCATGGCAACGTTACTATTGGACTCTCCAGCTGATGGTGCTGTCGATTGTGGACCACTTGCTGTGTCTAGCACAGGTTTAGTGACTGCCTGCAGCTGACTGTTTTCAGACTGGATACAAACAAAACAAGCCAATGTCAATTATTCCCATGGATGTCACATATAAACTATACAAGAGTTCAATAGCAGGTTTGGCCATATTTTTACATGCATATCTTTGACCCTCACTAAAGCTATGCAACAGTGCCATTAAATTTGAACAGTTCTAGTCCATTTTATCTTTGAATATTAAAAACAAACTTAAGTTTTGTCATGTCCATATCCTATCCTGCTGTCAAATTCCATGAACTCCAACAAACCACTGAGAGCATGCAAATGTGGGTGTAAACATTTCACAGTTTAAGAATAATTCCTAAATACATTTGTTAGAGCTGGACAATTTACACTTTGAAATCAACTGAAAATACAGATTGTATTAATGAAAAAAGAAAATATCTCTGGACACTAAATCATATTCCAGTTCGGTATTATCAGTCTGTGTGAAGAGCTCATTTTTAAAGCCTGTTTAGATTGTAATCATTCAATAATAAAAGGAGATGTTGTGACCAACAAAGACGTATTGAGAGAAAATGTCCTAAGAATAATAAACACCTTCTTCATCCCTATCAACCTAAATTCCAATAGTTATTAATAACCATATTTGCCACCACCTATTCCAGTACTCCATTTTAGAACCGTTTTAAGCTAACTGACTTCATCTTTGGAGGCATCAACAAAACATTTCAGTCTCTTTTTCAGCATACAAAAACAGTTCACATCATGTGATTAACTGTCCAAACACATGCAGCTGAAAAAACACTTACATCTGGCTTGTTGTCAACTTTAACCTACAGAAAAGAAAGCAACATAAAAAAGATCAAACCTCACAGTCAGACCAAAGCTTTTCTCCATTTGCATTCTCACTTTATAAAAATTTAACAAACAACACGATGCAGAAATGAAACATAGAACCGGGCGGCACTTCCCTTTTGTTCCCAGAATGAAAAGCGTGATTTATACGCCATGGTGTCGGGCCAGAAGTCATGGATTAAAGCTTGATGATGTGGAGAATAAATATGTGGAATGATGAGAGAAAAATGAGAGGCAGCCGAAGAGTAGAGGATGGGTTGTGCTGAGCGATGAAGAATGGAAATTTAAGGGTGAGCAGTGAGAACTTGTTTTCTGCCCACAACAGGTCAAACACCAACAGGGCAGTGGGAAAATGAAGCGCTGAGGACAGAACACATGAAGAACAAGATGAAATGAAAGGTATGCTTTGCTAACAGTTAACACATAAATGGAAAAGAAGAGCATAAGTATATACGCTCAGTTACTATAACTGCCAAAATTAGTCTTTACTCCAAAGAAACACAGTACTACATTAAATCACCATAGAACAAAGCACCTTGCAAAAATCTGTACAACTTCTGTCAGAGCTTTTCAATATCTACACTAAAATTCGGCAGTGCCACAGCAAGAATGAGTTCCACAGCAACTATTTCACCATCTCTGGTCCTGCTTTCATCAGCGTCCACTCCTATAAATAGTTTGAGCAGCAAAGGAGGCCATTCTGAGACACTATCAGAGCCCTAATAGAACTGCTAAGCAGAGCATGTACACCCAAGACAGATCACACCATTTGCCACACACACAGTCAACCAGAGGCTCAAGCCCATTACCTCCTCTCTGGGCCTGGTTAACCTTCCAATCTTCACTCGGCCAGTGGAGCAGTGCAGTCAGACCTAAGGTAGGGCAAGACCTAAAGTCTGCTAGAAGCACAGACACTCATACCCCTGAGAGGGAGGGCAACCTCGAGGGAGGGGTCAGAGCCAGAAAAGCACAGTAAAGCTGGTCTCAGAAGTGGAGAGGGGGGTAATGTGAGAGGAGTTGGGCCGGGGGATGGAAGAGGGACAGCTGCTAAAATACAGAGGGGTTATTAATAGAATCTGCACAACTACATCCATTGCTTCTGCCACGTCTCCCTGCCACAGTTTTCTCCTGGTGACAGTGAATCAAAAACACAGTCTTACTCATCAGGTGATAAACCAACTGTTAGACATCCTTCCAGCAATATAATGATATAATATAAAATATGATTATTTCCAATTTAAAGGAAAAAAACACATTGAAAGATTATCCAAAACATCAACAGCCATTTGGAATAGCAACTTAAATCTACAATAAACTAATTCAAATTCATATACTCAAAAACATATCTGTTTGTCTAAGGCCACACATATGCTCAATATTCATGAGTCATATTTGTCATTTTGCATTTCAAACCACAAGAGGGAGCTAAAAACCAATGAACTGATTGACTCACAGTGAGCTTTGAACTGGCACACTACTGACCTGCAGAATGTTTTTTAGTTGTAAATCTTAATACAGGTGCTTTACAAAACACTGGTTATAAAAAAAATATATAGCATTGATTATGAAATGTGAATCTAGGTTTCAAGCATTTCAAACAAACAAAGTCAGGATAATCTGAAGAAGTTATTTTCTGACACTGCAATGCTGTAAAACCAGTTGGGTTAAAAAACAAATTAACAACACGTGGCCAGAGGTAGGCGTTCAGCTTTCAATTCAGTGGAAAGCAGTCATTCAAGAATAACACAGAAATGCAGAGACTTGCTTAACTGGGCAGGGATGAGCTTATACAGTTATGCACGTTGTTGTCCTTTACACAAACTCATAAACAGTGCTGGTTTTCAAAGCATCAATCAAATAACAGCAGCTGTGTTTTGAGCTAGCTCATCCAGAATCAGCAAAAGCAAAGTCGTCTATGAGAATTTGGACTTACTTTTGACTGCAATATCAAATTTTATTTAATGAAAAAAAAAACAGAAGCTTCTTGGAAAACGTACAGCATTCTTTCTCATGTAAAGCTCCGGAGCTCACATGCTAACACTCAGTGAGATCAAGTCAAACATAAAGCCTTGCTGGGCTATCTAGCCCAGACTGTTAATCCCTGGAGTCTGTTACTGGGGCACAGCTATGTGGTGACTGTTTGTCTACACATGGTTAGTGCAGCCTAAAGATTAGATATTCTATACGCCATAGAAACAGCTGATTCTGACCTAATTAAATCCTTCCATACTGGGAATTCTGCTCCGCAGCGCATCAACCAAAATGTAAAAGTGACACCAGAGTTTACAAAAGTATGGATTTTATTTCAATACAAAGAATGTAGGGTTAATCTCTAGGGGATAAAGTCTAAAAGCACGTGCCAACATGGTGATTTCCTGCAACAAGAGAGTGGTGACCCAGTGCAAGCCTCTGCATGCATGTCTGTTATCTGCACCTTCTCAGGTATGGACAATATAGATAATTATGCTTTTTTTTAACAATGGTAAGACTCGTGCACTGTCCTGGCATCATGAGGGCTCACAGAGGCCAACATGTGACATGAATTACTATTCAACACCACATTCTTATGACAATATACAATATATAAAAGAAAACAATACATGTTTCCAAAAATATTTTAAAGTCATTTCAAACAATAAACTCTTTGTTGTTTAATCTATAAATAAAATTATTAAATGTATTGAGGGAAACAGAGGTTTAGTGGGTGAAGTCTAAATAAAATATCCAAAAATTGAAAAATAAATTGCGTAAGACATTTGACTTGTTTCATAGCCTTTGAAAGCCCAAAGTACAGGTGAATCTGAGAATATCTTACTTTCAAAAACTCTAAGATTCAACCAGAAGTTTTTTTTTTTCTTTTCTTTTCAAGTGAGGAGCTAAATTATACTTAGGTGTGATCTCACCTGCAATGCTGTAAAAGCAGCAGGATAAAGACATCACATAACAGCCAAAAGACATCTTCTAAACTGAACAAACAGAATGAATAGTAATTATGACTCTATAGTATAAGCACTGACAAACAGGACAAACAGGGCTAGTAGCACGCATGCCTCATCTCAATACATTTTCTCATAAAACCAAGATAAGTACTTCGTGAAACATACCTAATGCATGTTGTCTCTGGCTGACAAGCTGAGGGTTTGTATGGCAAGAAAACATCTCATTGAGCAATAGACATGCCATGAGTGACACACCTGTGAATTCCAGGTCCGCCCTACACTGTCACAGTGCAATCAGAATAGTCACGCTGATAAGAACAGTGGAAGGTGGAGGGGAAATATCTTCTAGTCATAGCATCGATTACAAACAAAACAGCTTTATCTAAAGAAACTGTACCTCTAACCCACTTGTAATGAGGGTTAGTCTTATGTCATTTTAGCAAGCAGCTTGGGCAGGAGGTTACAACACATTTTGCTCATTTCTGAATAATATAACAATGTTTGAACTGCAGAATGACGGTAAATGTGTGTAGATTAATGGTGCTGCCACAGCAAATGAAACAGTATCCCACCTGAGAAATTAACTTCCGACAGTAGAAATAAGAGTTTTTTTACAGACCTGCACCACACAGCAAGACTACCCTATGTAACTTGATAGATGTGCGGTATGAGCTTTTTTAAATTACTTTACACGTATTAATGCCCCCTTTGTCCTTATTTTATATATATATATATATATCTTTGAATCATTCCCTGTTAAAACCAAGAAATCAAAACAAAGTTAAAGGAAAAGATGACCCAAAAATATCTAACACTGCTTACTCTTTCTAAATATATGATCAATCAGGATAATTAATTTCTTATTTTAAAGTTTAAGTGAGGGCAACTTGATATCTAGGATGCAAAGTTTCAAGTGACACAGGAAAGCTACTGAGAGCCTTGGAATCAAACTAAAAGGACAGAAGCTAACAGTTGCACTTGTGTTTTGTTAAAAAGTGGCTGTCACCCAATGGACAAAGGGTTTAAATACTCAACCATGCATGCATGAAATTATTTAATTTTGCTGCAGAAGTTCTTTCTCCCTCTTAAGGCAGGATCAACTACTGACCCTGTATGAAAAGCAAATATGCAAATCTTTTTGATAATACAGGATTTATTTAGTCCTAGTCAGATTTAGATTTGTGAGGAGATTCCTTTTTTTATGACAAGCAGACAAATTTGCATGAAAAGGTAAGAGGCATATTATGCAGCTCAAAGCTGCCAGTGCTGTAATCAGAAACCATACAATAATGAAGTAGGGGAAAAAAAACACTGCAGACAACCAAAGAGCAGGTGTTTGGCTGATAGCAATCCTGAGCACTTTTTGTTCAGTAACAGGCTTATTATTATTGTATTCTCACTGCAGTTACACACTGGTTGCTTGGCAACTTCACACAGATGACAAAGTCACTCTATAAAGTCAGTGCTCACCTGCAACTATTACCTTGCTTTAGTTTTTTATCTAACACAGAGATAGAGTAGGATCAGCATAGTCATATATGCACATGACAATGAAACAGACCATCCCCAAAATCAATAAATAAAAATTAAATACTATAAACTGATGCATCACCCATGGTATCCAACTGTGTTGCAGAGTTCTCCATCTAGAATCCAGATCTTATTATAACCACCTATAAATAGTGCTGTTGGTTCTAGGTCACCCTCACATGCACATTTTCTGCTTTTTCAAATTGCCTGTCTGATAATAATCATCAAGACTGTTTGAATGTGGGACAAAGCAAGACAGGAGAACAAGCTGTGCACATTTATTACCATGCTGCATCTGAGGCAGTCAAAAGAATGCACAAAGCCTACACATTAGTGAACTTATTTCTAATAACCTCAGTTTTCTGGTTTAATTGTGATTACAAATAAATCAGAACTTGACAATGTGTCTAACTGCATGCTGTGAGAAGGAATTTATTTTATTCTTTGAATATGTTTAGGAGAATGTTTTATTATTTCACACATCAGGATGATACATAAAATAATAAGTTTATTAAAAATAAGGCTGCTCATTAGGTTAAAAAAGGCCATTTTATTATATTTTCTTAAAAACATAAGTGTGAGGTGGACATCTATTCTTACAGAGTAGCTAAACACCATCAAATGTTACTGTAACTAGAGTAACAGCTTCCTGTCTAGGCATGACTAACCTGATCTATAAACTATACCACTACAAAGCCAAACAACAAAAGGATCAGATTCAGGTGTTTGTTGTGTCAGCTAATAAAGAGTTTAACTTGATGGCCCTCTACTTGCTGCCAGTGATTATGCCGGAGAAAAGAACCAAATGGGCTGCCAGCCAAGTCTTACGAGACCATATGGCCATGAGCTGTGGTGGCGTTAGGGCCGTTGTTTCTTTCAGCGTCCCATTGTTTAGTCTCAAAGGACTTGGGGGCGGGAGGGGGATTATATGTACACCAGAACACATTCTCTCTTTCAAAAACACACTCACACACACACACAAACTCGCCAATACTCCCTGGCACATCACCAGTGTCATTACAGTTCCACCCATAATCATATTTAATCCACTAGAAATGAGTGCAAAACAACAGACTTAGAAAGAGAGAAAAAGGTGATGAAAAGCATGTGAGGGGGGCCTTTTCTAATTTTAAGTGATAAGAGCTAAAAAGAACATAGATTCTTAGTCCCGTGTGAATATAACCAAAGATTAGCATAAATCTTGATAAACTGTCATAGAAATTGTGATAAGACTCAAATAAAATCATAACCATCAAAGAAAAGAAAATGTTTTGAAAAGTAGGTATGAAATTGAAAACACAACACAGAAAAAAATTCTAATGATTCATATGTGGAATTTGTATTTGCTAGACTCTATTCACAAAGTAAATCAAGCATGATTCAATAGTAGTACTCACATCAATGACTTCTTTGTGCAGACCTTGAGTGGATCTCAGCCAACTGCGGTTCAACTCACTCAGCTCCAAAATCGGCTGCACTTTTAGTCGAACTGACTCTCCTGACTGACGGATCATCTCCACGATTTCATCCCTGCTTTTGCTCTCCACATTGATACCATTAATTTCTATTAGTCTGTCTCCCGGCACGAGACCCAAAGCCAGGTCCTTGGTCCCAGCCCCTGGTTCGGCAAAATGTACCACACGTCGGCACACTCCACCATCAGGCTGTCTCTCTAGCATGGTGGTTCTCCTCAAAGAAAAGCCAAAATCCCCAGTGTTGCGTCGCTGTATTTCAAGTTCTCTTGGATCTGGTACCGGTGGAGCAATAAGTGTCGGCAACTGTAATTGTGCACCAGGGAAGGTCTTCTCAACCAGCTCAGGAATGTGAACCATGACAGTGCCTTTCGGTTTGGGAAAGGACTTTGTGTAAAATGTAGTCCTGCTGTGACCAAAGCGATCTGGAGCCTCAAAAGCATTGTCTTCTATGCTCTTTTGAGGAAAAGGTACTTGCTTCTGGCCCACTAATGAATTTGGTTTTGCTAACTCCCCAAACTTTGCTGCTCTCTCCTTTACAGAGCTGCGATGATGTTCCAGTTCATTTCTCATCACATCTTCGCCAGAGGTACTTGCACAGGTTTGCACTACATCCTGATCCGGGGTATTGTGAGGACGCTCAGACTCCAGGTTTGTCAGGCTCAGCTCTGTGTTGCTAGCCACCTTAATTGGAATAGGGTTAGAGATCTCCAACTTGCTCCTGGAGTCCCTCTTGGAGCTCCCTCTGTTAAGGTGGAAGAAGCCTCTACGAATGCTCATCTCTTCTAGGCTCTTTAACTCTGCCTGGGACATACGTTCTTTCTTGTCTTTCTTGTCTTTCTTTTCCTTCTTCCCCATGTCCCTTTCCCTCTCTTTCTCCTTCTCCTTGTCCTTGTCTTTCTTAATTAGGTGAAACATGTTCAACTTTTCAGGCAGATATTTACCAAATTGATTTTGTTTACAATGAGAAGCTGACAGATTCAGGTTCTCATGTAGAGATCTGAAAGCATCTACAGAGATGATGTCATCTGTGGGGATAATGGAAAAATTAGGAAAAGCTTTAATGAAACAAACTGTCTTACAACCAAGGCCTTACTGCCTTAAATTTGACAGATACGTGCATCTGAGTTTCACTTTGCTTACTTCCAAGTATAGTTCACTTATATTTGTTTATTGGCATACACGTCCTATCATGTTTATTTTTTTTAACAAGCAATGTAACAACATTCAATCAAAATAAATTATTAATATGAAGAGTAGTATATAGTATTATGTGGACTGCTGAGAATACTGCACGGGAACTGACATCACTTATTAACTCATCACAGTCTCAAAAAACTGAGATAAGAATGTAAACTGTAGATCTGGTATTTATTGTCAGTTGTGCACACCTTAACATCTGTAGCACAATTTATCTCATATTGCCCTACATCCATGGGCTGTTTGAAGCTTTGACCTTATTTTTGTCGATTTCAAACTGTCAACATCACCACAAAGTGATTAAGAACATCCGAACATTTGTGCATATAGTTCTCCACTAAAAACTGCGTGCAGAGCTAGCAAACCTGCTGTTTTTGTGAACCCATGAGCAGCAAATTCGCACTTAATCCACATTTAATCACGTATTTTGAGGTCATGGCAGCTATGAAACAGCCAGAGAAAACTATTATAGTTACTTTAAAGCATTTATAGTTGCGGTATATGACAGTGTCATGTTATCTTTTCACTCAATATTATAGTTTTCTCCTTAGCTGTGAAGTCACTGTAGGCTAAACCATATAGCTCGGTCGTCGCTGTGACAGGTCCCTTGCTTGGCCATAATGCTCTCCCTTTAAGCTGCTTTGCCCTCATTCCCTAGCACTGGTATAAGAGAACAGTTTCAGCAGAGTATATAAATGTCATTCATGAAGAATAACAAAAAGAAAATGCTATTAGAAGGTATGATATATACGTACCTGTACCTGCTCAACACTGACAGCGTTGCCGTGTTACTAGAACTTTTCGACATTTTCTTCCTTTGTAATTGTCAGTAGGTACGAGAAATGCACTCGTGATGCCTTCAAAGGCTTGCCGTAAATTCAGATTTCAGAAGAAATGGCCAGACGTAAACAAACCACAGGGCTGCAATCACACCTCTTTATGTTTTTGTTTATCTTTATAATAAATAGAAAAAATAAACTATTTTAATAAAGATAACAAATAAAAAGTAACCTGCACTAAAGCAACATAATAAACCACGTTTAAATGAAAGTAGTTGGCATTAGCAGTTTTTAACTTTGTAACAAACAAGCTTTTTACCGAAGCAACGTACCTATATCTTAAAATACACTGAATGAAATCCATCTTCAAATGGTACACGTGCTTTATTTTGATCTACATGGTGGTCAATGTTTGATTAAAACTTAGTTTTAAAAATTCCAACATAACCTGAAATCCTCGTCCCGTGCAAACTGGACAGCAGTGACCCCTCCTGGTCTTTTTACTCACCAGAACCCAAACACTGTATTAATATGGATATTAGCCCCATACTGTCCAGGTTTCCTTGCCAGGAATGAAACACGTCTTTATTTAGAGGTCAGATATTTAATATAATGTTAGGTTTGCTGCTTTCATATTTGATTAAACATAAATACGTTATATATTATGATAAATAATTTCTGTCAATTTTGCTTAAGATGTTTCAAGCCACAACAGAAAAAAATTCCCCACTACACCATATGTGCTGTACAGTTTACTTTCCGCATAAATGTTTTCAGTTGCACACTTTAGAATGACAAAACAAGAGGAAAAGAAATCGCATGCAGACTTTTAAACTTATTCAGTCACTGATTGTTCATTGTTATCAGACAAAATAAGTATTAAATTAATTAAATTTCTCTGAATTATAATTAAAACACCATCTGCAGTTTACAATCGACTCTTAATGGTGCATGTTTCTGCTGCAGTAATCTGTGTGTGTGTGTGTGTGTTTGTGGGGGGTGCAGCAGCATCAATTACAATGATTTGTCTGTAGAAAGAACTTCAGAAAATGCTTCACTAGACCATATATCAGTACTTTCCAGAGCAAATAAATACATTGCTAGTGCCTGGAACTTTCTCTTCTTTGTTTCTTATATAGGGCTATGTAATAAGAAATAAATAAATAAATAAGAAAAAAAGTGAAAAGATTTACAGCCAAGACTTTTTGCCTCTTCCTGCTTTGGCCAAGTTGTGCAGTCTGGTCTTGTTGCTTTCTTTGTCATCTGAATTTCTCTTCGAAGTGCACTCCAAAGTTGAGTCTGTCTCAAAGGAGATGGCTGGAGTCTGGTTTGGGACACAGTTGCTCCTATCACGGGACATGGCTGCAGTGGTCTGCAGGACAACTCTTCCACGTAAAGAGTGTTTGAGCTCAAGCAACAGTGGGTTGCTGTAGGAATATAATTCCACCTGCTGAACGGATTCCCTGTTTGTGTCACAGCATGTGCAGCATGCTGAGAACAGCACTCTGAAAATGTAAATCCAGCCTAGATAGTGCAGCTCCACAATGTTTAAGATGAAACAACCAAGACTGACACTGAACATGAAGTTTAGAAAGATGGTCTTCTCTGTTGCTCGAGACACAAAACAGTCAGTTCTATTGGGACATGGGTAGGTTTCACACCGAAACAGGTGTGGGACCTCAAATCCAAAAAGGTAATATTGTCCAATGAGGAAGATGATCTCCATGATGGAACGCAGCAGAACATGTACGATATAGATAAGCAGCACTTGACTTGAGAGTTGGGTTGGGTCTTCTTCTACCTCTCTCATTTCCCCTTCCAGTTGGCTCCTCTCCTCATACTCCCCTTCCTGTGAGCTCCAGTCCTCACTGGTAAAAGTAGTATCATATGGATCACCTGCTTCCAGAACTGTTTCTTTATCCATTCCTAAATGTCTGTGTCTTTCAAGCAAAGGTGATGGCCTCTGTGCCACATCAGCCTTCCTGACCTGTACTCTTTCCTTCTTGGTAATTTTTTGCAGCACATAGACAATGTAGAAAATAGAAGGTGTGGAGACAAGAACAATCTGGAAGACCCAAAAGCGCAAGTGAGAGACAGGAGCAAATGTATCATAGCAGACATTATTGCACCCAGGCTGTAGAGTGTTACAGGTGAACTTGGACTGCTCATCGCTGTAGACAGCATCCCCCACAAGGGCCACAAGCATGATGCGGAAAATGAGCAGCATTGTCAGCCAAATCTTGCCAATAACAGTAGAATGATTCTGAACCTCTGTTAGGAAACGACCAAGAATGGACCAGTCCCCCATTTCTGTGGGCACACAAAAGAAAAAATCTACTTAATCATGATTTATTTTGAAATCCCTAATCATACAAACAATAGGTATTTGCACGATGCAATAATATCAATTGCACTAGTAAAGAAATCATCATCAAACATATGCATGAATCATACAAGAACATCTCAGTGTCACAGTCTGTTCTTAATAACTCACAATCTGCTGTGATGCCACATGTGATTGCTCACAGTCAATTTTTCGAATAGATAAATTACTTGGGTTTTAATCAATGACTGTTTATCAAGAGTATTTTAGATATTCTGTCACGTACAACCACCAGTTTCTTTAATTCACAAATCATCAACTGTTTCCCATTTTATATCATATTCAAATATATATTTTTAGATTTATTAATCTCCAAAATGTCTACCTGATGATTTAATATGTACTAGTAAGTAAAGAGACAAAAAGATACATTTTTGATTATATGCATTAGTTCCTAATCCCCTGGAGTTGCTTACCTGTGGAGAAGCTGAGTATTTTGTGTCCAGAGCTGGAAAAATATCAGAGGAAGCAATCTTCATAACTTTATTTTCAAGTGGAGCCTGTTATTGGATGTTATCATGTCTTTTTAGCTGGATAAGGACAGAATGGGCTGACCACACATATTCTCTAACTCTGACTGAAACGCTCATTGCACTGTATGTGAATAAAGGCTTTCTATGTACAGTGGGACAAAGATTGAAATGTACAATGGGGGCACCTTTGCTGAACAGCCATTCACTGATGAGCAGAGAGTTCAACGAACGTACTGGAAAGAGTGTACACAATACTGATTCATGCCCAGGTCTGTATCTACTTTAATTTTAGAATTCTAACACATATCTAATTTTCCAGAAGATTTTGACATTCTGGTCTTAGTGAACATTCTTTGCTGACCTTCACCCTGTAATGTGAAGCATACCTGTAGAACCTGTGGAGAATTTTTATGCCTCCTATTATGAAGTTGCTGTTGTCAGTTTTACTTTTCCCTTTATTGGCATCCATATGAAAGCTACACATTTTTGTTTAATAAGTTTAAAGCTAGGATTATTTATTTTGAGTGCCTTGTCCTGATCCACTTACACATGGATAGGGATAGGCAGAGTGATAGGTCTTGGTGTACATTACTTATCTGAACCTGGAAACATCCCGTGGTGCATATGAAGGTTATTTAGCATCACATACTGTACTTGTCCTTTCTTGGGCCGCCTGCAGAGTGATGAGGTATCAACTAACCACAGAAAAGCATTAGATATTTCTCTGTCACAGTCCCAATTCCCCACCTTGGAACTACCCCTCTGTTTTTCATACTTGCAGGTAGAGTGACTGCTCTCAGTTAATAGCTTTGTTTTATTTTCAAATTACTTTAAAAAAGATCAATGAATAAACTGCATCTGGACAGGTGCAAAAGATCAGGATGCAATTACTTCTACAGCGCCACATCATCTTCCAGATTTCGTGAGGACAGAGCATCCAATCCGATATTTTATTACTACTGATAATAATAGCATATTTAAGAACATTTAATTCAGCTTTTCTGAACTGGTCAAACAAAAATTCTATTTAATAATTGATAGATGCCATGTAAAATGTCAATTTGGTGAACATAGTCAACTTTTACCCTAAATTAGCAGCTGACATGTACAAATAAAAATGGAGTGTAACATTAATGTAATTTAGCATCTTGTAAGCAGACTTATCACACATATTCAGAATTACATAATTAGATTAGAATAAGTTCACAGAATCAGGGGGGAAATAACATGATTATAGCTGCACTGATTTGACCAATTATAGTCATGCAACAGGCTTCCCTTTGTAAAGTCTCTATGATCTGTAGCCGTTTCCCCTATGTTAATTTAATATTAGCTTTTTCTAATTATAATTGTCAGTATTTTATCCATTTATTTTATTTTGTTTATCTATTTATTTTTTGCAGTAAAAATATGAATATTCGGAGCATGCTTCATGCAGCACAATATCAAGTCTTCCATATGACCTATGATTAAAAACAGTATCCTATAAATCTTACATCATACATATGCTGTGGAATACATACAGAACACCAGTGGTTTGCCACAATGCTGCTTCTTAAAAGTAGATTGATCTGTCACTTTGTGAATGGAAAATATTTTCAATTAGATATTTTAAAAATTAATTAAATAATCTATCAAACTCAAACTTTGTGGCAGTGTACTTTTTTTTCCTGTCAAATCTTCTCTATTTTTTCTGTTTGATTTAAAAGTAATTCAAAAGCATTCCTTTGCAATCCTGGTGATTAGAATTAGTACATTTAAGATGTTATCTACATTTAGTAAATAAGTATGTAAAAGCAATTGTCTTATACCTTTCTTATGACACGACTCATCAACAGGAGTAATGCATTAGTTTATTTTTTAGTCATTTGTCCAACTTTTTTATTTTTATCTTAGTTGTATGACCCCAGCAGTTTATTTTAAGAACAAGGTAAATAAATAAATAAATAAATAAATAAAGTGTAGCCTTTATTTATTTGCTCCAATACACATAAATCGATTGCTCACAAATTAGAATGGACTGCAACCACAACTTTTTCTGTCGACCCGTTTAATGAAACTATTCTCCATGAATGAAAGGCGACAGTCAAGTCTTTATATACGTTTAATGCTAAACATAAACAAAAGTATTCGACTTTCTTTCTTCCCCCCCATAAAAAAGGGCAAAATGTTACTTTAACGTAGTAATTTCCGAACCACATGCGACAATCTATTTAACAAATGCCCAAAGTATCAACGACATTAACATCTAGAGGGGTGTTCAGAAATCCAACTACACCACATTACTTGTAAAAATGGAAGTTAATATCCAAGAAATTTCTCTAAAATATTTACTATAGAATATTTTGAGTTGCCGTTATTTATTTTCTGGTCATTGTCATGTAAGTCACCCACACAATTACACAAATTAGATTGGAAATACTAAATTCAACACGCCCCGCCAAATAGTACGAAAAGTGGTTCAGCCCACGAGGTTACCGGAAGTTGTTTCAGCTGCCATGTTTGGTTGCTTTGTTGTAGGCTTCTACTAGGTTTCCTACAGAATCAGTAAGTGTGGAAATGGAGCCGAGCTGGAGTACGTTTCTCTTCCAAGTAAGTTGTCTGTTTGAGAGGGAAACTGGGATAGTTCGCAAAACAACATTAAAATGTTTAAGCAGCGGTTACCTTAGCAGTAAATTCAGCTTTTAAACGAGTAATACCAAGAACAAGTAACGAAGTAAAACAATGGTTTATGAATCCAGGCTTCCAGCTGTGAGGCTTGGGAATGACGCTAGAACAAAAAATCAAATCTCTTCAGTCCCTGCTTTAAAAAAACGCCTTGTATTATTAGTGCATGAACATTTGGGGTTTAAATGTTATACACTTCGACAGCGTTTGTGTTTTTGATAAGTTTGTTTGCCTAGTCGAAGCCAGCAAAACATGCGGTACCACTTCAAGTAAAGCTGGAGACGCCACTGCACCGTTACAATCGAGACAGACCTTTTTTCTTGACTGAAGGCTTTGATCGGACGCGGTAGGATAATGAGATCTAACGCCGGCTAAAATTTTCATTATAGCGTAGAGAACGAAAGAAATAGATTTAGATTTTGAAGTATGTGATGTTAGCAAACGTTGAATAAGTGTATACTGTGGTTAGCAGCTGCTGAGATTTACTAACGCCGATTCCCAAGTCCGCGGTTAACTTTCCGCTTGCTACAGCTTGTTCGGCAGTAACTAGCCAAGTGGCTAACGATGTTTAGACTGCCTTGATTACTGTCGCTGGCTAATTTAGCTTAATCTAGGCGAGGCTGTTGTAATAAGCTTGCAAAACTGATGTTACATGAGTTGATAACTAGCGCTGTACAGCTTTCTGTTCATTAACAAGCTATTTATTCTGGTGAGCGTTGTGGAAAGGAATTCAAACTATGCACACGACACCAGCTAACACTAGCAGCAAAGAAGCAGGTTTCAAATTAGCAGCGACTCCAAGAAATCTTAAAGGTTTTAACAGATTTTTGCCATAAAGTTGGGTGCTAATGTAAAGTTTTGTCTGCTACAGTTTACTTCATTTTAGTGTGTTTTACAATGGAGGGTTGGTGTTTGCTGAAAAGATTTATTAATATTATTTATTCTCGTGGCCTTTCTTGAATTTAAAATTATCTTAATATGAACATTAAAAAGTGATCTAATATTTCAAATAATTAAATTCTCAGTAGCTGATATTATTTTGTGTCTCCACTGTAGTTTTAGGTGTGTTTCCAAGTCCTTCACTGATATTTTATGTGTAATCTGAAATTATCCCTTACTATTTTGCATGTCAAACTTCTCATGGGAAACACTTGAATTAATTTTAACCATGATCCACAAAACTACTTAAGATTCCGTTATAGTGAAGTATCCAGTCTTTATCACTAAATGTATGTAATAGAACTGCTGAATCCCAATGTAATTATTTTATGGCATCATCAAATAATCAGATGCAAATCAATTCTTGTAGTGTTAAATTGCTATAATTTTCCAGCCCCAAACATATCTATTCACTTTTTGGTGCCATGCATGGTTAAAGTGTATTATCAGTGGTTTGAAGAACATGTTAATAAAAGGTACAAACATTTTTTATGACAAAGCAGTGATTAAATTTAATTGAATGGAAAAGTAGGTGAAAGATAACTTTAATGGCTTATACCAGAGGGCTGTAGTGTTTGTCACTTCAAAGCTTTTAGGAAAGTGTGTGGGAAAGTAAAAGAAACAAAGGTCAACATTTTTGTGTCAAGAGGAAGTTTGGCTAATCTGCCACAAGTTGTTTTAAGTTATGTCACAAATTTCTTTGGCATATCTTTTGTTTGGATTATTTCTATTACATTTGAAATACACCTGTTTTTTGGTGATTGATCAGTTATTTATTTTGTAGTGCACTTATTCTTGATGCTGGAAAAAGACATAGGGTCAGTGTTTTTGGTCCTACCTGCCACCTAGCTGGGAGCTTGTTTTTTATTATCTGGTTCACAGTTTTTCTAAATATTTTGTGCATATCACTGTGCAGTTTTTTTTAAGGAATTGGCACTCATCATAGTTTGCATAAAAAGGTCATAATGTATTCATGGATTTTAATGCTGCTACAACTAAAATACTACCTCAAAGTAGTAGGGTCCTCTCCCATGACAACATTAAAACAAGAAACACACCAGTTGGTACCTGCTAGGTCACATTATGTAAACTATCTGCTGTCAGGGGGGTCCAGGGGAATTGTGGTAATTTCAGATCAGAACAGTGTATGGCTTTACTGTTACAAGATTTCCCACATTTATTTATTTTTAACCTATATGTAAAGGTTTACGTCATCATTTGTTTGCTTGATGCATGATTTTAGGTTTAGGTATCCAGTTTTGTTTTGTGGGTACTGATGCACACCATGTAGCAGGGGGATATTACTCATCAGTACAGTAATTATGAAAATATTTAGTTTAAAAAATTGTATTTATATTTCGGGGGGAAGACATTTATGCACTCTTTTGTGTAATGATGCCAAAAATGTTAATCTATACAATATGTATGCGTCATCTCTCATTTATATTTAATCCTGTTTTCTAGAAACTTACTTTTTAAGATGGTCACCCTTTCTAACAATACCTCTTCATTCAGTCCAAATTGTGATAATTTTAGAAATTATTTATTAAAATTTGTTTCTGGGAAACTTTCAAGAATTTTAGACATTATTGTGTCTCAGACCTGTTTTAGATCTTGCACTATTTGCTTTAGGTTGGTAATTAATGGCATTGAGTTAGAGGTTATTGGTTTTTGATGTATGTGGGAAAGATGGCAGTGAAATTCTTTAATAGTCTATATCATCCTAGCATATAATAAAGTCCAAACCCAGATGAAAGACTGAGTATATCTCACATTCCCCTAAAACATTTTCTTACATCTAGCTAAAGTAGTAAGTTACATCATGATCAAACAAGGCTCTGAATCCCTTCAAAATGTTTATTACTTAATGAGCTAGGGTGGAGGAAGATGACTAACATACATACAAAATGTTTTCGTGGAACTTCCTCTCAACAAAACGTGTAACAACCACAGATTTTGGACTTTGTTTAATTCATTCATCATAGAGAAGAAGAGAAAAAAAACACTCAGGAAAAACAAAGAAGCATAATATATTAGAAAATGAGTCATGTAGTTTATATTTTGTTTTCTCTTCCTTTATATTTCTGTTTTGTCAGTTATGGTTCTTGTTTGTTTTTTCACAATTGGGCAAGCAGCTGTAGAGTGTGACACAAAAGACTGAAGAAAGGCGGTGCATAATCAGACCATGAGCTCAATTCAAGTCTACAGTGGCCCACGGAGCCATCAGGACACTCCCTCCATTTTGATGTTATTTATGAGGGAGCAGCCCCAGTTGTCAGAGCGCATTTGTGTCAAAATGGTCAGAGCTGCATGAAGGCACAGCAGCTTACAGGCCCTGCACCTCTGTATAGAGGCCAGGCTGTCTGCAGTGGCCACGTCTGCTGTTCACAAGCTTCACAAAGAGGTTTCCCGGCTGGTATCCCCCCACCCCTAGTGTGCCAGCGGACAAGGTTGCATTGGCATGATGATGACTAATCCTGGAAGGTGGCAAGTGTAAGCAGGTGCACAGACAAATAGATGGTGGTATTCTCTATGAGTTCCCAGGTCCCATTGCATATGAGAGGATGACGGCTAGTTTAGCTGAGTAGTGTGTGGATAAACAATGTCTCTGTCTCATGAATAGATGAGCCAAATCAATGAAGATGAGCATACAAAGATCCCCTGCTGAGGCCCGAGTGCATCACTGCTCAGATTTGTGTCTTTCACAATAGGCTAGATGACATAAGGAGGACATTGTTTGGTTCATTTTTCTTTTCTGTTCTGTCTCCTCTTTTGCTACTCCTGTCTTGGCTGGCCTTTTTCGATGGATGATTGAACCTCTAAGGGAAAGGTCAAGTATTTCACCTTGGCCTTTCTTGCTGTTGGTTGACAACATGGTTGTCTTGACTGTGTCTGTTTTTTGTAAGAACTATGTTAACTGTGATACTTTTTTTGTTTGTTTTTTTTCTCAGAACATTAAAGTTCTCTTAGTAGCAGTCTCCGCTTGTGGTGTGTTTGCTTCCCTGCAAATTTCTGTGGATTTGGGCAAACTAGTTGTATGGTGAAAAAAAAAAAATAAATCTTTGTGCATTTAACCATTTTAAGTAGATTTAGACTAACTTCTAACTTTGTTTGAACACATTGGACTAGGAATCCCAAAGATTGTAGCTGCTTGTTTCTACAGTTGATAGTTGTAATGTATTAAGTGCTACATTTAAAAGCTACATAATACATTAGGATTGCATTAAATAAGAGAAAACAAATAATTAGACATTTTTGGATATACATGGTGTTTTTCTCCCATTTTCATTTTATAATTGGCAAACTGCCTTTGAGTTTACTGACTGGGGTACATTTTACTTAATTGTGCACCTGTTACCTGCCCTTACTGTTCTTCCTTCAGCTTCAAACATGTCCAAACAAAATAGTTAGTTTAATAATTTTTAATTATTGGCAGTTTGACTTACAAGATAATACTTTAGATCATTGCTTTGGCAAGAAATACAATGTCTTTTTCCTCCGTCAGGAAATATCAGAATGAAACTCAGCCTAAGTCACTGGTTGTTGCTAGTAGCTACTGTTGATTATTCTCAGCCATTTTTTTTGTTTTTTGTTTAATTTGTGTTCATATATGTCATTCATATTGGTTTGCACCTGCAAAAGCTCAGGAAATGGGGTGTAGTAGGCCACACACAGAGACAACAATTGTACCACTGTGATATCTAGTTTGGTGACCTGTATTTTCTTCTTAAATCGGTTTTCTCCTTCACTAAACCACATTTCTGCTTTTCTGTAGCTCTTAACTGAGCCCCGTAGCTAAGTGTAATGGCCAGCTCTTCAAGAGCCTTCTTGGCAGTTAAACTGGACTCTGCTATGCCTCTAATTTGGTATGCTTGCTTTGCAGTCACATGGTGAATCCGCACCGTCATGATGGGATCATTTTTCATCCAGTAGATTTGGATTGTTTTGCATTAGTGGCATGCTGTATCAGGCCCATTAATGACAGACTCTGTGCCTATTTTGTAGTGTGTACCATCTTGTTGTTTGGAGTTGATTCTAGACTTCTGACTGACAGCTTCCAGTGGTGGAACAGCTGTCAGCAGCAACGTTTATTTTTGTACTGTGCAGGATTCTCGCTGTTCTGAAATTGACCCCATGCTGGTGTAACTGACTTCTATTGTGCATTGAAGCTGAATTTATATAATCAAATGTGTGAAATTTGTTTTGACTTAACCAAAACTATGTGTTTTGTTTCATTAGCAGGCCAATGAAGCCCTCCACCACCAGCACCAGGTGGCCCAGAATAGCTTGCTGCCACTTCTTAATGCAGGAGCTGAGCAAGTTGACCAGAAGCCTGTGCTCCCCATCCAAATAGACCAGAAACCACCGATCATTGCTGCTGATCTCCTGAAAGACAATGTGGCCAGTGGAGGAGGTCTTCGGCCACCAGTGCCTGTGATAAAGAAGGAACACAAAGGCAAAACACCTTTTGTCTGCGGTTACTGTAACAAGGCTTTCCGTGACAGTTACCATCTGAGACGTCATGAATCCAGCCACACTGGCATCAAGATGGTGTCCCGTCCGAAGAAGATGGCCCAAACGGCCCCTACCATGGTACCCATGATCGCTTCCATGCCAAGAGAGAACAACGGCAACTCTTCCTACATCTCCACGGTTGCAGGCATCCTCTCCACAGCAACCACCTCTGTTTCCTCAGGCACAAGTATCATGACATCATCAGCAATGGGCAATGTGCCACAACAAAATGTCCCAAAAAAACCTGCCAAACCTGTAAAGAAAAACCATGGGTGTGAGATGTGCGGCAAAGCCTTTCGTGACGTCTACCACCTGAATCGCCACAAGTTATCCCATTCAGACGAGAAGCCTTTTGAGTGCCCCATCTGCCAGCAACGCTTTAAAAGAAAGGACCGCATGACCTACCATGTTCGCTCTCACGATGGAGGTGTCCACAAGCCTTATGTATGTTCTGTGTGCGGGAAAGGCTTTTCTAGGTAAGGGTCATTTATTTATTTAATTAATCAAAACTTTATCTGTGCAGAAATTGGTTAAGCAAATTATGGTTAAATGTACTAATTATCATGTTACAAAACGGAAAAAGGAAGTTTACACTAGTTTATTTCAATCAATTTATAACTTAATTGATCGGTAGCTCTTTACTACTGGGGAAACCAGCTTATGCAGTGCATTGCATATTTCATTCTACATCATGAAATGCCTTCATATGGATATCAATGGCCTGATTCATTCTGTAGCATGAGACATCACAATACATATAACAATCTTCTAAAAAAAAACATCTTGAAATGGGTAATGGATAATTTAATTTGCTCTCCATACAGCATTGTGACAGGTGTGAGATGCACCATGGGAAGTTTCTCTAAAGGCTTGGTTAAAAAAAACAAATCTGCCATGTATCTTTGCACAAGTGTTCTTGGGAAAACTGAAGTGGTGATTTAGCAAATTATGGATACATAAAATTATGTTTAATGTAGTTTAGTCTTTTTTTTTCTGCACTTTGTGTTAGGATGTTTGACAAAGCAATTTGTGCTAATTATTATAAAGCAGCAAATCAAGAGTAGAGAGTTATATGAAACGGGTTTTACAAGTGAAATGTTGAGCAGCCACCAGATCTTGACCATTAAATCTACGTTTTATTTACAGCAATTATCCTGAGACAGGCCCAATCTGGCCCCTAAACATGACTGCAAATGTGCTCCAGATGGGGCCAGAAGGATATCCGGTGCTCGTCACTGGATTAGCCACTGGTCTGTTTTGATTTTGTCAAGGCTTGCCATTAAGACACCAGCATAACTCATCAGAGTCGCTGTTAGGGCAGATTCCTTCCAAGACCCTGTCACCATTTAAATGTCAGATTTGTGGGGGCGAAGAGACTGTTTCTGTAACTTTCAGTGTGACATTTTCATCCACTTCATGTTGATTGGTCAGCTGTGAGGAGGTTTTTTTGGTTGTTGTTGCAAGCTTCTCGTGTGCACATTAATTTTGAATGTCCTGAATTTATAAGACGTCATAACCCAACTTTTTATACCGACTTGAAACTCCTTTATATTTGAAGTAGTCGGATCATCATCAGCAACAGAGGAAATATACAAAGATGAGCGCAAATCCTTAATTGGTGAGAAAATCTAGGCAAAGGCAAAAAGAAAATTGGTTGCTTGTACAAATGTTATGGTTTATTTTTATGCTTTCAGTCAACGAATAACAACAAACAAGGTTATTATAAACAGGAAGTTTCAGTCTGAGATTTAATTGATTCTTATTATTATCTTAGGGGAAATTGAAGTAATTTCACCCTCTGGTGGTTGTATTACATGCTCACAGAGAAAAGACTTGCCTTGTCTGATTGGAATTTAAAACAATGTTATGATTAATATAAACATGTTCTTTTTGGTGATAGAATGATAAGGCTCAAAATAAATTTTCCTGTGTTTTTTAGTGCTTTAAGGGGAAAAAAAAGCTCTGTATACTAAATGCCCATTTTATATCATTTACAATCTTTATAATTGTTGATTTAAAAACAACAAAAGCAAGCAGGAAAGAATACAATTACCAAAAGCTTAATACTTTTTGCTTTACCAAAAGATTACCAACCTACTGTTGGGGTGGCAGCCCATTTCAGCAACTTGCATTGGGACTGATCCATATTCTTATGTGTTGTCCATGTTGCTTCTCTGTAACTGAGTTTCTATTTTTACAAAGCAGCTGAAATTTGTTTTTACAATGACTGCCACGTCATTTTAACATGTTTAAACAGTCTCACATGGGAGATCACCAATGGAGTATCAAGAGGGGGAGGCGTCACTTGTCACTTTGCAGTTCCCACCAGCATATCAGAGACTCCTTTCCCCTGGGAATTCAGTGAACCATGTGTAATGTTAAGGTCAACACATTTAATAAGTAGTAAATAATCTCATAATGACCACAGATTGAAAACCTGTTCAACTTGGGAAGTATATAATTTAGTGTTGATTAATCAGGAAATTTTGGTAACTGCAGCAAGTCCTTTGCTGAAACATTACTTCAACAAAAGCATCAGCAGTGTACCTTTGCCAAGCTGTTAACATTAGCACTGTGCTGTGTACAGCAGTTTTAGGCATGCCTCCAACTCAGTGACGTGGGCCAGGGATTCATCAGCATACTGGAAAGTGAGAATGGGGTCTGAATAGCAGGGCACTGAGTCACTGCCACTCAGCCAGATATGTAGGCAAGCACAAGCACTGTCTGGAGTCTACTCATCAATGGGACACCAAAAAAAAAAAAGACAGCTTGAATCCGGTTCATGGCACCACTGAGATTATTCTACTTGACTCCTCTCATTTGTATTTAAAAAAAAAAAAGAAAAGAATTCCTGCAGCGTGAAACTTTCCGGTTTGGGAGCAGCTGCCAGAGCTGTAGTCCTTACTCACTCCATTATGGCACTTCTAACATGATTCAGCTCCCAGCTTCACTAACATGCTGACGGAGGAGGATCAGTGGCAAAAAGAATTTGCAAATGTTGACGGTAAAGGTCAACTTGCAAATAGTTGTATTCCAGGAAACTTTGTCAGTTGTATAATGAATAAACATCTAAGATAAGAAGTAATTTCTTTAATTGATTTTTATATGGTTTTAGCATAAAATCTTGGGTAACAGTAAGATATAAGTATAAACTGTTTGGTTTTAAGCCTTTAATGTAGAAATCCACCCTCAAGTAAAAGAAGGTAATGCATACATGTTAAATTGTGATAACTTACTGTATCCACTCAGCAACACTTATAGTCCAGTTTTCTTTGCAACCCTTAATAATTTCATGGGTTTTAAGGGTATTATATTTTTCAAATCTGTGAAATGCCTGCTGTTTAATTTATGTATTATTTTAACAGGATTTTTTTTTTTACACTGTGAAAATGTATTTCCTCATAGTTTCTTTCTGTTGCACAGTGATTTAGGGCCCCTTTGTATGAAAGTTGATGTAAGTTTACTCTTTAAATTGTTTAGTCTAAATCTAAAAGAGGAATATAAATGACAAATTGAAAAAAAAAACAAAAAAAAAAAACACCCATCACGTTTAATTGAAGTCATTGTTGCATCTGATACATCCTTTAAGCAATAAGAAAAACTTTGAGAACTAACAAGACTGTAATAATAAGGCAGCTGTCAGTTTACTGAAGTGTCAAATGGAAAATGGGGGGGAGGAGAAGAAGAAAAAACCTTCCATTTCTTTGTAGTGCATGTTTGAAACTAGGTCAAACTAATTCACGCACCATTGATCCTGGAGAATTAACTGCCATTGAATGAAATTTAGGGATTTTTGAGCCCATCCCCTCATTATCAAAGCAAACAGAGCACATCCGTCCACTTCTGCATTTGTAATGCATGTTAAGGCTGGACAAGCTTTTCACTTTCTACTTGTGTGCTTACGTGGTACTTCGGGAAATTATATGGGCTTCTGAATAAGTGTTTGAATGGCTAATATTCATTAATATTCCAGCTCAAATAAGATATTAAATTCAAACTTAGAATTGATAAATTCACTTTAAAACTTTTTACTTAGAACTATAACTATCTTATGCAGTTAGACAGCCGTTGAATATGAGCTTTCTGTCAGCTGATAATTGCAGGATCTCTGATTTTAATAAAATGTCATGTTGATTTTAAAAGGCACCACTTAAAATTTGGATCATTAACACATTGAGTATAACATCAGAATATAAATCAGCAAGTCAGATTTTCTTTTTTTTTTTTTTTTTTTTTGTGAGAAGCAAAGTCCCTTTTTTACCAACATCTTCTACTTCACTGACAATGCAGAACCATGAGAGCTTGTTGCATGACTCATCTACAGCTTCATAAAGTTCGCTGGATACCCTTTTAAAGATTAAATGTGTTGCTTTTCTCCTCCCCGTGTTGTCTTTTTATCTAGGCCAGACCACTTGAGCTGCCATGTGAAGCATGTGCATTCCTCAGAAAGACCGTTCAAATGTCAAGTAACGGTAAGAGCCTTTACCATCAGATTCCAGATCTTTATCCTTGTTAATATTGTTGCCGTACTCCACTGAACTATGTCCTCCATCTGCTGTGCAACTGCAGGCATGTACCTCTGCTTTCGCCACCAAAGACAGACTCCGCTCCCACATGATCCGGCATGAAGGCAAGGTCACCTGTAGCATCTGTGGGAAGATGCTCAGTGCAGCATACATCACCAGTCATTTGAAGACTCATGGTCAGACCAACTTTAACTCCTGTAACAAAGGTTTGTCACAGCCTTACCAACGTTGCACATTTGTGATTTTGGTCTTGTAAAAATGCAAGCTTGTTGACATATTGTATAATGTTTTCTTATTTGAAATTTAATCACCTTTTAGCCATTTTACTCTCTCGATCTTTTCATGAAAACAGAGCGTTGCTATTTTTACTTCTCATCTAAAAGTAATTATCGGTAGCTTTTCGCCAAAGAAAAGTTGACTGTATGTTGTGTTTTTCCAGAGGGTAATGAAGTCTGCAACTCTTCCTCAGCTACACCTGTGACCATTTCTGCCCCCATCACCTCAGCGATGAACCGAGGCAACGCAAACAACAACCCTGTCACTATAGCCGCACAAATGAACATTAGCACCAACACAGTCAACATAACGTCTCCAGTCAGCCTGCAGCACCCAGTCACCATCACTGGCCCCGTCAATATTGCCTCTGTGAATATCCCAGCCACAGCGCCGATGAATATTGCTCATCCAGTTGCAATAACAACCCCCATGCCTATGAATATAGCTGGTCCACTAAACATCGCAATGAGGCCAGTGGATAGCATGCCTTTTCTGTCCCAAGTCTTGCCTTCTCCCCCACCTTGGTAAGTGGATTAGGAAAAAAAAAAAGAGTTGGCATCTAACTGGCCAGAAATAAAGGGAAAATGAAGTGAAACAAGAGACTCCTGTCGTCGTATTTGCACCTCAAGCACAGCTCCTCCCCTGCCCCCTCGACATGTTCGCTTCATCAAGCCCGGAAGTGAACATTAACATGAGCTGTGAGGTCAGTAGGAGCTCATAATGTCCTAACTGTGTCCCAGCTAAAGTTAAGTGACTGGCACGTGATGCAGGACACTTCAGTAGAATTCAAGTAGGATTTATCATTGAATGAGGACAGCTGTAGTGTAGTCAGTTAGAATGATGAAACTGTGATTTGTATCAAAAACAGAGGCGAGGATTCTTCAAGCACGCTTGAGGACCCGATACGAATATATACCTGTGCTTTTGTGAAGGGAGATGTGAAATGGACTGAAGCAATAACTGCATTGCTGTTTCTGTTTTCTCCTGAAAGCCTCTGGGTGTTACTTTCTATGTAGTGTTGTTTTGTTTTTTTTTCTTTTCTTTTTTTTGTTTTTGTTTGTTTTAAAGTATAGCCTGCTAATCACTATTTAATGTTATATAGGAAATGAGTCTAGTAAAAGGGACAGCATCTTCCACATGCATGGAAGACTATTTTTTCATTATGTCATAGAATTTTCTTTTTCTTTTCAGATAGTAGGTATGCTCTTGAGGTACAGTGACTAACTTGTACAGTTGACATAGTAATGTATTTTCATGTCACCATTTTTAATTTTTGCTTTTGTCATTCAAGTGGACATCTGGACACTGTCCTCTTTACTTTGACATATTTGTACTTTTTTGTTTTCTATTTGTACGGAAACACAAATGTTTGTTTTTATGTGTAGTGTTTTATTTTTCCATGAAGTGCAAATGAAATGAGTCTTGCACTGAAGGCATATCCTACATGCAGGTGAACAGCAGTATTATCAAAGATCAAGCAGAGTCTTAAGTGATTTGGTCAGCCTGCCTGCACTTGAGGGCCATCTAGTGGCTGATTTATGTAGAAGCCTGGCCTTGTAGTGAAGCTTTTCGGGCTGTTAATGCCATCTTAAAGGTGGCTAAATAGTTTTAGCGGACTCTTTGTTACACTGTTTATTATAATTATTTATCATTAATCTGTTACAGCCCCAAAATGATACTAGGGACCTTTCACTCAGGAAGTACACAGAGAAGCCCATCATTCATGATCTACATGTATCTTGATTCTTTGCCTTTCTTTCTTTGGTTTCCCAAAAACATTTGGCATTATAGTGATAAGACCTCACAAAAGTCCAAACTTAAATATATTAAATAGCCGTCCATTTGAAATGATCATTTACTGTACAATGAAACGAATGCTGTACTTTTTTTTTTTTATTTGAATTATTTTTAACATTTCCTTTCAAGTTTTGTCTGCATAGGTATGTGGCTAAAAACTGGATGAGTTTAATGAAAAATGCAAGTTTGTCTGTTTAAAAAAAAAAAAAAAAAAAAATGGGACGAGATTGACGTTGCATGACCCTGAACACTGTAGCTGTTGAACATTAACTATTTTTTTTAAATGAATGCCATGTTATCTCAGCAGTGTTGCAGCTCTTTGAGTTGATCCAGATTTCACTGAAATGCAATATGCATGTTTGTCATTTTTTTCCCAAAAAGTTTTCTACAAAATATTAGTGTAGCTTTTTATTTTTTGCTTTTTTTTTCTTTTCTCTTGGTCTTATGCATTTACGTAGATACACTATAATAGCCTGTTCGCCAAATTTGAATCAATAATGTGATGACCTGAATATTTCTTATGGAATTGAACATCTCATTTATTTTAAGGAAAATAATGAATTGGAAATACCAGGACCCTTGTGAAAAGCAGTTGAATGTATATCTTTGTACAAAACTATTTTAGTTCCAAGGATATGGTAGTTACAATAGATGTGAAAGATAAGATAACCTTTTTTATAAATCTTTTGTATTAGAACATTAACATTGATAATTTTGTATATACGAGAAGCTAGGCTTTCTGATTAGCAGAAAGGTCAAACATTCCTACATTTTTTTTAAATGTACGTTTGTCAAATTATTAAACATGCGCAATGTTATGTGCCTTTTATTTGGGTTGTCTAAATAAAAGAAAATTATCAAATGTGGTTATAGATTATGAACTGTTCCATGTTAGCAGCAGACACCTGAAAGCATACTGCAATTTAACAGTGTTTAAATAAATCAGACTTGACTTGTCAATGTAAATCTTCACCGCAGCTACTGTCATTCCCCCCCACCACCCCGGTCTGTCTTTATTAGGGTTGGAAATCAAAAGTTAATTGATCAAATATAGCTGACATCTATAGGAAAAAATGACAAGTTTGACATCTGTTCCTGAGCTCATCCAGAGATGGATCCTGGAGTAGAACCATGTGGATTTTGAATCACTACTAATTTGGCTGCCATTTTGCAAACAAACAGTAACCCCTCTGTTAGCATCTGTGTATGTGATTACATTGTGCATCAACATAAACAGTAGGGATGCACAGACATGTCGGCCTAACAGCAACATCAGCCAAAACTCTGCTTGTTGACTGCAATCAGTCTGTCTGCACATAGGATAACATCAACCAATGGCAGTGGCTAATATTTACCTGATCTGTCCTGGTAGTGTTGCGTTGACTTTGCCCTGAAACTCTCCAGATTTATTTGCATTTCGTGTTGTTGGCACAAAAGACTCATTAGTTAACAAACATTGAAAAGTCCTTGATTTTGACACAACTGAAAAAGCAGATTTTTTTTTTTTTTTTTTTTAAGGAATTTTTTTTTTATTTTCTAATTTCTGAAGAAATGACAATGGTGATGTGAATAATTTTTCCTGTCAAAGATTTTAGGGCCTCTTTGTACAGCAATTCTGCAGGTTCAAGTGCAGTTATGTCCGTGAGTGACCACTTTCTGTGTGAAAAGTTCAAATAATTTGTGCTCATTCAGCAGTAGCCAGTATAATTTTTAAGATTAACCCTTTAACGGGCACTCTTTAACATATTTACATTTACATTTTTATCCATAAGCAAGAGTTCTGTTGTAATATTGGAGGATATAACAAATATTTTACACAACATCCTCAATAATCAGTGTGGCTGCAGTTCATAATGTGATTTCACATTGCAGATCAACTTCACTTTACTGTGCAGATCTTGCCTTGATAGCAATGCTTTTGATTTTGGTAGACAAAATTTTTTTCTGAAATAATGATGCTGCAACACTGTGGTTTCCTTTTCCATCTATTGAATAATCTATTATTTATCTACAGTATATGTAATCTGGATTTAAATATGGAAGATGCTCTGTGTCAGAGTTAAAACAATCCATGAAGTCCAGAGAACTGCATATACACCCGAGACCTGATTGTGTCAAGGCACCGATTTTTTGAGAAAAAAAAATCACAGAAGTCTCTGTTGTTCTAAAACAAAAAAAAAAATCATTAATTCCAGGCTTTATAGTAGTGGTCAGACAGAAGCCATTTCTCAATAAACCACACCCAAATGATAAGAATCTAAAAGCAAAATCCTCTGACTTGTATGAGGAGGGAACCAGCTGTTAGACATCATGCGAGTACCATTCCTACGGTTGAACACAGTAATGGCAACATCAATCTGTAGGATATCTTTGCCAGTAAGGACTAGGGTAAAAATCATCTGAATATAATTAATTCCAAGCTTGAGTTTTGATTGAAAAACAAAAACGTGTTCATTCTGAAAACTCTCAAAATGGATCTCTGTATTAATGGGATATCTTTTGACATTACTTACTACGGATGCACCACTTGAAAAATTCTAAACTAAAATGAACCTTTTATTGGGCAAATGACCATATTATTACACTTCATTGTACATACAAAACACCTCTGCATCCTATTCCATGAAATCATAGAACCATGCAGAGTTCTCCACACCAATCAGGAAAGGGGACTTCAGAGTGGTCATCAGTATCTTCATTAATTAGTTCAGTTTTAAGTCAGGCTCTAATGCTGCTTCCCCAGCAGATGGCTCTAGAGAGCACTGAAAGTTGCTCTCTACAGACTTGTGGTAGAAATGCAACATCTTCCTCTTCCTCAAAGAGTACTTTCTGCTCAATTTCTTTTTACTTTCCAGATCAGTCTGTTGTCCATGTAAACCTCCTGGAATCTGGAGTCCAACACCACCTCCAAATCATGTCTCAGGAAGGAAACATGTTTGGGTTTTTCCTGGTCCTCCAAAAATCCAGTTATTTCCTTTATGGAATGCCACAGTGGTCCATCAGTTCTCTATACTCATCCTACATCTGTCTTTCTGCAGACCACTGGACTAAGCTGTTGCTTGTTTGCTTCTGACCACCCACTCAAGTAGTTTATAATCCAGGAGGTTGTAAAGAAAATCCAGCACCCACTAATACGTTCCCCACTTAAACACCCTCATGAATATGTTTTTTCCGTTACTTATTGAATAAAAGTAAATAAATTAGATGTAATAATCAGCAGATAAAATAACTACAGCCTTGGCCTGAGACTATTACCGTCCCTTTAACAGAAGCAAGTTCTTGTGGGTGTTCTTCATAATTTGTCCCAGTGTCTGATTTGTTTTGTTTTGTTTGTTTTTTTTTTTTGTTTTTTTTTTTTGGTATTTTGTTTTACTGGTCTTTTGTTTCTAATTCCTTCAGCTGCAAAATGCTTCACGATTTTCTAGTGTGTACTATTTCAAATCCTTTCATAACATTTCATAACCCACCATTTTTTTTCTGACCCAAACCTTGTATTGCACTAGGATTAGTGTTCTGCATTATTACATTTTTATCCTGTTGAAAGGTCCACTTTATGATTTAGCTTTAACTTTTAAACAGATGGCCTTGCATTATCTCAGAAAAATCTTTGTGCTGAAATGACAGTCGCGTCAGTGTGGGAAATTTGTGAAATCTCTTTCTGATTGTAGAGCCATTGACTTTGAAAAGAGGAAGTTACTTAAAGCTGCTGTTATGACTTGGGGTTTCAAGATATGTTTTTAATGTCTACAGGAGTGGCCAGTCCAGGATGACCTGCTTGTCCTGGACTGCTGGAGAATTAACTTAGACTTCCTACTAAAATTAGAAATATTTTCAACTTGAGCTCTGCAGTTATAAAAGGTAGTGTGAAAAATAGATTCATATATGCTTGATAGTGGTGCAGTTCTGTGGATTAATGTGTCACTCTGCTAGAAGGAAATGAAGCAACAATTTGTAACAGAGGAGAAAGACTAAGCCTCCATATTTTAAAGAGTGTAAGGGCAGTCAATGATACTTCATCTTATGACTTTGTTTCTTTGATTCACTGGTCACATCAAGTTTGGGACTGTAAAACCCCTTGGGATATCAACTGAACCCAGATAAGAACTTATGGGAATTATATCTAGAAATAGGCCAGGATTTTTTTTAATGACTGGGGCGTACATGCCTTTTTGGCACATGTCAAACTATTCTAGACAGTCAGGTGCCTGGAAGTTCCCCAACAAACTGTATCTGGAAAGGCTCTGATGCATCCAGGCTATGATATCCAGCATAGCTTAAGTCAAGTCAACTGAATTAGGTTTAATTTCTTGAAAACATTTTTCTCTCATCAGGAAGAGCTTCTTCAGATCTGATGGACATAGTGGGAGATTTCATTTAAGTAGCCTGCGACATAAATGTTTTAGAGTCTATGACCAGCATCATAAGTCACCTGAGGTCTTTTTAGACTGACCACTATCCATGATGTAAATAGGTGTTCTTAATCTCCTTGGAAAAGCTGAAAGAATGCTGTTGTAGGTGAGGGAGCAGTGATGTCTCAATACTGTTAAGAGAAGGCTTCTCTCCTTTTGACATAATTGCTTCTCTATTTGATGCACACAGTGATGATTGTTTCTAAATCAACTCAACTTCTTCAAAGACTTCCATCAAATGACAAGTAATTATTCTGATTATACTGGAGCAATTTGCCTTAAAGAAGCACTACAGAACTTTGGCAAATTTTCTCAATAAGTCGCCTTCTGACAATGACTCTGCATCCATCTTGCATCTAACCTGTACTCTGATCTTTCTCCAGCCAGCAACAGTCAGTCCGATCTTGACTCTTGCCTTATATCTTGCTCTGTCAGAAACGGATATTCCTAACGTCAGAAAGTTACATAGTGTTCACTTAACATCAGACTCTCCTCCTGAAAGTTGGGCGTTTTGCATTTGTCCAGCAGGTGGTGCTGTCAGTGTATATTTCATTGTTACATGTTATGGTAGTCCTTCGTTTTATTTTCCTGAGTCTTTCCATAATAAGGAGTAATCCAACTGGTTGCCAATGTTGCAATATTTATTTATATGTCAATTTAGGACTGGGTTTTTTAATCCTATTAAAACCAGGTCCTATTTACTCAAATAAATATTTAATAAATATTTTTATTTAAATTAAAAAGAAGTTTGGTATAACATTCAGCTGGGCCTCTCTGCTCTGTCTTACTTCCTGTTTTATATTAATGCATTCATATTAAACAGGCTATGGATGCATATCTGGATTTATCAAATAATAGCATTTCTCAATCAAACAATTTTTTATTCAAGTCGTGAAGACTAAAAATGAAGTATACAAAGGTAATTGCATTACAGTATGTACCAAATTGCTAAGAATCTAGTATGGTGGTGTTCTCTGAAATGCTGTGAGTCAGTAACAACACAGCTTTCACTCAACACCAAAGCTCCAGCCGACAGTTAAAGCTTCTTTTCTAAACAAGTCACTGCTAAAGCTCACACGTCTGATGGCATCTCTAAGAAACAAAACAGAGCAATTAATTAATGACAGCCTTTATGGTGGAAAGGCTGAAGTAACTAGACTAACAAGACTGAGGAGTGGTTTCAGGAGTGACTGCGTAATACTTTGAATGGAGACCTTGCTCAACCAAACTCAGCGACATTTGCTGCATTTATGACACACACGGTACTTCCTGGATTGTAACACAGAACTGGTGGGTGTGGCAGTGAGGACGGTAAAGCCAGTCATGTTAACAACCTGGTTTTAAAAATGCCCCTAAATTCAGAGTCCAGTAATTACGGTCTCTCAAAGCCCAAAGGAATGTTAAATATCACAGTTTAGCTGATATAATGTTTACGTTTTGTATTATGACTGTCACACATGCTTGTTCTTAAAAGTAAAAAGAATAAAAATTTCATTAAACCTTTCAGATCTTTTATTTAAACAAATGAATGCTGAACTTTTTCAGATTACTTGTACAGAATATTTGGTTATAATCACGGACCCCAATTTATTCATATTAGTGTTACATTTTGTCAAGACTGCTTTCCTCTTTTCTGTGTGACTGTGCAACACAGGCTTATTTATTGAATTATGCAAAGTCAGTAGCTTGGGCAAAAATATGTATCCAAAGAGTACAGTGAGCCAGAGCTGCTGTTCTGCAGTCCTCCTGGGTAGACCTAGCAGGGCCATAACAGTCTCTGGGGTGTACTCACCCTCCCTAACCTAAAGGAATGCCCCTTGGAAATCCTGGCTACTAAAGAAGATGGGATCAAATTGTGCAGAGTCTAATTTAATCTGAAGCCGTGAGCTCCACGCTACATGTGGTGTCTCGGCTGTCCAATGGTACAACAGTTTAAACAGCTTAGGAGGCTGTCATGTTGGGAAAGGATCACGCTGTCCTCGGCTCTGTGAGTCGTGCCAGCTCGCTGTCAACTGTTTGATCATTGCATACTCTTATCTTTTCTATAGAAATTACAGGTACTTTTTAGATTGCTTGAATAATGCCCAGTGTATATTTCTGGGAGTAAAATCTAAAGTAATTTTCAAATATTATTTAAGAAAAAGAATAACTCTTGGAAAGAGCTGGAGGAGAAACAGAGAGCACTGGGGGAGGTGGCACAAATGGTGAGAAGATTAAATGTTTTTTCATGAGAGATGCTGGAGATCTTTCATAAGACATGAGGTGGAAAAATGCTTTTATGTACAGAGGCTTCTGCTGTGTTAACTTTAAATCTTTGTCGTGAGGAGTCACTTAAATATAACAGATGGTGTGCCAGACAAATTGTATAAAAAGAATAAGAATTGCCCAAAACCACCCTTTTCAAATAATTGTTTGATTATTGAAATGCTGTCTGTAAAACATATTCTGCCAATGTATAACCAAATCTTCCCATAGTTGTCTTTTGATTTGATCCATTTATTGCTGCATAATAAGTTAACTTTAAAGGCAAAGAAGAGTTGAAATGGACATCCTGTTCTGCTGGCACATCACCAGCAAATCTGTGCTGTTAGTACAGCAGCACTGAATCTATCAAGCAGAAAGCAAAAACGATAGTTTATGACTAATTTAGCTTTTTTTTCTTTTTTATTTTATTGTCACA
This sequence comes from Melanotaenia boesemani, assembly GCF_017639745.1. Classification (NCBI taxonomy): domain Eukaryota; kingdom Metazoa; phylum Chordata; class Actinopteri; order Atheriniformes; family Melanotaeniidae; genus Melanotaenia; species Melanotaenia boesemani. The sequence goes on from NC_055696.1 coordinate 6,000,426, forward strand.
GTGCTTGGTGGACTTGCAATGCTTTTATTAATCAGTGTTGGTTCAATGTTGGTTTGAAAGTAATGTATATTTGGTAAATTCAGGTGAATGGAGGCTAACTCTGTGGTATATCAAAACACTCAGTGAGGTTTCCAATTCCCTTTTCACTTCTGCACTGCCTGATTCATGTATATTTCATTGAGATGCTACAATATGGACTGGTGCATTCAGTAACCAGTATAAGACATTGTATTTTAAACTGCAATCAGAAGAGGAGACAGATAGACAGATGGAGAGGAGGAACACAGGGTTTCATGAGAAGTGACTCACGTATCATTGTATAATTAGGGTATATTAAAGGAAGGAACATCACACCCTCATTACAGGGCTTGTAGTGTTGCTTATCGCTTGTGGAAAAGTGTGAATTCATCCCATCCCAATGCATGCTATCCGCAATGTCTGAAATGAAGTGATGAGCTGGCTCAAAGTTGCAGAAAAAATGTGAAATAATTTTTGGCTGCATGGTTTTTGGCCTTTCACTGTCTGTAAGTAAGGTTAAGTAACATTTTAATTGAATAACACAAGCAGCAAATGTTTAAGCAACCCTGGGCTAAAGTTCAGATGTTATGAATAGTCAAATAAGGAGATTGAATTATCTTATACAAAAGTTATAGATTAAACCTTTTGTAATGATTTCAAATAAAAACTTTTTTGTACAATTTTGGTATTAAGATGTTTTGGACACCCCTAGATTCAACCGCTCAGATAGCTCATATAGCTGTCTTGTTAGGGTAATGTCATGCTGAATGTAATTTTTAAGACACTTCTTACCTTTTTTTTAAAAAACTTCTTGGACCTTGTCCTCACAACCAGCAGCTACACACTCCTCTAAGCAGCTGCCTATCATTTTTGTAAGGTGAAATAAGCAGAAGAAGCAGTGAAATTAGTGAAATGATTTCAGGAAGCCATTTCCTCTGTTTGCAATGTTATTAGGAAATTTTAGTTAAGAGGAATAGAGAAGGTCAGGAAAGGTCTTGAAGGCCAATAAAATTCTAAAAAGACAAAAGGGAGCCCAATTTGACTATAACAACCCTTCAGGCAGAAGGACTAAGGATTACCTCAAGAGGTTAAAACTGACCTGCTACCTTTACAATTTTCTGACCTAAACACGATCAAAAATATTATGTAAAAACTCCAAACAGAAGGTAATTGTAAGAATTATTTTCCCACCATGTTCCTGTTGCCTTGGTTTTGCTTGCCACAGAGTAATGGCACATATGGAGGTGAAAGGTGGTCATTATTCTTGGAGTCCAAAGCTACTCTGGAATTGCTAGCCTTGCCATTCTCTGCTACTTCACAACTGTGCAGCATACCAGCGTAGGAAAACAGTTACCATTCAGAAGCCCAGATTTCCTCTCAGCATCCCTATAATGTTCTTCTTGCTTTATTGGGCATAACTTTTTCTTTTTTTAAAATCTACCTTGACAGCGCTCATCATGCCTCTGCTTCATAAAGCCTTTTTTTTCCGCTTTGGTTACATAAGAATACTCACAGAACTAATACACCAAGGAAACCTGTGCTCCATTTTGGTATCCCAGAAAGCCATATGTGGGAGCGTGAATGTACAATATGGCTTTTCACACCATCAACTTAGGGAGAGGCACAGGCGTTGCTCAGAACAACGCTGAGAAAAACAACAACTGTGTTTTGTGTGTCCCAACAAACCGTGACAGTGTGACCGTGAGTCAGCAAGCATGATACTCAAGCTCCTCTCTCCTGAGACTCTGTTCACTACAGCAAAGCTGTTAATTGACTTATTCAGAATTCACTGAGATTCGGTTAATTGAATCTAATGTTGTTTCTGTGGTGCCAGGAATTTATTTTAAGACATTTGTAAAGAAGGCCTATATTTTTACAGTTTGTGCTAATTTAATAAATCTACAATGCTTCTCCAACTCTGACAGGGATAAATGCATTAAATAGTTTTACACCATGGTCCACAGGAGAATTTAAATGGAAAGCAGCCATTTCCAAGGTTATCACACCTCCTACAATTGTTTGTTTTTTCATGAAAATTTAGCTTTAAACATTTAAATGCTGGGGAAAAATATTTATTTTAATATTCGAATTGCAAGAATAAACTATTCTCTGGTGCTTCAATAAATAAATAAATAAATAAATAAAGTTTCTCTCTCGCATGAGCTTGTTGGGAGGTGTAGTGCGGGGTGTAGTTTGTGTGTAGCCTGTATGACTACATTTCCCAGTTTGCACCGCTCACCATGATGTTCCCAACAGCTGACAGACGGTGAAGCCTCTGCCAGAGCTGTCGGTGGAAGCTAGTGTATCCGCTTGTCGGAAGCCCACACGGACTGAAAATACAAGTCAAGCATTACCGGACTTCGGACAGTTTTACGAAACGGGCTACCGTCGAGCACATTGCCTTGACAAAATATATTTAGTCTGCGTCTTTACTTGTTTTTCCATGCTGGGAGCTGGAGACAGTTGCTGTCCGCTAACTTCCACAATAGGTCGCTGCGACGCTGGACTGCTGTATATGTTTTATTTGAGCTCAGCGGTTTAACTCCAGCCCTTCCAGCCGTGCCCAATGCTGAGGAATGGATAGTGTGTCTGTCAAAGGTGGGAAGATGGTCGAGAGTGATGAACAGCCGGAGAGGGACAGCGGTGGTGGCGCAGCGATGGCCGCACTACATCAATGCGAACTCATCCAGAATATGATTGATATCTCCATCTCCAGTTTACAGGGGCTACGGACCAAATGCGCCGCGTCCAACGACCTCACTCAGCAAGAAATACGCACTTTAGAGGTAATGAGCTTTTCGGATAAGTCAAATGCGGCGTATTGCCGTAGAAAGTAATGTAGTCAAATTGCGAAGTCATGAAGCCCTAACGCTATGTCCGCTTCACGGGGTTGAATATGTGCTGCAAGCGAGGCGCCCTAACGGTGTCAAGTGAGCCGAGCACATTTTGTCGCTTACAGTGTGCTACTAGGTCGATGCATTGAGGCGAGGATGGCTCAAGATTTATTATGAAGTAGGGTTGATTTGTTCTCTAGAATATTCCTAAACAATAAAGACAGCATTAATGCATGTGATCCAGCTATTTGTGTGACCTCCTTCTCTATTATTTCTCAGGAGCTCCTCTTGGTGGTTCACATCACCGTGCCGTGCAGCTGAATTTAGCCTGGCCTAATGGCACACATTCAATAATCTGATACTGCTATTATTTATGTTACTGTATTCCGCTACACATTTTGTGGCAGTGCAGCTGGGCCTACAAAGAAAAATAGAAAATAAAACGTAGCCTACGACGTGTTCCATCTGGCTTATGCCCCCCCCACACACACACAAAAAAAACGTAGGCAGGGAAGGCTGATGCTCTCCTCCATCTGGATGCAGATTCAGTTCTGTCCTGTTGGGATGACTTGATAATGCTTTGCGCAGGAGTCGTTTCCGTTATTTATTTATTTATTTTTGGGAGACAGGGCAACATATCCTACTATAGCTGGCAGTGTCAGAGAAGTCAACCGCGGTAAGACCTTGGCTTCACATTGTGTTTTTATTTTACTTCTCTTTATTGGCTGTTTTGAGGCACTCTTTGGTATTTTTCTGGTTCTGGAGATCTGGTCTGAATAGATTGTGCTATATGGATACTTTATGTCTAGATGTTCAAGTATGTAGGTTAAGATTGCAAAATATTTGATTACCTCAGGCCTGCATGTTTCCACATGACATCAGTCCCAGATTTTACCAGAGGGTGATGGGAAGAAGTGTGAGTGTGATATAATTGAGTGAGATAGGACACATGGAGATGTAGGAACAGTGGAATATTATGTGATAGTGTGTGATTGCTCCAGACATGATGGACAGTAAATGGGTTTTCTAGGTCATAGTTTATTTAAGTCTTATACCTTGGCTAAAAGGAATATTCAGTCCTGATTGGCTAGAGGCTATCAATTATCCATGTCTGTTTTATTTCTGTATAACTGAACACCCCTATGAACAATAATACCGTTCCCCAACACGTAATGTTCCAGAAAGCAGAGGGCGTTTAGTTTCAGCCACAGAAAAACACAGCAAACTGGTTTCAAAAGACCCTCGGTATTAAAAAAAAAAAAAAAAACGTTTCTAATGGGTAAAGTAGCTCCTTAAAGCTGGTTTATTTATTTGCAAGTGAGATCATATCTGTAATCTTGTTACTCCCGGCTTGTTTGCCACAGTAGGGCTGATAGATTAGTGCAGAAGAGTGATGACAAATCGGTCTCATGCTCTCAAGTGCAATTTTTCTTCTGGTTTGAAATTATAAATATTCTCAAAAAATATTGTGGCTCCTTAGCTGACTGGCAGGCATAAGGTTAAAGTTGGCAAGCTGCTGCGTGGGAGCACATTTTCACTGGCTCAAGTGAAGAAGCCTGGTATTAGATGAAACAGATTATTAACTGAGATAGATACCAGACAAAGTTGGTTTGCTTGTTCTTTAGTTGTCTTGCTTGAGTCTACCCTAAATCCCCTCCCATTGCTTATGTGCAGTGAGAGGAAAATGAAGCTGAACTCTTGGTTACATTTTTCTTTCCTGAAGCAAAGTTGCAGCAGGTTATGAAATGCATGCCTGAACTGGTTAAAACGTAGAAGTAACAGGGACTTGTGGAGTCATGGCCCGTCCTAGCCTACATTCTTCAACTCCTCTTTATCCGTTGTCATGTGTGCCTTGTCGGTTGAACAGGACGTGATCTGGCAGAGTACTTCCTGAGGTATGCTGTCTCGTAGATACATTTTGCACCAGCATTGTTCTACATGACAATGGACAGGCAGCGTTGCTCTCACATGCTGCTTGAAGACTACAAAACACTGCTTTGGGGTCTTTTTTTTCCTGTGCCTGTGAAGCTGTTATTAGGTGCTGTCTAAAACTGTGGATGTGATCATTTGAATTAGTTTTAGCTAGTTTGTGGCGTAGCCGTGTTCAGAATCCGTCCCCATTGTACCTCAAGAATCAGAAGAAACCTTTTTTTTTATTGAAATCTTCTTTATCTTTAGAGGAGATAAGAGCCTCAAAGTGCTTACTGACTTGAAGTTGGACGGTAGAACCGGAAACGGGTACTGTAGACATTTTCTAGCTTACAGCTCAACTAATTCTATGTCTTAATGATGTTTTGTGAAACAGTATTTATTAAATCTTAATTTCACTGATTGACCACTGACGCAAAAGTACAATCATCTTTAATTCCTGCGCAGTCCTGCCTTATTTTTTCTATTTATTTATTTATTTAATTTTCCTGAGCACACGCAGATGCTTCTCAAACAATCTGGAGTAAATGCAAAATGCAGATATGATCAGGTGGTCCGAGAGCCTAGAATAGGATGCTCATAATTTCAGTGGAAGGTTATGTTTAGTTTAGTTAGAAAGTTTAAACTTTTTTTTTTATCAGCATCAATGTCAGTTGCGTTTGTTTTTGTTTTCTTTTTTTTCCCCCTTACTTACTGATTTTTATCTCTTTATTTTTGTGGCATCTTTACCCAAATAAGTCAAAACAGGTGAAGGAGTACATTTCCAGTATGTATTGGTGTTTTTTTTTTTTTTTTTTTGTTTGTTCCTTGTCTATTTTACTGACACGTTAAACATCTCTATCTTACCACACGTGTACAATTTTTAGTTTATCTAGGTTTTTATTTGACAAGTATGACATTAGATGGTTTGTATGACTAATTTCTTCTCAGTTCAACATGGCAGACAATAATGATTTTCAAAGATGAACAGATGTAAAGAAAATGATGAAAGACAAAGTCAAGAAACGGATTTGACATGAAGTGAGGATCCGGTTGCTTGGTTCCCCTTTACAACCAATGTAATATTTTAGATGAGAAACATAGATGGGTCTGTTACTTTCATGTTTCCTGGTCAATAGCTGTCCTGTCTTTGACAGCCGAAGAGGGGACAAGATAACGGTAAAGTTTCCCGCGAAGAACAGGAAACAGCACAGGTTGAAATATTTACAAGTCCATCTGTACATTTCAGTATCATAGTTCATATCAGTAAAAAAGGAGTATTAACCATTAGAAGTGGGATTTGAGTTCAAGTGGTGATCTCAGATCAAGTCAGGCATAAAGTCAAACAAGTCTGTCATTGCTGAGAGTTGGATGTCTTTCATCAGACTTCCTTGGAGAGCTGGCGGGTCTTGGGGTGCCTTGTAGATAAGTGGTTTTAGGCTGTGTGTGCTTTGTGTGTGTGTGGAACATCATGCTTCCATGTTAACAGATTAGACCATCCATAACATCAGCATGACGTGTCTCAGCTTTGACTCAAATTGATTTGAAGCTGCTTCACACAAAGAGTTTTCACATGTTTGGGAAGCTTCAAAAGGCTGTTTAAGCTAAATACACAGCAAAGACATTTGTTCATCAGATTAACCTCACATTAGAAACGATGCACATTTCACTATAGCTTCATTGTGTAGGCACACTGAATGACAGAAACATGTGAACAATGTTGTCTGTTAAAATGATGTTGATTGATCAACAGTTTTTGGGGGGTTTTTTTTTAGATCGTTGCGCATGACTGGTCTCTAGTTACAATTGGCCGCTTTGGTGTCTTCACTTTTCAAATCACAGATTATGCAAAACTTTGTAAGACCATTTCCAAAGCCACTGCTGTTTTAAATGGTTTATATAGTAATAGGACAGTGGCTACAATGCAGTAAAGTCAGTGATGTGAATGCACATACATGCAAAACTTCACTTGTGACATGTACACTGTTCTGCCATTATAGGTCTTTACTGGCAGACTGTTTTGCAGCCTGCCATGGTGTGCACTTTCACTTCTTCCTTTACTCCTTGAGAATTTTCCCCTCTACATACCTCTTCTATCACAAATCAGAGGGCTAGGCAGTCAGCAATAGATATTGAGTCACCCATTAAATGCTAAACTGATGTAATTCTGAGTTCCGCTGTTATGTGTACTGTTTTATTTCCTTAAAAGTAGCCTTCCTCAGACCCAAAACTACTGGGTTTTGGGTTCGAAAAGCTGGCCTGCAGCTGTCCTGTAAATATGTATTTATTATATATTTTAAGTATGAATCCTTTTCAGTAGCAGGAGAAGCATAACATAGATGTCATCACTGTCAAAGCTTTTAATTCATGTGCAGAATTTGTGCAATGTGTTTGAGGTCAGGGAAATTGTCTCACTCATGCTAAGGGGTTATCGTCCCCATATTGCACTAGAGTGCAATCAAGAGCGGCTTGAAATGGCTTTATTCTCTCATTGAGTGAGGTTTATTATTCCACTTGAACTGTGTGTGTTTTTTCTGCCTTGCCAGTGAGAGGATAATGATACTGGCCTCTTACATGGAGTGCTAACTGGTACTTCACTTTTCACATGTTAATCCCACTCAGCTCAGTCCCTGTCTGCCTCTCATGCTGGCCATGTGTTACTTTTACTGTAGCTGTTTATATGTTCCTGACTTTTGTTTTTATCGTATCACCTTACACTGCCTTAGCTGCTTGTGTGCTTCCAAACAACATCCAAATTAATTTGCATGATCCAGACTAACAAAAGTGGCAACTTAAAAGCATCCTTATAAGTGTTTCACTAATGTGCATTTTTACATAACCTGTAAATAATGTGAGGTATCCATACCTGTTAATCTTTACATAAAAGCAATTCACTACCCTATCTTTCTGATCAGTGCTCTCTGTAATGATCAGCAAACAAGCAAAGCGTCACTCTGTTTTGTCTCCTCATGGTGTTGGAGAGAGTTTGCTGTGCGCTTGTGGTGCGAGCTGTTGTGGCTGCATCTATATTTAGACATCTTTCTTCCTACGCATTTTCAGGGTTGGTTGTTAAATAAGAAAATCAAATGACGCGCAAAGAGCCTCTGTGAGAGGGTAGAGCAGGCAGGAAAGGGGAGGGGAGAATCAAAGCCAATCCGCTGGGCTGCCTTTTGTGACATGACAACCACTGAGTGTGTTTGTGTGTCTGTCGGAGGCCTAGAAGTAGACAGCGAAGAATGTCGCTCACATCAGGGGAAATGGAGGAAACACAACTCTAGTGACTATCAGAGCTGACCCTGACTCTGTTTCCTTTTTTCCTTTCAGTAAAGGGGAGGGGGTGTAGCCAATAAGAATGGAGTGCGTGATGTGGAAATCAGAATGGTTGAACAGTGTAGGCAGGCCTTGATCTATTCTTGAACTGGCTCAGGATGAGTTGCATTACATCCTTCAATTTTTAGGTCTGCATTGCTTCTTTTGTGGGAAAGAGAGGATTTTGTTTCCTCTGTCTCCCTTTCATCAAAGAGATAGCATGATATGTCATGTTGTACAGTAAATAGTTAAAAATACGGGATGCATATGTTTTCTAATACTGCAGTTTGTTCGTTTGGGATATTTTAAAAAGGCCTCAGTAGCCACATGTTCTTCTGTTAAAAATGACAAAGTATAGGCCTAAACAAGGCCAGGTATTTGTGTGTCTAGTTGTCAAGGCTTGGACAGACACACCTTGCACTTATTTGCACAGAGTTGGAAGCAACTCTGTCACCTCTTTGACACCCCCTCAACCTAGCGTCAGCTTGCACTGTTGGTAGCTATGTTGGAGGAGGGGCAGTCCACCATTGTCTTGGACTATATCAGCCTTGTACCCCCAATGGACTTACCCCTTCTTGTGATCTGACCTCTGCATAACTGTCAGTGTGTGTGTGTGTGTGTGTGTGTGCAAATCCTCTGTTATGTGTAAGGAAAATTCATTTTTTAGCCCCAAACACACCACTCTAACTTCCATAAATAGTTTCTTGTGCCTCTTTAGGGAGGACATGCAGTGATAGCTAATATAATATCAGGAAAAGTTGTTATCTAGTGGGCCTGTTCTAGCAACAAGAAATATTTATGTATGTTTCAGTCTGGGAGAAATGATCTGACCTTCCTGTACAAATATCATTTTCTGAAATGGAGCACTGTTCTCAGATAGGCCATGCTATCCTTGGCAGTTGCACCAAAGTGGCTGTGTCAGCAAGAGCCTTGAGAAAACAACTGAGGCAGTGGGATCGGCTCCCTGAGTCTGCTGTGTCAGGCCGGCCGCTGCTGGGACTCCTCTGCCCTCCCTGGTGGCTGACACACCGGCTGTCACTCATCTCCACGCAGCATTAGGCTGTTGCCATGGTGTTGTTTAGCTCCGCTGACAGGTGGGCTCTGACGCCATTTCTCCTCCCCCTCCTCCCACCTCCAGGCCACACGTCAAACTCTGTTTTTCTCCACTCTGCACCAAAAATAAAACACAAGGGGCCTGTCATTATCTCTTGGTTCGCTGGTGTGCCTGACTGCACTTGAAACACAAACATCTCTGATATCAGTGAGGGATTTGGGGACTTGTGTGCTTGTGTAATCCTATCCATCTCACTTATTTAGGGTCCTAATTGGTAAAGTGAATGTGCTGTGAGTGACAGGAGATAAATATGCTGGTCATGTTTGGTAGCTACCGCAGCTATTGTCCTGTGGAGACACATGATGATGTTTGTATGTTGAGATGTATTGTGACTGAGCTCTGTGTTTCACATGTATGGGAAAATCCCACTGAAATGTTGCTGACGACTCAGAAGAGATGTTGCTAGGTAACCTGACGTCACAGTGCTGCACTAATGTATAGGAGGTAAAGAAGGAGGCTAGCTTATTAACTATGTTAAGTAAATGCCTCTCACTGTTGATCATGATCATCCAGATCTAAAGACTCATTAGAGTAAATTTAAATATTTGATGAGAGCATATGTATTTGAATTTGATATGAATGTGGCTTACCATTTATCACAGCTTCATATTGTGTAATCCAGCTTGTATCTTCTACCTACTTTGTATACTTGTCTGTCAGTATGTTTGCATATGTGTTCAGAAGTATACATGTTTCCTAACCAAATGAAAATGGACTGAAAAGCTCCTACAGAAGGAGCTGCCTTTTGTTGCAGCCCCTTTAACCTATTTTGGCATTTATTATAGGTATTTAAAGCTGTAAATTTGCATTCAGGCACATGCTTTTTATTATTTGTTTTCATATTGGACATTTAAATTTTATGACATCATTGACATAATTGGTGAATGGCTACAGAGCTCAATTGAAGAGTCAGGGTCAACACGTAGAGCATTTACCTCCTCTCCATCCTCTTTATCTCGTAAAACTACAAAGGAGATGCTTTTGTTATCTGCCACAAAGCAGCTTTTTTACCTCCCAAAGCCGCACTTGCAGGGAGCAGCGCAGTTGTAGTGTTTCTATCTAGCTTGTGAGTGGATGTGTCATGGACATGGCTGAATAAGCAGAGAAAGACTCGCGCTTGCCATTGTTGTTGCGGTGCTCGAAAGGTGCATGGCAGGTCGTGAGCTAGCTGGTTGCTGCACAGCTCATCTGAAGGTGCTGCCTGCTGTAATGGACTCTTATAGATAGACTGTGAGATAAGGACACACTATACAGTCATGCTGAGCTGCACAATGCAGGCTGCTGCAAACCAACACCATGGTGTTCATTGTAATACTAATTCACAGAATGGACCACTGCACTTGACATTAAAGCACTGAAGTCTCACAGTTGTATAGAGGCTTTGAGAACAAGACTCCAATGTAATCATGTACATTGGCTTTTGAACAGAGACGGTTTATCGGATGTTTCTTATGTCATCTGACACTGTAATAAAGACCACAATAAGGTTTTAGTCATTACTGGTCTGATTAGCAGATGTAAACATTAGGAAGAGAACTGGAGTACGTGAGGGTTAATGCAATTACTCTAAATTATGTTGACAGAACCATTGTAATAGGCAGTCTTTTCTTCTTTCCATTCACTCCACTGAGCCATTGCTGCATGGTTGCATTGTTGACACTATCTAGAGAGGAAGATGTGGTACAAGCAGAAGGAAAGCGATACTTTCCTGCATCTTTTGATCTTAATTTATTAATTCATTTTACTATAGATAACCATGATTGTGACCAAAAGTTAAAAACTGTGGCAAGTTGTCACGGAATTACTGATGAAAAGGAAGTTTAATAGCTTTGTTACTAACTTTAAAATTGGTAGGTCATGTGGCATCTTCAGCATGTCTTAGTACTCTGTGACTGAGCTACATCTTTTCTCCAAATGTACTTATTTGCTCTGCGAGCACCCCAGCTGCTCTCATTAGATGACCAGCCCCTGCACAATAATAGCAGTTTCTATCTAATTAGCCATCTTGTACGCAGAGAGCACATGGAAACAAACACTGGTGTTTTCACTACAGGTAGTTTGAGTTTGGAATGGAAAATATTGAACATGTGTGAGCATGGAGTAATTCATGCATCTGTTTTTGCTGTACTAGAGAAGCATCTGGTGATGGAAAATATTTGTGAGGCTCATGTGTGTCGTTTCAATTTCACAGATCAGAAGTAGTTTGTAACTATTTTCCCCTCAACAAAAGGAAGGGAAGGTACAAAGTCCACATACAGCATAACTTATGTTCTGTCTCTACAAAAATAAATAGACTGCCAACACAGGTGTGGCAGATACCCTTCACAGTGAAAGCCTCCTTGCAGGCAGTGAACCTCACCTTTAACCTGCCCCTCCCTTCTGTGCTATGTTCTCTATTGCTCCCTGCAGGTGAAGCTGATGAAATACATCTGTAAACAGCTGCAGTGCAAGCAGAAAGTGCCAGAGACAGAGAGGCCCGAGGCCTTGGACAGCTACCCACACTTACGAGACTGGCTGCGCACCATCAACCTGCGACCAGAGCTCATCAAGGTGGGTCATGTCGTTTCTGTAGGAATGCCAGTCTACTCTGTGTTTGTGTCACACTGATGTGCACTCGGTTTGTGTACTCAGTCCATGTTCTCATGTGCATGAGGAATGCCATCAAAAGGCTAACTGGTCAGGCATTTTGTTGCAGTAAAATCTCAGTAGAGCCGAGTCTTTTTCAGTTTTTCTAGTCAGTTTGATCAATATGCAATTCTCAAAACATGTTTCATTAGAGTAATACAATAATCAAAGTGACTATTTACCCTTTGTCACATAGACACTCATTGGGTGCTTAGAGAGCTAGTTCACTGCATGCTTCCATTTATAATTTGATCCCATGTTTGTGAGACTGAACAGTGAATTTTTGACAAGTGTGTGAGGAATGTTTCGAAAGTAAACGTTTGTTAAAGACTCACACGGGTTAGTAAAAGCTTTATTGAATTGTGTCTGTGGAGTGAAGTTGCTTTTTGATATCTGCATTTGTGGAAAGATGTATCTGGTTAATTTGTGTCATGTTTCAACCTGCTTTCCAAAGTAGTATCATAGATTAACTTTATAGGTAAGAGCAAATGGCAATGAAAGTATTCTGATGAACTAGTTCAAACAGAAACCTCTAAGCTCGCGGAATGAGTGTGGTTCCTGAGAAGTATTTATCTGGTTTGATTCTCAGTTAGTACTTAACAGCAAGTGAGATATCATTATTAAGCAGATTCTTTTTCAGTGATGATTTAACAGATGGCTTGTAGTAGAACCAGTTTTTTGTGCAGACCTGTATGATCTTTTAAGGTCATAAAATATAAGCTCACACCTTGTCAGGCAGCTGTTTTATTTCCATAAGTCTCTTTGTGCCTTTGCAAAAGAAAATTAACTTAGTAGATTTTTAATTTAATTTCCATGTTTTTGAACTTGTCCTTGTGATTTTTCTCCTCTTTCGCTGATGTCCTTCCTTTGCTGCTATAAACTGTTTAATCCCCATCTGCTACTGTATGTTTTCACTGCTCTTGTCCTTCCATTTTTGTTTTGCGACTAAACTGTAACCTGCTTATTTTTTAATGCTTCTGTGCTTGTTATTCTTCAGTTTGTCCCCTGCTTGTACGTGCCTTTCCTCTTTGTGTTAAGGCCTCACTCCACATCTCCCTTCTGTTTACAGTTTAGTTTTATCTGTCTTGCTCAGTTTTATTTTGTTTGCTTCTCTGTTTAGGCCTAGCTTCCCTTCAAAGCATACATCTTTGTGCAAGAAAAGAAGAGTGTTTTGGATAGAATAGTGCTCAGTCTTTTTCCGTACACGAACAGGGTAATTGTAATGTATGCAGAGCTGTCATAACATGTTAGATCTTCACACCTTATTAAACTGAGATTTGTACAGTGCATCTTCTCGCTCTATACTGTGAGGACTGGATTGTGTAATGGATGATCTGAAAACATTATGATGATTGTAGTTGGCCTATTTATTAAATACAACCTCTTTGTTCCCTTGCTTCAACTTGCAAAGAGTGATTCCATTGGAGGTCTATTAGGAGCTGCTTAAATGTTTTCTTGGGAGTTTATTTACTTCATTTTATCTTTATTTTTATAACCGCAGGAGTGTTTTCTTGAAAATTTATTGTAAAAACTTACCAATGTTTAATTAACTATCTACTTGTATGTACATGAGAGCATTATTTGTAAAAGGCCACTCTGGAGGGGGGACCTTTACTAACTAAAACACCCTTACATGATGTGTAGAAAAATATTTGAAATGTTTGTTTGTTTGTGTACTTTACATGCATTGCAGTTCTGACCAGTAACAATGTATCCAGGAGGCCCCAATGCAGAAATTGAAATATGTAGTATTTATGTATCTAAATTTATAATATTGGTGTGAAAAGTTGGGAGATGAGCAGAGAACAGACAGCCACTTTAAACATCACATCTCTCACTCTCGACTGTGTGTCTGCATGTGAGCACTTCGCTTTGCTTGTAGTGTACACTTGAGTGTGGGAGGTTGCCCTAGTTTTGCTACCAGTGTTTGCCCTCTCAGAGCAAGGGTTTAACCTGACTGATAAGTGATTACGCACTTCCCATAAAAAAAAAAAAAAAAAAAAAACATCCTAAATTTACTGTAGAAGGTCCTATTTCCTTTTTCGTGTGCTCTGAAGATTTTGGTTTGTAATGTTTTTTCTCGTATCTGAACTTCTGATAAATGTTACATGCTCAGTTTTTGTCCAGTTTTGTTTTGAACTGCTTGCTTGGTGTGTGGTTATTCTCATTTATAATCAGAGGTATTTTAGTCAGAAGCCAATCTGCTCTTCAGATCAAAGTAAAACCCTAAGGGACTGATTTGATAGGCTTACTTTATGTCTGTAATGAGTATATTGTGAAAACAAACATGCTACCATATATAACTAAACTAAACTTTAGATAAAAAAGATTGATCTGTAATTTCCCTCTTTTTATTTGTCATTAGTCGTTATTTTTGTATTCATAATGTAACCAAATATTGTTTTCATATAATTCTATTTGCATGACTTTATTTTAATTTTCATATTTATACTAATACACAAATAGAAACAGACTCATGGTGCATTCCCTCACCTTAACCATGGTCTAATTCAAACACTAAAACCAAATCTTGACCCTCAAAAAGCCACCTAAACTTGCAAGATACCCATTAAGCTGTCAGACCCTGCAAACTTATTGTCGCTTTCAGTTTTCTAATTTCATGGTGTGGAAAAGCGAGGCCACACATTACCACCATGGTGCATAGCAAGAAAGACCTTCCTGTACTCACTTGCATTGGTTATTATATGCCCAAATATAGGCTACTCATTAGTGTGAGTGCTGTAGTCTGTATGAATTTGTGCTCCTCTGACTTTCTGGTCTTGAATTAAATGCTCAATACTTTTCTGTTACATTTTAAACTATTAACTGTTATATTTTCTGGTCTAATGGGCTAACCAGTCTGGGAGCGAGTTTTAGGCCTTTGTCTTAAAAACTATGCATGTATTGATTTTAACAGTCAAAAGTTAAGTGGAAGCAAGAGGTTGAATGAACTACTCAGTACCATATTTGCGTTTTAACCCATATTGTTGTAGTCTTTTTTAACTTACTTTAAACAGAGCTGCACTCTCCTCTACTACAACCTTCTTCCTCACACTTTTTGCGTGTTGCTTTTGTCCAATCCTGTTCTGATCAATCAATGAAAATCAACAGTGTGTCTTTCTTTTCATTACTTCCCTGCAGGCTGTTGAAGCAAAGTTGTCCCTGGATGCTTTACTGCAGATGACTGGTGCTCAGGTTCGAGATACAATGCGAAGACTAGGGTCCAGTTCAGAAGAATGTGTCAGACTCAGCACTGCCCTCTCCTGTCTGAAGAGTGCCACTGAATCCGGTATGCATTAACACTATGAGAGACTTTATATATTAAATGGATAACCAAATTGTCTTTGAGTTTCCTACTTATTTTTATTTATTTTTTTCCTCTTACAGGAGGCGAACTGAGAGAGGACAGCACTTCCTGGTTGTCTGAGCCCACCAGGAGGGATAGTGGTTCTCTATTGACCGCAGACCAGCTAACCAATTTGGGAACTCCCATTCGCCCTCACAGTCCATCACCTCTAGCCCGTCCAGGCACCATCCAGTCTACCCCATCCACTCCCTGCGCTACCTTCCCCCATCCCCGCTCGGGCTCAGTTTCAGCAGCACCCACACCAGAGGCGCTGGCATCCTATGCACACAGTGAAAGCCCTTTCACAGATCCGTTCCCCATGTCTCATACGGCCCGGCTCCACGGGCACACCTCCACCCCACCAATAACTCCGCCCTCAAAGAGGCGTCACCGTCTGAAGCCCCCCTGCACACCTCCACCTCCATCCCGCAAGGTGCTGCATCTACTTCCCAACATCACTCTCACACGCAGCAAAAGCCACGAGTCCCAGCTGGGCAATCGCATCGAGGACCCTCCCACCAGCAAGTACGTGATTTGCTGTGGTGTACATACTGTTAGAAAAATCACCACAGTCCATGTCCACAAGTTTTCATTAGTAGGTCAGAGAAGAGCCTAACCAGACCCTCAGACCAGCACTGTAATGATGCCAGATTGCCTCTGTTGGCTTTGTTAGCACATGTTTAAACTTGGGGAAGAGTAAAGAAATGTCCTGGACAGAGTGATTTGCCATTCTAAATTTTAAGTTTTAAGTACAAAACATATAGAATATACTTTGCTGTCTGAAAACTATTAAGTATTACCACAGACATGACACAGTAAGAAATTCGGTATCAGAAATGTGAGACGTTTGGTGCAGATTTTAGGTAAAACACACCAAGATATATTTAATGCTGACCTGGAGCAATTGTGAGGTGGTGGCTTTAGCCTGCACCATGAACTGAACACTAAACCAAATGAGGATGAGGATAACTTTTTAGCTTTAGCAAATACAGCTAATAATATAATACTGCGTTGGTAGTCTACTGTGATGACATTGACAGCTGTTGCTTCCAGTGACACTGAAGGTTTTTAGACTTTTTATGTGATGATATGATTAGAAATGGAAACAACCGGATAAATAAAGAAGTGTATAGGGAAAAAATATCCTCTCAAATTCAGCAACATGCTCCTGATATGATTTTACAATGCACATGGGTAATGATCAAAAACACACTGCAAAGTAAACCCTGAACTTTTTTTTTTAATCCAGGTTTTATTTTTACTTTT
The DNA here is from genome assembly GCF_017639745.1 of Melanotaenia boesemani. Taxonomy (NCBI): domain Eukaryota; kingdom Metazoa; phylum Chordata; class Actinopteri; order Atheriniformes; family Melanotaeniidae; genus Melanotaenia; species Melanotaenia boesemani. The sequence continues at coordinate 6,016,846 of NC_055696.1, forward strand.
TAAATACAAAAGATGAGATAGAAACACTCAGAAAAATAAAATAAATAAAACAATATTTTAGATAGAAGCCTGTAAAACAACTAATAAAGGGAGAACACCCAATTCTAGGTCTCACCATTGGTACCAAACATAATTAACATTTGGTTTATTGTAAAATTAGTTTTTTATCTTCATTTGACTCTGAACAACATTTGTTACAATGGGCAAAGCTGAAGACTTCCCTTAAACGTTGCATATATTCCTGATGAGGACTGTTATTTAGGGATGTTGAATTCTTTGCAACAGATTATTCACATATCTGGTTTAATCAAATGAAAGAACATGTTTGATATCTGGTATTTGGTAAGATGACTTCATGTGGTAGTTCACATTTGTTCATTGTTTTGTTCTTAAAGCTATCTTAAACTGTGAGAGAAGAGGGAGGAGGCTTTCCTGAGAAAGACTCATTTCTGTGCTACATCCTGTCACATCCTGCCTGTTGCTCCTCTGCTCTCACTGTATGAGTGTAGCTAATCCCACACAGATTCCCAGAGATTATGAGTCATGTCATAACAGGAAATATTTCCCAAGTCTAATGCTTAGAGGTGGCAACACACACACACAATCCCCCTAATTTCTTTTTCTCTCACCCTTTATTGTGATTGGGTGCATGTATACAAACAAGCCACATGTTTATCCATAATATCCTGTCTGTTTATGGAAAGCTTTATTGGAGGAGAAAAAAAAATGGCAAGTTAAATGGCTGATCCACTACAACCAACACACAAACAGATGAAAATGCTACTTTGTCCTGACTGTGTACATAATCACAGCAATCTGAAAACAGGTTACAGTTGTGATTAAACATATTTTAACATGAAATTAGACAACTATATTTTCCTTGCGTGTGCATAAATCACAGATCTGGCACTGCTTGTTGCTCCTCTTTTGACCTCAGTCTGGTGTTAGGGATGACACTCTTGCATTCGTGTGTCAATGAGATTAAGGTGCTCCAATGTACCTTCCTCCTGCTCTTATGTAATCTGCCCCGTGCTGTCTAGTACTCAAGCATATTTGCAGACATGTTGTTGTGGCCAGTCGAGTTTTTGTCAACATACTGATCAACTCACTTCTTTTTATTTTATTTTTTTCCTTCTTAGATGTGTTAAAAAGAACAAGTTGTTCCTGAATATGCAAGTTAATGGGAATGGATGTGAGGACTCGCCTTCTCGCTACCCCGTCGTGACCTCACGGACCCCTGGAGTCACCTCAGCTCCAACCACAGCACCTTACACCCATCCAGGGACACCCACCCTTGTGGAGGAGCACAGCATATTTAAAAGTATACATTTGGATTATCCGCTTTTTTTTTATTTAATTTTATTAAGATTACTGGGATTTCTGGACTTGCTAATCGTGGTTTGGTTTTGTTTGCTTATGAAATGAGGCTTGAATGGGACTGAATATTTTTGCCTTTCATTTCCAAAAGACAAGACTTTCATATTAGATGTCAGTCATGTTTTATCGTAAGTCTACCATCATGCATCTGTCCATCTTTCTGTTTCTTTTTGTCTGCCCAGATAATGTAGCCGTGCATCGCAGTTCCCCACAAGCAGTGAGGAGAGACATAGGTTTAGCCGTCACACACAGGTAGGCCTTTGAATATGTTTGATTGTAAGCTATTGCAGTAAGATAAATGTAATCACTAAATTGGAAATAAAAACATTTTAATAATTACAGCAAATTTCTAATGTGGGACCAACAAAAGCTGTTGCGTTTGTGTAGGTTTTCAACAAAGTCCTGGTTGTCGCAGACATGTCAGGTGTGCCAGAAGAACATGATGTTTGGGGTTAAGTGCAAACACTGTCGGTAAGTTAAGTGCTTTTCATCTTAAAGTCATATAGGTTTAAGATTACGACACAATCCCCCACCCTGACTCAGAAATAAATAAATAAATAAAATGAGTGCTGGGTTTAAAAAAGCAATTAGAGTAATTATGTTGCATTTTTTTGTTGCAATGACAAATAAAGTTCTATTCTGAAGACTTAAAATCAAAAAGATAAAATTTTGACAAGTATATTCTTGTCTTGAATTTGATGCCACCATAGTTCAAATAGAGTTGTGTTAAATTAAATAAGAATCTTAAATCATTTTACATAACGACTGCAAAGGCTCAGGAATACTTAGAAAACGGTTGTCAGTAAACATACTTCATTGCTGCTTCCTGAAATTCAAATAAAAATTGTCCTACACGCAAAATGAACCTTATATGAGGCCAAGTTCTTGTTAAGAGGAGGTCATGTGTCACAATGGTAAACAGAACCTTGTCCGAATTTTTTTTTTTTAACATTTTGAAGGTGTCAAATAAAAAAAGCAGTATAATTTCTATTCCATATATCATATTTTGGCTTTAGATAATTTGAATTAATTTTTTTTTTATTTTAATTTGTGCAACATCCTTTCTTAATCTCATGGCTTGACTAAATCCTAGTTTACACTTGGATTATTCTAACTTTTAATGCTAATTGCTACAAAGCCTCTCATAATTTGCCCTTTCTCTGTGCAGACTGAAGTGCCACAACAGATGCACAAAGGAAGCTCCATCTTGCAGAATCTCTTTTCTGCCAAGTAATTATTGTTTCACCTTTCATCTTCAATTGATGGGCATCATCTTTGTCTTTAATGTCTGTGTGATATTAAAACTTTTATCCTCTCTTGCAGTTGCCAAAATTCGCAGGACCGAGTCAGTTCCCAACGATATAAACAACCCTGTGGATCGGCCGGCAGAAGCACCGCAGTTTGGCACACTACCAAAGGCCATTACAAAAAAGGTAAAATATCAAACAATGGGTTCTGCCTTAGTCTTGTTAATCATTTTGAGCAGCACTGAATCACTGTTGGATTAAATAATATTATGCCCATGAGTACGTCTACCATAATTCAGCCTTAATCACAAAAGAAAACTAAGATAGTAAAAAGTAATCTTAACCCCACTATTATAGAACTGTTGTTTATAGAACCTGAATAGTATTTGAATGTCTCCCCAGGATCATTCCCCCGTAATGAACCAACTGGACTCAAGCAGCAATCCATCCTCCACCACTTCATCTACACCTTCCTCTCCAGCACCATTCCAGCACAGCAACCCCCCAAGTGCAACCCCTCCACCCAACCCTTCACCCAAAGGCCACCGAGACAGCCGGTTTAACTTTCCCGGTAAGCCCTGGTGCAGAAATCCACTGCTACAGAAGCCCCAGTAAAACATGGATACATACAAACACATGGACTGTTGAATTCCTCTGATTACATAGATTTCTGTTCATTTGGTTTACTTCTTTAACAGTACGGCGCTCACAAACACACTTCTCACCTCTTCTTTTTCCACATTTATTAACTCTGAGCTGCACGTTAAAGATCTTTCTATCCAAGCTTTTCTAACCAAGAATCTCTTCCTGCCATGCTTACCTGTCTTTCCCCTCTCTTTATTCATGCAAAAGCTGCCTGTTACTTTCAGCATAGACAGCAGTTTATCTTCCCTGGTGAGTTGACAGTCTCACAGTGACAAATTGAATTGTTTTTATTTAATTGTCCCACTCTGCAAACCTTAGATCCCCCGCAGCTTTCTCTTCTCCCTGCATGCTTGCTTTGGGGGGTTGTAGGAGTTAGTGTATCTAGCTTTTCACTGAGTGTTTCCACTGAGTGCACATTGACTGTAAGTAGCATTTTGCACCACCTACTGGAGGTAGTGAGGAAATTGCATGAGCACTTTTGTTTTGCATGTAATGGGACATGAGGGTTTGCAAGTAAAAAACTTTGTCCTTTTATTCCTTCCAAAACTATGTTTTCTTTTTCTCTGTAGATGTTTCCAGTCCTGCAAATGTGTACTCTGATGTCCTTCAAGACACAGTGTAAGATATTTATATGTCAAGATCTAAGTTCAGTCAGTTTTGATGATGACAAAGTAGTTGAATTCTTCTCAAATTCTGCCTCTCTAATGTTATTGTTCTGTTTCACAGCAGTGAGATTGAGCAGTCAGGTGATGACACACATCCTGAGCTCATAGAAGACGAAGATGAAGAGGTAATGTTAAATACGCTGTTGAAAATATACTTAATTTACAGATTTACTGACTCTTCGCTTGCTGTGCTTTACTGCGGAGTTTCTCTGTCTTTTTTTCCTACGTATGCTTGGTACATAAAGACATTATCATTGCAGGAAGAGGAGGAGGAGATTGATGTAGAAGATGAAGGCCCTGAAGCAGAGGAGGAGAACGAAGAGGGAGGGGACGATGAGGATGACAGGGAGGACATGAGGATGAATGTGGGCTCAGATGGTGAGTGTGATGAGCTGGACGATCTGCCCTGCACTCGGGGAAACCAGTGGAAGGTCCCCATCTCGCGTAAGGCCAGTCAGACCAGTGTCTACCTGCAGGAGTGGGATATTCCTTTTGAGCAGCTGGACCTTGGAGAACTTATTGGAAAGGTGAGGAATCAGATTTACTTATTACCATTATCAAAGTCTGAAGCTGTCACTAAATTTAGTTTGTTTTATGTCCAGGGCCGCTGGGGAAAAGTGCACAAGGGTCGGTGGCACGGTGAGGTAGCCATTAGGCTCCTTGAAATCGATGGGAACAATCAGGACCATCTGAAGCTTTTTAAAAAGGAAGTGATGAACTACAGGCAGACCAGGCATGAAAATGTGGTGCTCTTCATGGGGGCTTGCATGGCTCCACCCCACCTAGCCATCATCACCAGGTTAGAACAATCACTCCCTTCAGATTATGTTGTAACCCAAATTCAAATGTTCTAGTGAGAATAACCTTTTTTTTTTTTTTTAATCCTCTTTTCCGCAACAGTTTCTGTAAAGGGAGAACGCTATATTCTGTCGTGCGGGACACTAAAAACACCTTGGATATTAACAAAACAAGACAAATCGCTCAAGAGATTGTAAAGGTATGTTGTTGCCTGTTTTCTTTTTTCTTTATGCTTCTTTATACTCTTGATATTGGATCCATTAACATATTGTCTAAGAAACAAGATGTGTGTTAATTTTGTCCTGTAATTAGAAAAGACTGTGTGATCCTGTTCATTATTTACATGCATGGAAGTTCTAAAACCTTATAAAACAATGTGGCTATATCTCATGGATACATGTCCTTGTCTGAACACCGTGGTCCAAATGTCAACACTTCATGATCCATTTTTCTTCTGATTCAGGGAATGGGCTATCTGCATGCCAAAGGCATTGTTCACAAAGACTTGAAGTCGAAAAACGTTTTCCATGATACCAACAAAGTCATTATCACAGATTTTGGGCTGTTTGGCATCTCTGGAGTTGTTCAGGAGGGGAGGTGAGACATTAACTCCTAAAAAGTGGTAAAATCTAGTAAAATCTGTCTAATTTTCTGCACTTTTGCTTCTGTTTTGGTGTTTATAAATGGACATTTAAAGGAGATGAAAAGTGACAGCATTGAACTTATGTATCTTTTCACTCCATTTGATGTATTACTGAAAGCTCAGGTCTTCCTTTTTCTTTCAGGCGTGAGAATAAGCTAAAACTTCCACATGGCTGGATTTGTTATCTCGCCCCAGAGATTGTGCGTCGGATGAGCCCAGGTAACAATGAGGACCGCCTTCCTTTTTCCACAGCGGCAGATGTGTACGCCTTTGGGTAAGTCCTGTGCACAGAGTAACTCCGGTTTAAGCTCTGGATACCTGAGGCCCTTTACATATATAATTATTTGGATGAATTCTTCCTTTTAAAGAACTATTTGGTATGAGCTTCAAGCTAGGGACTGGCCAATCACCAACCAGCCTGTGGAAGCCACTATCTGGCAAGTTGGAAGCGGAGAGGGCATAAAGAAAGTTTTAGCAGAGATCAGCCTGGGCAAGGAGGTCACGGTGAGTCGGTGTACAAGTGTGTCAATAATTTATGAAAGTGCTGGTTATTCTTCCTGTTATAGAGTAGCAAATGCTAATGTTTCAATGTTGCATCAATATGAGGGTGCTGCAAAATAGCAAGTACTCAAATGTAATGGCCTCTTGTTTTAGGAGATCCTCTCTGCCTGCTGGGCATATGACCTGAGAGAAAGACCCACTTTCACCCAGCTAGCTGACATGCTGGAGAAGCTGCCCAAACTCAACCGCAGGCTCTCCCACCCCGGACACTTCTGGAAGTCTGCAGAGTAGGTATCCCACAGTCAGGGAGGATGTGAAGACACTGGACATGTGAATACTACAAAGATTTAGTTTTTGTGTGTCTTGTGGTTCCTTGTGGTACTATGGCCTGTCAGTCATGACCCTCATCTCTATATCCAAACTTAGATTAGATTAAAGCAGAGCCATTTTCAGACTCTGTGTTGGGTCCTAGGGTGGACTTTGTCAGTACTCAGCTCTGCTGAATGTTTTTTGCTCTCAGATAATATTTAAATTTTGTGGTTCATAAATTCTTTGTATTTTTGTTAACTTTAATTCATGCTTCATCAAACCATACTCTGACAGGAAACAAATCTATTGAGTTACTTGTAGAGAGTAAATTAACTGTAAAGTGTGACAATTTCCAGTTCCTTACAAAAGCTGTGTGCATTTCAGAAGTGGATTTCAAGACAGATCCACAAACGAATGCACATAATAATAATAACAAAATGAAAAGATTTGCAGTTCAGCTGTTGTCAAAACTGCGGTCAGGCACCATTAACGCTGAACTGATCATGCAGGTTTTAGAGCAACACGCATTCAAGCTTTGCCGTTTTCAGAAAAATATTGATCATTTCAGAAAGACAATGCCAAACATTTTTCACAGAATACAGCAGTGTGGTTCTGTGGTGAAAATGTGCAATCTAAGCTGTAAAAAGCTGCAACTTAATGAAACAAATGGTGCAACAAAATATGTGCTGATGAAATCTTTCATTTTACACATTATACCAATTTTTCTGTGGAAAGGGGAAACATTGAAAAGCTAGTTAAATGTGTTTTTGAACAAAAAAAATATAATCCTGTCATTTTCTACAGTAGGATGGTTGCAGTCACCCACCCATCTTCTTTTTATTTATCCACCCCATGCTTTCCAGACTTGTCAGATAGTATTTTTGCTTGACTTCAATAGAAAACTAAAGAAAATAAGGGAACTAAAGACCACTTTTAAATGAGCCAACCTGTTCCAAAGACAGGAATAGTATAAGCTTAATTATTAAATAATTAACCCCATTCATTCAGACATTTTTGTTTTGTGGAGTCTGAACAACCAAGTGAAAACATGTCAAGATTGTTCATGTGAATGAATAAAAAAATGATTGTTGTTTTAGATGGTGTGGCCACAGCACATAATTACCTCTCATCATGAAAGAAGGTCCAGCATTTCTTCTGCTAAAGAGGATAATAAAAGAAGCCCCTGAAGCTCCTTTCCTAAGCATTTAGAGTAATCTGCTCATATTGTGGCTACCACTCAAACATGTCTGGGTCATTACCTTCAGTTAAGAAAAGAGACTACTCAACCATAGTCCCTCTCTTCTCTGCTTTTCATCTATGATTTGCTTTTTCACACACCTTTTTGCTTTTGCTTCAAGGCTATTACCTGTATTACCTGTACTCAAGTGCGTCACTACTGATCATGTATCTAAAAGGCCAGTTTTCTCACAGATGGTGAAATTGCCATGGGAGAAATACATGTCTAACAACAGAAACCTTTAGGGAAGGGTTCCCCAACTCTGGTCCTCAAGTTCCACTGTTCTGCAGACTTTCAATGTTTCGCTGCTACTACACACACAACTCAAATTAATGGGTCAGTATCAGAGCTGTGTAGAGCTTGTCAGAGATCCATTTAATTTGAATTAGGTGTGTTGCAGCAGGGAAACATCTAATGCCTGCAGGATAGTGGGCCTTGAGGACCAGGGTTGGGGACCCTTGCTTTAGAGGAAAGAATCCAAATGATCTCTTCAGTCACAAAATGAACTTGTGCATCCACATCTGTTTTTATTCAGTGAATGTCCTTAAACTAATCAGTCTGTGTGCATGAGATGTCTTGCTTTTATTCAGTGTAACCCTGTTACACTCTTACTAACTGTCTAACATTTGTGTTTTCCTTTGCTTTTTTCCCTCTTTTCTTTTTCTGTTTTCTAATCTAGGTTGTAGCAGTCACTCTGAAACATAAGCATTGCAAAACAAAGCCTGGGTCTGCCTTGCATGCTCTTGAATCCTTAACTCTTACAGGATTGATCAAAGCATTGCCTCTGCCTGAAACAGGCACTGCTTCCATTAATCCACAGTCTGATCTTCCATGTCTAACATTTACGTGTTCTTATTCGGAAGAAAGGATCGGTGGACTAAAGTGTGGCCAGGAGGACAGTCACTACCAACCTTCTCACTTTCCCTTCACATGTCTAAAATATCTTTGCCTTCCCTGTCGTTTCATTCTATAATGTCATTGGGGACTTTGTGGCTTACAAATAACTGGTAGTTGTCACTGAGACTGACTGGTGTGCTGTGATATGTGCCTGCTGATGGCTGCCCTGTCCTCGGCCTGCTCACCTTCTCTTTGCTGCTGCGATGTGGTTGTTCTCACCGGGGTACAGCACTTTTTTCTCTCTCTGAAATGCACACGCACACAAACACACCGCTGGACATTAAATGGACCCAGTCTCTGAATGGACCACTTCATTTATCTGTTTTTCCCCTTAAGGGTTTGGCACATGTTGGACAGGCTGCTTGGGTGATGCTCTCAAACCAGCCGCCTCCTCTCCCTCACTTTTCTTAAGGGTTGTGTGATGGCATGTGCTGAGATGTTCACCGGCCCATTTCTAGACACAATATGCACTTTGTCAACAATAACAACAACAAAAATAAAAAAAAAATCATGGACTATTTTTTTGGTTGTGATTTAATTTAGTTTTGCATAGTGGAATTTGCAGTTTTTTTCTATAGTTTTTCTCTTCAGGAGAGTCTCAGAGGCTGGACAGATTGATGTGCTCACCTGTATGTTGTCTTTATGGAGTACAGTCTGATCTGTTAAATCACTGTTTATTGGATGCATTTCAAAGCAGGGCACTAACAAAGATGTGTGTGTAAGTGTTTGTGCTAAACTATGGTTGAAAAAAAAGAACAATCTACATGGAAATAGATACTACTGGCTACATAAGATTAAAGACTTTTCAGTAATGTCCATCTTTTGAAGTGTAAAGTGCACCTTATGAGTTGCTTTTGGAAGAAACGTCTTTCAAGGATTTGATTTAATTCTTTGCGCAAAGCAAAACATACGAAAAAAAATCAGGAACCTGGTGCAAGTGTCCTATCTCCTCCTTGAACAGTACCTCTTGTGTGCGCTTGTGACTGATTGCTGGCTTAAGTTGACGTGCTCATATTTATGTGGTTTTTCTGTTTGTTTTTTTTAAAATAATTTTTTGTGGTTGCACGTGCAGCTGGGTGATTGGTTGATTATGTAAGATTGTTTTGTTTTTGTTTTGTTTGTGAGAGATTGCAGTAAATGTGTTGCAAATCCATTGGTATGTAATGTAGATACATTATTTAATATAAAGCAAATTAACATGATTCTTCTAATATTTGTATAAACATTTTATATGTAAAATACTTCACAACATTTTTTAATAGGTACTGCAATGGCAATTACAGATATGTATATATATTTATATTTTTTCCATGTATAAAATACTGTATAAAAGCTGTACATTTTTCCTTTTTTTTTTTTTTTTTTTTTTTTTTTTTTAAAGAATGGGCCAATACATGTTTTTTATGTTGTTGTAAAAATTCATATTTTTGTATTGCATGTGACTACCATTCTGTACACAGTTTCTGTTTTCATCCATGGAGGACAATAAATTGGCTTGTCATGTAATAACTTGTTTTATTGGTGCTATGAAACTAACTACAGTTTTCACATACCACACTGGAATTTATTTTCTTCCAGCTATGCACTGCAGTTGTGTAATGAATATATAAATTAAATTAACAATTCAGGTGGCTATAGCATAAAAAAAATCTTTTCCCTGTGCATGAATTTGTGGAAACCAGAGTATACACACCCTAAGAGAGGCCAGGTTGCAATGAATGAAGTTTGTGGAGTTTGGCTGGTGAAACAATGACAAATTGATGAAAAATGGAAAATGTATAGTATAAAAGAAACTTTATAACTGAAAGCATCAAATTGCCTGATTAATTTAAAATGTATTTATAAGTTTTCATGTTTGCTCTAATGGCAGAACCAATAAGATGGAATGGAAAGAATGTTATCATAAGCCAAACATCAGCCCTGACTGGACTGTATTTAGTTCAGCTAAAGAGTCATCCTAAAAGCAACCACAGAGTTTTAAAAGATAAAGACCAACAGTTATGTCATAAAAATATGTTGTCAGTTTGAAAAGGTTTTAACTGTTAGAAAATTGTTTAAAAAACATCTGATCCTTATTAGGTCTAAAAATAAAAAATAAAAATACTCTTTCAAATTAAGAACAATTTGACTTATAACAAATTTAACTAAAAGAAAAAGAAACCGATTCAAAATTTTATAGATCCACCTTTAGTAGCAATAACTTACTTTCTCTGTGATGTTATCAGTTTTGCATATCTTTTGATTTAGTTTTGTTCATTGAGGTTTGCAGCACTGGATTGTGCACTGGTCTGCACAGCATTACAATCAGGTTCAGGTCTGGACTTGGACTGGATCATTGCAACATCTTGATTCTTTTCTCTTTCAGCACATTCTGTAGTAGCTTTGCAGCTGTGCTTGGGATCTTTATCCTGTTGTGTGACCCAAATTCAACCAATTCAGCTTCATGAATCCAGATCACTCTGGTCTACAGAGGAGTTCATGGTGGACTCAGTGCCTGCAAAATAAGCCCAATCACCTCCTCTGCCCTGAATCTGTCAGTGGGTGTGAGGCATTTATGTTGACATGCTGTGATCACCACTCTGGTCTTGTTTGTCCAAAGGAGGTTGTTCCAGAAGCTTTCCAAACAAACCACTTGTTGAGTCTTTTTATAACCACATGGACATGACATTTAACTTGCTCACAGGTCTAACGCATTTAGTTTTTGTGGGTTGTTTTGCTTTGTTTTGGTTTTTCACAGTTTCTCTGAGCACTGCTCTGTCCGACCTTACGGTAAACCTGATGGGATGTCCACTTCAGGAAAAATTGGCAGCTGTCTTGCGTGTGCTTCATTTGTGAAAAAGCCTTTTCAGTCAAATTGTTTGGAAATAACCCTACAATTCTTTCTCTAAGATCAGTGCTGGTGTCTCTCTTTCTCTTTGCTGTTTGAACACACACATCTGAATGGTCTAGACCAGCAAACTGACAAAACATCTACCTTTTTGGAGGTTCTCATCTCTTAATGATGATCACAGTGTAATATGTTATATGGTGTCATTCATCTGAGGCTGTGTTTGTCTAATTCTAAGAGACAGTAGCCACCAGATGATTTTTCGCTCTCTTAAGTCTTCATACGTAAAACTTGTCAACAGATCAACTGTTAAATATCAGACTTAGCTTTTTGTTGCAGAGAACACAAACTAATGTACACAAACAGCCCATTTCCAAACTCAGTAATGAGCTTTAGCTCATTTAGTCTGTGGAAGGTGGACCCAAATGCAGGCTGACGAGGCAGGAGGCAGGCATGTGCAGGAATCCAAGGTTTAATCAAAATTAAATTAAAAAGAGGATTTTGAAAACTTAAAGGCATGGACTTTGTACAAGGACCACGCAGGAAAATGATGAAACAATGTAAACATGACGATGATCTAGCAAGAAGAAACTGAAACCAATGGGTTTAAATGCACTGAAGACAACTAAGAACAGGTGAAGTGATTATGTCAAACCAGGTGCACTAATGAAGCAGAAAGCAAAACTGAATATACAAGGGAAAACTGACAAAATGAAACAAGAAAAATAGAGCTAAAATCTGACAAGACCACAAAAACCTTAACCAAAACCCAGAAACCATGACAGCAACAGGTGCATGAGGGTCAAAATTCCATTTTGCCTCTAGGTGGCATGAAGACCCCACACAAAGTTTTCCTTTTCCTAACAGCTGTCACCTTCTGGACCTGCAATTTGGTCTCACACTGAAGGGCAATGTTAAGTGTTATACTAAGTATTATTAGGTAATAATATAATCCATACACATTTGATTTTAACTTTGGTCAGATCAGTAAGGGAAAAGTTTAGATTTTTTTACTTCACACTACATAATTTAAGTACAACAGTTACAATCTATATATTTAAAAGCCAAAATGCCAAAATGTTTGTAAACCAAACTTTACTGTTTTTATAGGAATCAGAATTATTGACTCATTGTGAATCTTTATAAGTTTTAAATAGCAGCACATTTGGTTAAAATTCATATTCAGCAAAACCCAAAATGTCTGATTGTGTAATGATATTTATAATCAGCAGGCCTACAGTTTCAGATGTTAGTACTGGCAATACTTTCTAAACCTTAAAATGCAAGGCTTATTATTCACATTTAAGCTTAGGCCATTTATCAGTGATGAATCCTTTGAAGGTTTATGATATAGGACCTTGGGGGGGGGTCTGTCATTACAATGAGAAGTGCTGCATGTTTGTGTTCAGCCCTTGAAACCTGCCATCAGTGAAGTTACATGTGAAGCATGGCTTTGCATCAAGGAAGGTTTGATTGATTTCTGTGGACTGGTATTAATTCAGTGAAAAAGGAAGGCCTTTGTACCCTCTAACAGGGCTGTGACACCAACTGGCACTGGATCACATGACCAGCATTTAGGGGAAAAAATAGCCGTTCATTACAAGTAGGTCAGTCACGCAATGACAATTACTCATCTGTTTGATTTAGTTATTTTGAGACACCAAATTTGGGGCGTTGGTACAGAACTGAAACTGTTCTAAATTAAAATAAAAAAATAAATAAATAAAACACAATGTTCAGGATTTCTTTCTGAAACCTGATGAGGTTAGTTCAGTGGTTCCCAAACTTTTTCTCTAGGTCCCCCTTTTCATCCACATGAAAAGCTCCCCCCGAATCCCAGTACCACATGCACCCTGATTTTTCTTGTGGTAGTTGCAATCTCTGGTGATTCATCACTGTTTGACCATCTGCACGTTCACAAATTTGTCCATGTTTTGCTAGCAGTGCAAAAGCTATATGTTTAATTTAGTCTTGCTGTGCCCCCATTAGGGGTCTCGCCTCTCTTACCGCTGAGTAAGAGCAAGACAAAAAGAAAGGTATGTGTGTGGGTGTGTGTGTGTGTTTGTGTTTGTGTCGAATGGTGCATTCAAGAGGCCAGTTTGACATTTGCTGAGCCTGCTGTTGCAACCATTAGCCATCAACTGATGTCCTTAGGATTGTGTGTAATGAAGCTGTCCACCATTGTAGCCAGCAAATCAGCTATTTATAGACGTGAAGTTAGTGGCAAATGGACAAATAAAGGGGGGGAAAAATGTGGTGAAGACTGTTATTACTGACAAATGGGACTTTCCACGTCTCAGTGGAAGGTGTGGGGTTTTTGAGATGAAGTCATCTGTGGCCCTTCTGTTTGCACTTCCTCTGTGATATATTTATTTGGCATGATGATGCTTTTTATATTCATCAGATTAAAAGGGCATCACTGAGCTGAACTGATGTAATCTTTTGATTTTTAATGTTGCAAATGTACTGGAAAATTTAAGGAATGCTTTCATTTTCCACTGATGTACAATTTTCTTTGTTCATCAAAAAAAAAGGGGGGGGGGGGGGGGGGGGGGGTTATGGGGTCACAGCAATTTACTGCATGTTGTTTTTTGCACTCAATCAGCATCTATGGCCACCACTGAAGTGTGAAGTAAATCAAGGTTTTTTACAGCATGTTACATATTGTTTCATTTAAAGGTCAATCTCTGTATTTTATAACATTATGTAAGACATCAGTTTTTTTTGCTCTGTGAGCTTATTGCTTTCATCCTTCTGCCGAAATGAAATTGGGTGTTTTCCCTCTGATAAATAAGATGTTTGTGATTTGTTTTTTTTTTTGTTTTTTTTTTGTTTCTTTTTTTTTATCAGCTGTTACGATGGTCATGATGATTAGACAGTCTACAGCACAGCAGGCTAAACAGCAGGCAGTTACACACTCCAAACTCCAGGATCTTTATTTTCATTCCTGTAGAACAGATGCTCGTGGTTCATGGGGATGTGTAGATTTATGAGCCCTGAGTTTGGTAGCTCCTCAGTCATGTTGCAGCTGCCTTCATCATCTGCAGCAACTTGCCAAAATGAAGCATCTCTCTCTTTATTTTGAGCATCAAAAATGCAGGTGCTGACAAAATGCAGAAATGAAATTACATGGAGCGTGCAGTAAAGGAGGAAACTAGAAGAGGAACTTTATAAAATAGCTATGTTTTCAATCAATGCAAATTCAACTATACACATCATGTATTTAATTTTCTCTTGGGAACGGATGTTCAGCACAGTTTCTCATTGTGGTACAAGAAAAGCATCTGTAGCAAAGTCCTTTGCTGTGCGATGTTCATCAGCATGTCAGATTCTGTGACCTACAACAGCCCTGAAAGACAATGTAGATGGCTGCAGTGCTCATAGTTTGAAATGTTGTAAATGAGCTACTCAGTGAACACAGTACACGTCAGTTGCCATAATCTGGTACCTCGTAAATATCTGCATGACCACCAGCAGCACTGAACAGAAGCAAAACCCACTTCCTTTTCTTAATATAGTCTAAAAGACTGCAGCAAGATGAGCACATAATTGGCTCTTTCAGTTCCCTTAAACACTAGACATTTCTCTTTACGTGCTCCAAGTTGCAGACAGTAATTTACACAAACTCGTGATCTTTTTAGCAGCACATCAGCAACGTAAGTGATAGATTGTTTCTTTTAATGAACTCTTAAAATTTAATGTGTGTCATCCAGTATTAATGTAAAATGAACTAAAGTGGTTAAGTCATGACGTTAAAGATTTGGTTGTTTTGTTTTGTTTTTTTAAACAGTGGATGTAACCTAAATCTGATGGCACTATTCTAGGTTTAATGTGTGAAAACATCAGTTTTTAATGCCTCCTTTACAGCAGCACTCAAAAAATACTTGTAACTGTATTATTACCTCTATGGGAGAAGTACTGAAGGAAGATTGAATCTTATTCAAATCCTAAATAATGATCAAAACAAATTAGTTGATTAATTTTCATAATTTTTTAGTAGCTTTCTTATTTTTTCCCCTTAGTGAACTCAAAGTAGTGTGAAGGGATCAGGCGGCTGTTAAAATGATTTGATTTAAAATGATTTAAAATGCATTTTGCATTCTTTATAGCTTTTTACTTATTTTCTTTTGTTTTGTCAGATATTTAAAGTCCAGCTGTTAGTTTCCACAGATCTACAAATGTAAATACGTTCTATGTAGTGGTGCATCACTAAAAGCTAATTGCAGAGAGTTTTTTTTGTTATTTTTTATTTTTTTACTTGTTTTATTTTGGTCAAAATGACAACAACATTATCCCTCTATCTGCTCATGTCTGCTTAGATTTTTCCCTTTTAAGGTTGGTATTCCAAGAAAAGAAACAAAACCCCCCTCAAAATCAAAACATCTTCACAATTATAGTGTTTTTTTTTTTTGGCTTTAAATAGATTTTTCCACTTTTTTCTGCTCACACATTCTGTCAGGGCAGCCTGCTTTCCCATTAATCTACATTTTCATAAATCTCTAAACGCTCACCGTGATGGATTAACTAATCTGTGCAAGGTTATTTTTTTCTTCACTTGCCTCTGCATGCAAGGTGAAATACATTTGTTTTAAATCTAATAAATTATGATAGAAAATACTTTTTTGAAGAAGCTCATCAGTAATTTAAAATGCATTTGCTGTGCGGTTACAGGACAAGTACCAGCAGAGGAAATAGAACAGCAATGAAACGCAATATTTTCAAATGCTATGTTAGTTCAAAATGGTTGGTTTTGATTTTGATAGGAGCATTTTCCTGTTGGTGGAATTCCACTGGAAAAAGATCTGGGACTCTGCTAAGTCCATTTGACTTTCTACTTTAAAAAAAAGCTGAAAAAGAGTTGGTTGTTTCAGTCAGTAGCAGTATTCCATAAAATTAGAAGCATGAGAGAGAAGTTTCTTTTACATTAATCTTTTTTAACATTTTAACATCAAATGAAAAATGATTATCCAATAATTTGTATTAAAACTTATTCAAAGTACTCATATAGTTTCAGCATTATATCACTTTACATTACTGCATGACAACAAGGGGTGTCAGCATGAATGTTGTATGGTTTAATATGAGCTATATTCCATATAGTGCTTCATTTTACTCCAAATTTATTTCTCTTTTAAATCTAAGGTTTCCCTCTCTTCATCACTTTTCAGCTCTCTGTCTGAGGAATGTCAAAGACTGGTTAATGCAGAATTTTCTCAACCTGAATAAAACAAGACTGAAGCTACTGTTTATGGTAATTGTTCCCCTTTGAGCAGTTGTGTGATTTAATTGGTCCTCTTGCTTCTCAGTTTTGCCAAAACCTTAGAAATTTTGAAAGATCCTTAGGTTATTCTTTTAAACTAGAGAAACCACAGTAGCCAAGTCCAGTTTGCAAAATCTTATCTCTCTCCAAAAGACATTGAGAAACGTTTTCATGCCTTATCACCTCTAGATGAAAGCAGTTCTTTAGACTTTAGCCATGAACATTCATCTTTCCATCCCCTGTTGCTCATCTTTTAACAGGTCATAAAATGTTGAATCCTCCAGTTTAAGCGGGTTTACACTGGCTGCCAGTCCAGTTTCATATTGATTTTAGGATTATTTTACTTCGTTTTAAAGTTTTAAATGGTTCGGCACCCAGCTACTTAATCAAGCTGCTTCACAGTTATAACCTTAAAAGACCGCTGAGATCATCCAACCAGTTTGTGCTGCACTAAGCACAGAGTGGGATCGGGCTTTTGCTGGAGCAGCCCCTAGCCTCTGGAATAACCTGCCTCTCAATATTCGTCCCTTAAATCCCATCTCAAAACTCACTTTTGGACCTTGGCTCAGTTTGGTTCCCATCAGGTTTTTAAGTTAAGATGTCTCTTTGTATTAACTTGTGTTTTAATTAATTTGACTTTATTTGTTTGCTTTTATGGTTCATTTTATTGGTTCATGTTTTTTAATGTAAACTTGTAAATCACTTTGGTCTAAATTGTTGTTTTTAAATGTGCTATAGAAATAAATTTGAAATTCACATTGATATTTGATAAGTATATACATAGAATGTATTTATGCAAAGAAAGTGACTAAATTTATTTAGCACATTTAGTGGAATAAAAAGCGCCATGTTCACTTTTAAAATGTAATGGATCTATTTAGGTTAAGCACAAGAATGACCACCATATTTGTGCTTACTGTTTTAATATTTATTTATAACCTGAACTGTAATGCTATGTCTTTTCAGATACCAACATGAATTGCCTGTTGTATTGCTCAGAAATCCTGGGTGTTTTGCTGTTTATCCCCTGGTCTGCATATGCTGAAAAAACTGTAAATTCATCAGTCACCACTGTTGAGGGTAACTCATCAACTGTCAACACAATGAACCCTGGGAAAGGAGAAATCATCTCTATGACGAGAACCACTTCAGTTTCACCTACACCACAGATCACCCAAACCACTGCCCCCCCATCACCACAGTTCTTGAAGAAGGAATGTCTCCAAGTGACGCTGGTGTGTGGTGGGCTGATTCTAGTCTCCACTTTCCTCCTGATAATAACTTTGCTGTTGACGTGGAAGATCTGCCAGTTGCGCAGATGCCTCAAGATGATGAGCAGCAACACTGAGTTCTGGGTGGAAACAGACAAGAAGAACCAAAGTGAGCCACAAACAGAAACCAAGGAGACCACAGTGTTAATGGCGGATTTAAGTCAAACAAATCAGGAGATGAAGAATGGTTCTGCTATGGAGGATGTAGGGAAGGCTGATGACGATGGACAAACAGAAGAGAAGAAGGAGGCGGAAGAAACTCCAAACACCGAAGAGGCTTCAGCTGCTGTTGAAGCTTCATCCCCCTCAAACCCACAAGAAGAGGCTGGCAGTTCTCAGCCTACTGCAGCTGTTGCGGCCTCCTCCTCTGAGGTCACAGAGGAACCAAAGGATGTGCCATAGAGCTTCAAATGTGAAACCAGAAAAAATCTTTTGCAACTACTTTTACCTCCGTGTGGCTTTACAACCCTTAACCTGTCAATATAGTTTTAATATTTTCCAGCAGCTTTTAATTTCCTGTTAATCAAACTGCTCTGTTAAACCTGTCAAACTGCACACTTTCTGTAGCTTTTCTGATTTAAAACAACTTCTTACATGCACTGAGTTGACATTTGTCTCTTTTGAAAATTAAAATACCCTGATATTGAAATTTTATTTTGTGGTCATTTATTTATTGTACATGCTTTCCTCTTGTCAAGTTAACAAAAAATGATGTAAAACAAGTTGCCACTTATCCTACTACTACTGTCATTAGCCACTAACTTGTGTAATGTGTGCATGTTTGTGTGGGTACTGGAGGAAAAGAGAGAATGAGAGACCTGCTTGATTAGCAAGCAGAGAATGTGCCTTTTCCAGGCAGCGCCACACCACTCGGAAAGAACGCTCTCTTTCACCTCAACCAGATCCAACAAAGCCGAACAAAAAACCTTTTCAAAAAGCCAATATGAGGTTGTTTCCGCTGTCATGTGCAGATGTTTGTTCATCTGCTTACTTGTGACATCATGACGGATGTGCACATTTCATTAAAAAGACTAAATACTTTGTTATTTGCAGAGTCCACAGCTTGAATAGGGAATGCAAAACAATTGCAATGAGGTTGCTCTGTGCAAGTATAGAAGATCAATGTCCCAATGAAAAATATTGCTGGTATTTATTTGATATTTAGTAACACAGCTCCTGCTGACAGCATATTGTACTATATAGTGACAGTGGAAGTGAGGATGTGACTTTGAGGGTTGCCAAAAGAATAAGTGACAGGATGCATAAGATCGAGTCTTCTTGCAACCAGCTACTAGAGGCATGCAGGAGGAGGAGGGTGGGTGAAGAGGGAGCAAATACATTGCCAAAGAAGTAAAAAAAGAATAAATATATGTAAATAAAAATCCCAAACTCAGTTGATGTATTTGCATAAATCAGAAAAATGATGCAACATTATTAAGTTTGAATTTGTCACAATTTATAAGCATATACCCTGATTAACTGGACCTTGGGACCTGACTGGGATGTAAGTGCAGCAATGCAGTGCAAAATGGAGAGTAGCTTTTATTGCTGATGACAGGTGGGATGCTGCAGAGGAGGAGACTCCTCTGCAATAAATCTTGAGGCTTTTTGTGGCAGTGCCTACATTTACACAGGAAAATAACAGCCAATTATAGCCCTTCATCACTCTGTACAGGTATACTTTAGTAAGGGATTATACAGATTTAGTTGATAACTGATAACAGTTTATGTTATTGGGAACACACAGCCAGTTATCACGACAAATGTGGCAGTAAATCCTGAAAGCTGTCAGATTTAAACAAGACTCAGGAATTTCTTTTGTGGAGTTCTTGTATGCAGAGACCTCTCCATTATGTGTTTCATTTTTCCTTCCCCCTTCCCAATAGTCACCCCCCTTTACACACCACCCCTCCCCTTTCACTTCCACTGCACACAGCAAATCCAGAGTCTGCAGTGCTCGATAGCTCCATCCCAAAAGATCCATAAGAGGCAATAGTAAACTCAGCTTTCAAGGAGGATAAATGGACTTAACTACAAGCCAGTGAGAGGAAGCAAAACACCTGCACTGGACAAGAGAGCAAGTGTCAATTTTTAATAGGGATATAAGAGGCAAATAGTCATAGACAACCAAATTCAACTTCTGCAGAGCACCAGCTGGTCCTGAACTTGAAAGCAGGAGAGGAGAGGGAAGAGGTGCTGGACAGCAAAAAGGAGCAGAGAAAAGTGACTGGAATGATAAAATGAGAAGGTGAGTTATTGACATATTTAGACTCTTTTAACACACATTCAACCACACCCTGGCTTGCAAACACTGCAATTTCAGCAGCACAGAGATCCTGGCCGTGTTTTTTCACTGCCTTTGGACCAGCTGATGCATGAGTTCTCTGTGGAGTCATTAATAAAACCCATCTATTGAGCTAGTTTTCCTCCTCTGAGAGCATGGGACTGACTTCACTGACAACCACTGATGACTGAACACAAACTGATGCCAGGGAAGATGACTGCAGGGATTTCTCTTCCTTGCTGATGAATGATGTTCTTCAATAGAGTTGAAACATCCTACAGTTCAGGTCAAATGTTAATCGGTTATGGAAAAGGACACATTTCAATGCTCATGTAATGGTGCATGCAAAGGACATTGATACAGTAAGAGAGTTAGTGTGGAGTGTAACATTCATGTGCGTGTATCTGCCAAATAATGAAATAATGTGCAGCACACATTAAGATATCAGCGTGTTTATGTAAGTATGCATAATATATGTATACACATATAAGATGTGTGTGAGAAAATGTCTTGCAGACAGAGAGCTATATAATCACAGTACATTAAATGTGTGTGTCCTGTGCTCAATATCCAAGCACAGTGCAGGCACAGCTCTACTTACACAGTGTGTCACCAGGCACTAAAGAGGTGTGCTATGTACATTAATATTCTTGTCTCCTTGACTTTTTTCTTACAGTAGGCATGCGCTGTTGAAGCTTTTTCTCAATGAGGCCCTTGTGGAACTTGTGCTTGTGTTGTGGCTGGCTTCGAGTGTCCTGGCCGTGTGTCCCTCCGTGTGCTCCTGCAGCCGCAGCCACAGAGAGGCAGACTGCTCCTGGAAGGGTCTGAGGCAGCTACCTGATGGTTTGCAGCATAATCTACGATCCCTCAACTTGTCCCACAACAGATTTCACAACCTTGATGGTGAACTAACTCCGTACACCCACCTCCGCATTCTTGATGTGTCTCACAACAGGCTGAGCTGGCTACCCAAGGAGTTGCCTCGCTCCCTTTGGCAGCTCCATGCTGCCTTCAACCGTATGCAGCTGTTGGACAAAAATGACACGGCCTACCAGTGGAATCTGAGAATACTCGACCTCTCAAATAACAAGCTGGAGAGAGCCATCTTCATCAATAACACTCTAACTAATCTGTGCAGACTCAACCTCAGCCACAATAACTTCTGGACTTTGCCCACTAACCTGCCAACACACCTGGAAACCATTGACCTGTCTCATAACCTGCTTGTAAAGGTGCTTCCAGGCTCTCTAGACAGACTCCCTGTGCTAACTCACTTCTACCTCCATGCAAACCGGTTTTCCTCGCTGCCCTTTGGAGTGTTAGACAAACTGACATCACTTCGAATCATCACTTTAAGCAACAACCCATGGGCCTGCCACCTTTATGCCGACATCAACTACTTAATGTTGTGGAGTCAGCGCAGCTCTGCACAGGTCCTTGGATGCCCATGCCACACCCAGCCTATATGTGGAGGTGTGCGCCCCAGCAGGACGGGAGGGTGGCACTTTGCCTCCTACAACTTGCCCCCTCTGGCTGCCAGCGCTTCCCTGCCTCCTGAAGGTAGCGTTACCGGGTGGTGGTACCTTTCCATTTCTGCTCTGCTTAGCACACCTTACACCCAGAGGGAGACAGAGGACCACACCTTCACAGCCACTCCCATCAGCATTTCCACCCTAACCACGAGCCTCCACCTAACAATTAATCACCTGCCTGCAACTGCCAGCCCAGCCACCATAAATCACCTCATCTCTGGCACAAAGGAAACGTCCCCTTCTGACTCTCTCCACACCACAGATTCATCCTATTTCTCTGACAAAAGTCTCATTACTGAAACATCCGAGGCGAATGGCATGGTGCTGGCCACAGATCGATTCTTTACAACAGAGAGCCCCTCCATCCATACAAAGAAGACAACCACTCTTCGTACCAGGAGTGTGAGAAGGCAGAATCAACCACTTCCTGGCAGCATCAGCAGTGGCAGCTCTGCTCTCACTACATGCTCCTTTCTCCTTGTTCTACACAACTTGGGGCTTCTGTCTCTTATAGTGCCTCAAGTCTTCTGAAGATAAATGAAAAATCACTAACAACTGACTATTTATAGCACAAATACGGTTTGATAGTTGCAAAACCATTATATCCAAGCTACAGTGTTTCCAAAAAGGTTTGGTAGCTGTGAGTTAAAACAGAATAAAATGGTCCATAAATCATTTCATCCCTACATTTAAGCACTACAGTACAGCATCATGTTTTCCATAAAGTTGGGACGGAGTGCTTATTGCTGTGTTATATCACAACTTCTTTTAACAACACTTTTGAAACCAATTGCTGTGTTTTTAAAAGCAAAAAATATTTTCTTATTTTTCCTTTACTTAGTATTTCCCTCTCTCTCAACAGTTCAAGGCCTCCTTTCTTGTCATTTTTGTTTCAAAGTGCTCAAAATGTTTTCAGTGGGGTGACAGCTCTTGACTGCAGGGAGGCCAGTAAAGTGCTTGGACTATTTCAGAGATCTTGTCATTTGTGCAGCACTTGTCAGACATTGCTTTGCCAAACAAACCAGGTGTGTCCTGAAAAGAACACCATCTAAGTGTCAGCATTTATTAACCAAAAACCAGAACATTTTGTTCAGCATTGATGGTGCCAGTCACAGATGTGTAAGGCACTCAGTCCATGTTCAGACACTCCTAGCATCATGATGGCAAGCTTTTGGTCTGTGTGCGTAAAAATTGATTAATTAGACCACAGGACAGCTTTGTATTTTTCAAAAAGAGCTAAGGTTGTTCTTTTACTGTTGCTTCTCCACAGAGTAGTTTTAAATAGTTTTAATGCAAGCAGTGGTGAAAATGTTTTCACTGATAACAACCTTCTGAAAACATTTCCTTAAGAGGACCTGAAGATCACATCCTTTCTGCTTCATATCTCCTGCACAAAGAAGATTATTTCACCACATTTTTTGTGGTTTTACATAGAGAAAACTCATTTTACACTTTGACTGCACAGTCTTTCAGAGGTAAACTCTGTCTATAGACTCAGCCTCCCAACGCAACCCAACAGCATGCCAGCTTTTTTGGAAACAGGGATGTAGGATAAAAGCTCTTCAGCATGAATAGCAAATTAAATCATTCTTGCTATCCTGCATTTTGTATGATGTCACTTTTGTCAATATATTAAAAAGAAAAAAAAAATAACTCAACTTTTCTAATGGCAGTTTTTACAACTCTCTACTTAAACATTACTAAATACAACAACAAAAAAATAGTTGTAATGAATGCAGCTAAGCACTTGATGGCACTATGCATTCAGCTAACAGTTTGTTATGTAACTGAGTGTCCGGTGTTCAACTGCAGCTCGACCTTCTTTCAAGGCTGATCAAGGTGCTTTTTAATGGATTCATTATGGATCTTAATTTTGATTTTGCATTTTTTTTTGGGCTACATTCTTGCATTGGATTCAAGATTTTTAAAATTCCACTCCATTAGTTTATTTTTTGATTTGCATCCTAAAACATATGACATGCAGAGTTTCAGATTTACTCATTTAGTAGAAGTTCTTCGATGCTTGCCTGTTTGTTTCTTGAACATGTTTAATAGACGAGCAGTCTTTTCTGGGTACAGGATGTATAACTTGGTAATGACATGTGCATAACAGGAAACCACTGTGTGTCTGGGGTTCAGATCGCTAAAAATTGGACAATGCTGCATCACTATATTTAACAAACTCAGAGCACCGAGTGCTGCTTATGTATTTTGATCACATCTCAGACTTAAGTGTCCTTCATGATTCAGTGACGCTCGTGAAAATTATTTGCATGGTGATTGAACGTTCCAAGAATGTTAACTTACTCGTATGTTGCTGCAGAGCATTAAAGCACAGACAATTTTGAGCTTTTTTGTTTTGAAAAAACATGTCATATAATGATGGTCAGATCTAAATTGCATTGAACAGAACTGATGCATCAGCCAGCAGATTTCTTTATTTTAATTTCTTTACATTTTACTCCTTTTCACGAGGAACAATAAATTGCCAACATAATGATATATGCATCACATGGCTGAATTTGACAAACTAATGCCAAGAAATATGTTTATTGTTGGTTACTTCTGCACATTGAATCCTGCACTGTATAATAAAATGTGATCTTTTACACCCTCTGATGATTGTTGAAATTTTTAACACAACAGCTTTTCATCACATGGCAAGGTTTCTTTTTTCTCTCTTTTTTTTTTAAATTTTTTTTACTCAATGCAAAAGTTTATTTTGATGCAAAGTGCTTCAGTCTACTAGACCCTGTTTTATAGGCTAACAGTAGCATAAAGGAGCTGAATTTATAACTGCATCCCCCATTAATCCAGACAATTTTAAACCCAGGTTTTATTTACATTTTAAAGTTTAGTATCAGGGAATCCTTCCTGAGCAGAAGCACACTTAGGCACAGTTAGTCTCACATGGAAACTACCCAAAACAAACTGTCTAATCTGGTGGTCTACTTTTGCTTTCTGCAAAGAGAGATGATCAGAAAAACATATACATATATTATATATTTGCACATTTACGTCATGAAAGTCCAGTCCAGACTAGTCCAGAAGTGCACATGTTTGCTTCACTGTGTTGAGGAATAGTGAGAAACTCTCTGGAACAGGAACACCTGTGATGGTGAAAGTAGAAATCCTCCCGGCTGTGAATGACACAGAGAGCTGTGAGCCTGGTGGGCAGGTGACCCTGCGGTTTAGCCTGTAACAACAATAAGTCATTAATGCCACAAGTCCCACACTGAATGACAAACAGCTGTTGAATATGCAAGGCCTTTTTTAATACCTGGAATCATGACTAAAACACATTTCTTTGTATGAATATTGTTCTACACAAGAAACTGACTCAGGCAATAGAGTACAATGACTCAACAAAAAGTAATTTATAATTCATAAGAACAAGAATAAATTATATATTTATTAAAAAGAAGAATGGTTCAACACCATTCTGCACAATGGGCTTCAATCAGTTTATTTTAACTAACAATCAAACGAGTCAAATTGAGTTTTTGTATTAAAAGTTCAGACACAGAAACAGAAAGAAACACATTCTAAGAAGATTCAAAGAGAGGTAAATTGGTTTTCATTTTTAGTCTCACTTCCCTGGTTTAAGACTCCATTTATTTATTAATCTATTTTAATTTTGTTTGTTTGTTCTGTTCTAATCTCACATAACACTGTCTGTACTTCTGCCAATATCCAGTCAGTTGATTTTAACACAGAAGACCCAAGTTATGGGGAAAAAAGAAGGTGAAGTGTGACAGATTTTAACTTTTAATTGACATTGAATCATTTATATACAATGGAGGCAAATGTTTGGGCTATCCTGCCCAAATTTTATGTTTAATTGAGGATAAACTTATCTTCCAAAGGCATTTTATTTTCAATAATATTACATGCCTGTCTCCATCTTTTTGCAGATTTAAAAAAGATAGATAGATATATATACCCTTGTGGCCACTTATGAGCCAGTCACTTCATATTTTGAGAAATTCTCACCAAGTCTTCCTGTAAAATGTTTCCAATTCTGTCAGTCTCATGCTGTCTTATCTGTTTCGCTCTTTTGAGATATCCAGAGATTTTTGATGATGTGTAGGTTGGCTACTGCGAAGGCCATGGCAAAGCCGAAAGCTTACACTTCTCAAGGTACAGTCCGTTGTGGATTTTGTGATGTGTTAAGGATCATTATACTGTTGTGAAAACCATCCACTTTTTATCTCCTGCATCATCTACAAAGAGTGTTATGTTTGCTTTTAGAATTTGCTGGTATTTAACTTAATCTATTCCTCCTTCTACCAGGGAAATATTTCCTGAAGCACTGACAGCTACACAAAACCAAACCTTGATCAATCTACTTTGCTGTTGTTGCAAAATGTTTCTTGTCTATCCTTACTACTAAATAATAAGGGGTGTGTCTATTGCCAGAGGGCACTGAGATGTGAACTGGGGGTTCTGGGGAAAAGCCCAGCAACCCTCCGACTGAAGGACGACCATTTCATCACCAGAGCTAAATCCCTTCATGAAATTCAGTGCCTTGATTCCTTCAAACATGTCTTTGCACATCAAAGTGAAAAACATCAGTTTAAATCACTTTAGTTTCCAGGACTTGTTTCTAAAGTAAATTTGGTCTTGTCTTGTTTTTCATAAAGAAACTTCTAAAGAAGAATTTCAGGGTGAGGATACCAAAGTTTTCCTCCAACAGCTCATCCATGAAGGTCAGATTTGTCCCGGTGTGGCTACACAGTAGAACAGAAAAACAAAGTCCAGAATTTTTTTTGTTAAATACTTCTAACGCAGTGAAGCAGGTCTTTTGATTTGCCTTTGAAAATCCTGTTTTCACAGTTTCCCAGATCCCAATTTCATGTCTGCAGTTAAAACTATCAGCTCTGAAAGTTTTGGTAAAGTCACTATATTTGAGAGGCTGAACCTTACTGGATGCCTAAAATTCACCTGGGGCTTCTATCCTTCTTTAAAACCAAAACCGATAGATATTTAACATTTATGCTGTTATATGCTGTCAATTTTTTCCTCTCCTTATCAATGAGATTAAGTGAAATTTTTTAGAAAAAGTACCCAAAAATGTGTGTACTTTACACTATATATATATATATATATATATATATATATATATATGTGTGTGTGTGTGTGTGTGTGTGTGTGTGTGTGTGTGTGTGTGTGTGTGTGTGTTTATCTCTCTACCTCCTGTCAGCTGTGGAACTTTAAAACATTTTTTCTCCATGTACTTTAGGTGCCAGTGAGCTGGCCTGCAAGCCAATTATTTTCTCTGTAGACAGCACAAAGTAATGTCAGATTTCTCCTCTGGCTTCTCCTAATAACTGACAAGGTGTAGAGGGCGAGCATCATTTACTACTGCCATGCCTCCCCTCTTCATCTCACCACCGGAGCTTGTTTTGAATGAGTTTCCCACTTTCTTCCAGCCACATTCAATAAGACTCACCCTTGATTTACTTCTTTGTACTGCCCTCTTGTGTTCTCGCACGTTTAATTTCCCCTTCAGCTGCATGTATCACTTGAGACAGTTGGATACAGAAAGACTTTAAGAACACATAATGTATTACTTTAACAATTGTACACTTACAGTTAGGTCACATGTGGGAGCTTTACTTTCTTCATCTTTGTTGCAGGATGATCATATTTAAGATACAAAGCTGTCTTGCCAACATAATTTACCTGAGTTAACCTGGAGTTGCATTTCTTCTATGAGTATTATTACAGGGTTAAAAAAAAAAAAAACAGAGTTCATGAAACAGCCCTTCATTGTAGTTTTTCCCCCCCTTTGTAATCTGAAGAATGCACACACTCCTTAACTGAAGTAGGAGAGGTCACTGTGCCACAGTAAGTGCTGATCCTGGTGTATGTTTGGCTCTTCACACAACACTCATGTAATGAAAAAGGAAACATGGATCTTTGGGCCACATATGTAAATGTACAGGCATATAAAGAGACATAGACTATCCAATCTGCTCTGTTAATGATTGCACATGGTCTAAGTGCCCTCTTGTGGTGACGGACTTTGTGTATTGTTAAACATTGAAGTTAGAAATGATCTTTATAGGGATTGTGCTCTTGGTTCTGAGTCAGACTATTCTCAAGGCTTTCATGAAGTAAAAAGAATCTCTGAATTTCCGGACTGCTTAATCTATTATTAAATACAATTCTCAAGTTTGCTTCAGTGCCAGAATGTGATAATTAAAGGCTTGAATTTTTTTAAATGTTTTCTTTAAGTGTCACTGTGGTTGTCACAAAACACCTATGCAAACAGAAATACATACAACCTATTCATCTCAAGGGGAAGTTTGTCCAAGATGAGGAAAATCATAACAGCTATCACAAATAACCAGCAGCCTACAGATCTATTGTTCACCTCTTGTAACTTATTATCACCAACCCTCATCACAGACCAAAGAGCTATTGTACTACACACATGCTGACACACAGAGTGACTTACCTTGACAAGGCCACAGCCGCCTGTTTACAGCTAAAACAATGGCACCAATTTCGATCTCCTTAGAGCCAGGGTCACTTTATCAATTGTAGCCCAGAATTAGGCTGGTACCCAACCAAAGGACGCTCACACGCCGCAGATAAAGTTTATCTGATCAACCTAATCTCTATTGACAGTTCTGGTCTATATGCCAAAACTCAATATCTCTTTGAGCCAAGAGCAATGTTTTCCAGTTGGGATACTGATTAGCTGAAAAGCAAAATGTGTAAGAATCTGGAAGAAATAACAAGCCGTATTCTCCAGCAGCCAGAAAGACTGATGAGACAGGCAAAATTCAACCCTGCAGCATAGTGGGGGGAAAGCTGTGGATGTGGTATCTCCCGCTCTCATCTCAATGGCACAGACAAGGCAAGGTCAATGTTAAGGTCAGCGGTTGCAGAGTAGGAAGTGGTTGGCAACCGAGAGAATATATGGCGGCAGCCAGTTAAGGAAAAAGAGAGTAAAATGAGGCAAGGGAGAAAAAGGCAGTTTAAAAAACAAAGAATTAGCCAGAAAACACTACTTAGCTGGTAGCCTAGAGAGAGGCTTGCTTACCATTGTTAGCCTCTGCAAGATGTTTAAAAATGTCTCAAGTAGAGCATATGCACTCAAATAAACATACTCAGACATTGTCCTTTGGGCTAGTAATTCTTGAGCTCATTGTGTGTTAGCTGGCAGCAATAAATGCAGGTTAGTGAATGCACTCTAAAAATTTTGGAAATCAAAAACTTATAAATTAATGATGAATTTAAAAAAATTCAACAAATGCAAAACACAACTTACCTGTTTGATCTGGTTTCATATTTGGTTTTTTCAACAGGAAAAAGAGATGGACAATTTTCCTCTGTCAACATGCACGTGTATCTCCAGTACAGGTGATAGGAAGGCTCCTCGCTGTGCTTTAAAGTCGTTCATCATCGTCTGTAATGCACAGCTCTCTCTGGAGTCATACAAACAGAAGCCAGAACATTCCAGGGAGCTGCAGGGGCATGAGCTTATCTCCCAGCCCAGTGGAGCAGGTAAATGATGTCGTCATCATCCACTTGTATAGAAGCCTGATTGGGCTAAAAGAGCCCTGCATGCAAGTGTGAGTCATTGAGGTCAGAAATGCAGATATTCTTTTTTTTTTTTTTTTTTTTTTTTTTTTTTTGCATGGACTGCAATAGTAAATCAGAAAATTATGTAGTTAATTCTGGAAAAGCTCTGCTATATTTTCTGTTCATGCATACTTTAAAGAGCTGAGAGTTTTTTGTTTTACTTCAAGGAACAATCTGCAGTCCTTTGGGGTACCACGGGCTAATTTGTGGTACCTTGAGGTGCTTTTGAGCACTTAGTAAAAATGAATACTGTATGTTCAGGAATCTCCAAGCACAATTAGTAAGTATTGAGGAGCCTTTAGCATAGATATTTCAAAGTGGGTATTATCATTTCGTTCTCTCATAATGTGGATGTCTGAATATCACAGTGGCCAATCTACCTGGGATGCCAGCGCATAGCCTCTGGCACAGTTTAATTAACTCATATGTGCCGTTGCAGAAGCTATAATGGGGGAGGGAAGTCACTCATCATAAGAACATCCTTCCTACTGACTTACTTCAAACAGTTTCTCTGTGTGGTAACAGAGATACACAATCCCAGTAATCCTCACAAATCATGATCAGTTGACAGGGTTTAAACACAACCACCCTTGAGGAAATGTACAAATCAATGAAGAGAGTAAAAAAAAGAGAAAAGATGTTTGTTGGATTCATTACTCGTTGATCCAGGATGGCCGAAACAGACTCTTACAAAATGCCATCTTATTCCAGGCTAGATGAAAGTGCAGGTAGGGTGGCTAATTCCTGAAATAGGGCTGTCAATTATGTATGTTTGAGTCTGGCCATGTACATGCAGCTTGAGAGGTACTTTGGCTCAGCAAAGAAGAAGCAGAAAAGGAAGGACACTAGAGGGAGACAATTTGTTCACATCTGCAGCCTTCTCCACAGCTTTCCCTTGGCTTCAGATTTTCACTGTAATAAGCTCTCCTGAGAAAAGCAGCGACTGCTCGATCTGCGGTGATCAGAACTCATTCACGTTATTCAAAAAATAACTTCAGCAACATCTCTGTAGCATCCTGACGGTAACAATTACACATTTATAAAAGTAATAAAAGGTGTTTACTGTAAGCTCTCCTTAGGAAATAGATTATTTCACATATGAGTGTGCTCTCCGAATATGTGCGAGCTTCTGTTTCATTTATGCAAAATCCCCCTAGACTTCAAGTTTCACTTTGTATGTACACATCAGCATTAGACTCCATCGATCATCAATGCCACTGATGCATCTAAACATTTAGAGATTAAATGGAAAATGCCTGCTTTGATACCAGGTTACATGTGAGGATCTCTGCAGAAAAAGAGGGTACACATGATGTGAGAACAATTTCTCCAAGGTCAAGAGAAGATTGTGAGGGTGAAAAAGAAAATACTGCAACAGGAAACAGGATGCTTCTTCTCAAAACAGCATCTCATAACACTGTCAGTGGGTCTGTTGTTTCTCTCACTTTCTTTTTCCCCTCAGCTCTTTCACACATTTACGTCTTTCTCCAATCCTCATATTCTGCAGCTTTGGTGCGACAACTGAGTTAGCAAGAGCAGTTTCTTGCATGCTGAATTTTATTCATTTTCATTTTGAAATCGATCATCTTTCACCACAGGAATCTGGTTACACTAGAAAGCTCTATACTTTTCTTGACTATTCTGATCATGATGGTGAGTTCTAAGCACAAAGAATACAAAAAAAAAAAACCTGTGTATTTCTTAAAAAAACTTATTCCACCAATTCATTACAAGCTTGTCAAACATTACAACTATTATGAATGTTCCCAAGTACTGGTGATAAAACTCTGTGTTCAATATCATTTTAAAGGAAATATATTTATTAATATTTTTGTAAAATAAAAAAAAGCCTATTAATTTTGTACTAAACTGTGCCACCATGCATGACTGTCAGACTGAAGTATTATAAAGATGGAAAAAACATTTGAGGCACTTTCATCAGCCAGTAGTGCCTGCTCAGATTAAAGCAGAGCACAGCTTTATTTAAAAATCTTTACAAGTTTCTCCTTCAGTCACGGTTGAAAACAAATCTGGAAGCTTAAATAAGAGCATTACCCAATAAATATACAACATTTTGGCAGAAATACATGACTGTCAGTCTAAAATTTCAACAGAATACGGTTCATCTGTTTTGGCATCAGGTGATTTTGGCTTTTAATCTGGCTCCTAACCCTTGATAAGATATTGTAAAACGTCACGCCTGCTGAACCCTATCTGTCACGTTTAACTTTGTTGTCTTCATGGTATGACAACAGAGAATAGAAAAGCAATAATAATACTCAGAAAACAGAATAATTCAAAACTCTACAGTGAAACCCTAGGCTCTGGTGTTTTTTATTTTAAGCATAAAACAGAGGTTGCTCTTCATGTGTTAAATCCACAGTGGCTTTTGCACACCTTGTGATGGACTTTAAAACCTTTTTTATTCCCCAGTTTATTCAACATCAGTTTATAACCTCCCTCACTTCTTCGTCTTTGTGCAGCTGCATGAGTGCATTTGACTTCTTGTATTCACATTTTTAGGTATATACTGAGATGTCACCACTCATCTGGCAACAGTAATGTAATCATGAATGTTTCACAGAATGACATGGGACTGAACAACAGTGCAAAGATGATATAATGAGTAATAGTTTTTCACATGAGGTGTCATATTTCCATTTTCTTTGATGCTCCCATGCTAGAAGGAATTACCAGCATTTGCCTCCGTAGCTTTGTTTCAGAGCCACAGACATCTGCAGTATGGAGAGTCCCATAACTAATGACAGACTTTTAGCTGCATAACTGACAAAAGTGTTGTTATTTGGGCTTTATCTCAGTCATTGTTTCAAAAACATGCTGCCTGGCCAGATAAGAAATTCCCCCCTGGTAGAACCCTCAACAGTCACCACAGACAGGCCTATTCAAAGAACTGACACTGACTGTGAATAATAAAATAGGATCACAAGTCACATTTCACACAGAAGACTTGCAACATCTGCTCATGCTACAGTTAATGAAAACTGCACTTATAGAATATTTTTTGCTGGGCTTGTCTTTAATACATAAAAAAAACATGTGGGCGAGGCAGGATTTAAACTGACTTTTAAAAATGTGATATTCTTTTATGAGTTCTGTTAATACCATACTGTGAAATTAATGTAGATCATAAAAATGTTTCCCATTTCACATGTCCTGCACGTTTATTCATTCTTAATATCTTACCCCAGCTTCTTCTTTCTCAAGGTTATTAGAGGGCAGAGGCAGCTTATCTACACATACATTGTGCAGAGGGCAGGGATGACAGCTCATTATAGGTCATCTACACGAAAAGATCCATAATTACGCCAGTGCAGGTAAGGGAACCATACTTTATTGATCCCCATGGGAGGATTTTTTTTTTTGGCTATAATAATGTATATATCAGTTAAAGGTGAGACCTCAGGGTCAGCTGTAGAGATTCACTATCTTGCTTAGGGGCACATGAACAACACTGAAACACTGATTTTATGGGTCTGAGGATTTTCTTTATTAATATTTTAAAGTATTTTTAATTTTTGCCTAATCTCAGCTGCATTTGAACATTTTTTTGGTGTCCGGTGTTTCGATAATTTAACATGTGTTTTAACATTTATAAGAAACGAGTACAGTCTGCAAGTATAGGTGCCGTTTAAAGCTGTAATGCACTATTAAACAAAACAATACACTTCTCATTGGTAAAATGTTCATGTCCCTCATATGATATTGCTAGCTACCTGTCAGAAAATAAAAAGCAGTGATTATGAGGGCTAAAACAACCAATAATTGTTTTTATTCAGTTGTTAGTATTCAATTATCATTCAATTATAAACAAGATGGAAGTCTACTGGTGCTGCAAAATACCTGTTTTACACTTTGCTTCTCACAGTATGTAGCTGTCAGCTGAATTAAAGTCTGATTATTTTTCAATAAACACTTCTGAGGCATAACAATGGAGATTATCTATATAATAACGAGAAAACGGAAATTGTCCCACTTTTTTTCTTTTGGTACTTTCTAAGGGACTATATTGCACCGCGGAAGAGTAAGAATTAACTGTAAATAATGGAAAATAGTTCGCTGGTGCTTTTGAAAGGCTCAGTTTTCAATTGCATAAAACGCTGTAAACAATATTAATTGAAAACAACATTCCTCGTGGTATGTGTCCACTGAATTTGAAGAGCAATAAGCCACTGGCACCTCTTGTGGCTTATTGCTTAATTAAATGACAAATCGGAGGATTGGTTTGCAGATTGCCTGAATTGACGTCAATTGGATTGGTTAGGTGACAGAGCCAGGCTCCGCCCCCTGTGGGCCAAGGTAGAGCGTGCTTAGAGAGGGAGGAGGGAGCAGGGGGCTGAGCTGATCCCACGTGTGACGCTTTCATTCCCGGCTCAGTAATATTCTCATAGCGGGGCTTTGCATATCTCCTGCCCTATCTGTGTGTGTCTGTCACTGTTACTGTAGTCCCAGCCTATAGTTTGGAATAGATATGGAAGGAGACGGGAGTCAAGCCACATCCGGAAGCCTAAATGATTCACAACATGACCCGGGGTAAGAATCTTTCTAAATTTAAACCTAAGGTACGATTTTTTTCATGTTACAACATCTTGGAGAGGACTTCGACTGCCGTGCTGGATTCGTCCTCACAGTACGCACTTAAACCGTGCACGGGTTTGTTTCCAGATGCAGTTTTAAAGACCACAGCTTTGTAGCGAGAGTGGCCTCCCCCTTTTATGTAGATAGAGTGTAATTACTAATCGCGAATGTCTTTTCATAGTCTTCCTTTATCCTTTAAGGTCGCTTTTAGAAGTAGTTAGTCGTCAAAATGGCCGAACTGACATCTGGACTCACTTCTGTTGTGTTTTCCCCTTACAGTAAAATGTTTATCGGTGGCCTCAGCTGGCAGACCTCACCAGGTGAGACTGTTATTCTCTTTTACACCGTGTCCAATATTTCTTGTTGTTTTGTCGCTGTGACTGAGTGCTCGTTAGCTGCTGGCGTGTATGTGCGAATGTGCACTGTGCAGTAGTGTACTGTATGGGATATCTGACTAGTGTGTGCGCACGATGTTATTTTTGATCTCCGTCCATCTGAAGTCCTCTATTCGACCCCTATGCGCATCGCGGGGTGTTTTTGAAATGCAGTGACAACAGCATGCCCATATGTTTCTGTCAAATGACCCGACATATTTTCCTCTGTTCACAGACAGCCTTAGAGACTATTTTAGTAAATTCGGAGAAATAAGAGAATGTATGGTGATGAGAGACCCCACGACAAAACGCTCAAGGTAAATACAGGGCTTTTCTACTTTTCCTTTCCAGTGCACATGACGATATCGCTCACTTTGACCGTGTTTAGTGTTAATCCAGCGTGTATGTGTGTTTGTGTGTCCGCGCGCCCATGTGTTCGCGTGTGTCCCTGGGTGCGCGCGCCTGCGTGTGGTTTCACAGCAAGCCAGATAAGCTTAAATGCTCGCTGCTGTAAAGCTGCGGCCGAATGCAATTTGACATTGACTTTGTGACTGCACCACAATGTTGGTGTAGCGTCGTCTCACACAGTAACATACCAAATAATGATCAGCACCGTCCTCTGTGTCGGTTTCAAATCTGCTACAGGACGTCCATAATCTGGATTATGATATATTTACAAAGAAATATTGTAACAGTAATAAGGTCATAGGAATATTATGCCTGCTGTTACACGTTATTGTTGAAAGTTGTATTATTTTTTCTCTAATCTTCATTTGTAAGTGTGATAATTTCTCTCTTTTTTTTTGTATTTTAACATTGTTGTTTTCATCTTTGTGTCTGTTTTGCAGAGGATTTGGATTTGTTACGTTTACAGATGCTGCCAGTGTAGATAAAGTCTTAGCTCAACAGCACCACGAATTAGACTCAAAGACGGTAAGTTCATTTTATCTACGCTTACATAAGTGTTTATTCCATGTTGTGTCTTCACTCTGGGACTTTACGGTGCCTGTGGCCTCGAGGGCATGCACCTACGAGGTTAACAGGCTGTGTCGATCAAAGCCATGCACATGGGCTAAATGTATGATAGCCCCCTTCAACACAAGCCAAGCAATAAAACACAACTCCAGGGTGAATATAATATGTGCTCACTTTTACTTCACTGGTTGAGTGGGGCTGACACGCCCCCTTCTTTGCTGCAGCCACATGTGCAGAGTGCACATATCTCATGTGGACACAGAAGGGCGTGCTGTCTCAGGACTGCTGCCTTTCTACTTTTTGACCCAGCAGATATTATACTGTATCACCTCTGATGTGCTGATAAGGCAAGTGTGAAAAATAGGTTTGAAACAATGCACCCCCCCCCCCCCCCCCCCCCCCCCCCAAAAGATATTGCTATCATGGCAAAAAAACAGTTATTTATTTGCAAGTAAGCTGCATTGATTTTTTTAAACAGCCTATGTGTTGTTCAAACTAACTACCGACTATAAAGAAAGATTCTTTGTACTATTTGAATAATATAATTCCCCATCTAAAAAAAATTGTCGAGACATTTTGTGTCATCGGCTTGTATTTAGAAATTTGTCAGTGGATGAATATTTAAAGAGGCTCGTCCTTTTTGAGAGATGTTTCTAGTAATGGATTAGATAAGGTTCAGCTGACATTATATCTGTCAGAGATTTTGCCTTGAAATCTAGATATGCTAGCTTGGCTTACGTGATGGCACAGTGCACGTTCGGGGGGGAACATGCTGTGTTTGTTATCTTGACCGAAGTCAACTGTTCATCAAAGGATATTTATCAGGATTTTAAAAGATAAATAGCTCAAACTTCAGGTGGCAGTGTGTACTGCGCAGAATCGCCAAATCTATGTAGAAATATTGCAAGTAATTCAACTTTAAAAATTGTTTTCCATTGTAAACAAATGTTTACAAAATGTGTTTCTTGGCCATAAGACATAATATTACTTGCAAGATTTGTAGTATGGTGTCTGTTCTTTTTCTTCTTATATTAGGGAGCTATGACCTTTCTGGCTAGTGTACAAAGCAGCTCACAGTTGGAGGCTTTACTTCTCTGAAGGGTCTTATGGCTTTCATTTTTCTGCTGGTCTAAAATGGGGTAATTTACTTTCATTTATAAAAAAAAAAAACGTGCATACCTGTACAAAATTACAGATAATAAAAAAATAGCAATACATAATAGGGGTAAATGGTTTCCATAAGATACTCCCAGTTATTTTTCTGAGGAAGGTTTGTTCCTCCCGGTCTTTAACTTGAGGTGTGTTTTAGTGTTCCTGCGTAGATGCATTTTATTTGTTATGTCCTCGGCCCTATCAGCTCTATTACTGTGTTATTGGAATGAAGGTGATAAGGACGTACCAAGGCTTCAATTTCTGCTGCGAAGCAGTGAATATAGAGTGAAGGCAAGGTGAAATGACCAATAAGTAAAGCTGACAGCATTACAAAACTCGCAAGCATCTACAGAGGGGAATCCATACAAGCACATTAGGGGGCTGCTTGAAGGGGGTAACGGTTCAAACACACTTTGAATCTAGAGCAGTTTGATAACTTCAAATTTGACATTTTGAATGAACAGCTTTGTGACAGTTTGACAGCATATATACTTACAGCAAAGGTCGGGGGGAGAGGGGTGTGTGTGAGGGAAGGTTGCACATAAAAATATTCTTACACCTGAGAGCCGGCCTGCACAGCTCCAGTCTACAGCTGATGTTTGATAAATAGAGCAGTTGATGCTTCATTGCCTTGCCCTGAGATGCTTGGTGAACTGGGGCAGCAGGAAACAGTTAAATTCCTTGTGTTATTTTAATTAGTCTGTTAAGATTACATTGGTGACCTGCTAATACCATACTTCCAAAGCAGGGTTGTTTTTTTATGTTATAGTTATTCATCGCAGAATTATTTTTGCATTAAGAAGAAGGTGAATC
This sequence comes from Melanotaenia boesemani, assembly GCF_017639745.1. Taxonomy (NCBI): domain Eukaryota; kingdom Metazoa; phylum Chordata; class Actinopteri; order Atheriniformes; family Melanotaeniidae; genus Melanotaenia; species Melanotaenia boesemani. Next base: position 6,053,845 of record NC_055696.1, read on the forward strand.
TTTTTTTTTTTCAGTAGTATAGCCAGCAGACATGAATGTCATTATCTAAATGTTGGTGGCCTTTGTCTAATATTATAGTGGCATAGTAATGTAAATGATCATTTATAGCAGTGGAACACTTACTGTACCCTAAACTTACTATTAAAAGAGCTTCAGCTAGATTTTTTCAGATACTCGTAGGAACTCAGTCACATTATATCTTACTTATTGTAGGCTTGAGGCCACATTTGGCAGACTTATGTCTCATATTTCAGATTTGCCAGTATCTGAGAACCGAGCAGTGACATTTTAAGGTCTGAAATGAAAGCGTCATTGCTTATAAATGTAAAGCCACAGCAAAGTTTTTCGTGTTAACCTAACTGCCGGTCACTTACTCCTAAAGCTGCTTTTAAAACATTTCTTGATTTATTATAACTCCCTTCATCAGGGTTTCCTTAATTAAAAATTAAAAAAATGGAGGCAGATTCTTGACATTTCAGGGGTATATGTTTCCCTTTTAAGAGCTGACATTAAACAGTAAGAAAGCCCTGGCCAGACTTGATCAGGCAGTGATGTGTTTACATGAACACTGTCTTTAACTTCTAAGTCACCAAGATCCAGGAATAGTTTTTTAATGACCATAAGACAATTATTTTGGACAGTGACTTTTAACAGTCTATGGCCTAGATTTACTATGGCTTTGCACCTGAAGCAAACCCTGTTTTGGTGTTGATTTGTTACTGTCTCTATTTAATTATGAGGTGCAGTGGTAATTAAGTGCCTCAAAGGCAAACAGTGACAAAGGGACACAGTGGTCTTTGGGCCTCTTTCTGTTGCGTATGTATTTTTGAAAGCTTACATTTAACATCACAAAATTTGTAGATGGGGTTTTAATTAGTCACTAAGAGTAATTTACTAAACTTTGTGCCTAAGAAATGTAGAAGATAAACAGGTGTTGATTAGAATAATGTAAAGAAGACCTGGCATCCCTAAACTAGGCGGAGTCATGCAATACCTGGTTTGTTTTGTTCTTTATGTTAGCTTGTTTTGTTTTAATGGAAAGCCCATAATGTCGTTTGCTGGGATGTCATCCACATTTTCTCTGGTGTTGTGACGGAGTTTGGAGGGATATTATGTTAAATGGTGAGGAGGCTGCGATGTGCTGCAGGGTTATATGCCTGAGACAGTTAATCTGCCCTGATATTTATTGAAATAGAAAGTGAAATGAGTGTGTCATGACCATATATTTTGTAATAATACTTACAAGGAAATTTGATTCTTTGATAATATGCATATTTAGTGTTCCTTTTTATGAAGGTCAATGTAATTGAAATACAGACTTAACATAGGTTTGATAAATAATAAGATTTGGTCTAGTCAAGTATTTGCAGAGCGTCACATATATAAGTCAGCTATTTGTGTTGTCTTCTTTATCATTTGTTACTGGACTGTCTCTACTCTGCTGTTGTGTACCTTAACATTTATGCTATCAAGATAGTGCTGCATTAGGACCTATCTTATCTCTTATAAAGTTGCACTGCAGCAATGGAAAAACAGGCAAGGCTTGCAAATATGAATAGTTTTTGATGTGTTTGCAGATGTTGGTTTGATACACGTGTCCCTCTTTAACAGTGCTTGAATACATCTTTGCTAGTTTCTATGTCCTTATTAACCTTGAAAAAACTGAATGCCTAAAGGTGATATGTCAGGGAGCAAGTTGAGTCATAGTAGTTGTACAGTGTAAGTTTTTTTTCTTTTAAGGGATTATTATTATTCCCATATTTAACATTAAATCAGTTAACGCTGCACAATGTGCAATATCTCAGAAGACTGCTTGGACAGCAGTAAATGGTCGACCTTTTTCTCAGCAGACATTTTGATTTGGACAAGCGCAGGTGTATTAGTAAGGACTGCATTCCACTTAGAGGACGTTCTGCTTTTGTGTGTGCTCAATGACTCACCAGCATGCCTGTGTATAACACCATATACTAAAGTATTTGTTTGTACAATCACCTCAAATCATCATAATATTCAACAATAGTATTACATATTGCATGTTTTCATTATATCATGCAGTCCCATAATTAATGCATTTTTCCTGTTCTAACAAGCACACACAAAGATAAGTTAGCAACTAATGTATGCTCCAGATTATTACTTAATTATAAGTACAGAATTTTTGCATAATGGTAATATTTTGTGAACAATAACAGAAGGAAACAGAAAACTAAAATGGAAAATCCAAATTTAAAATGTACTGTCGTCATTTTCATTTGTTTCCTTTTGATGAATTTGAATGCGTTGCTCTAGTAAAAGAAGAAGAATCGAGACATCTATGTTTAATTTTCATTGTTCACAGGACATGAATCAGTGGAAGATGGTTCTGCTGCATTAAAAATGGGTTTGGGTGTTTACTGTTTCTGTTTAACAGTGAAATGCTGTTACCAAAAAACATCACTCCTGGGGCTAGAAAGCAAAAACCAAAACAGTTGTTTAAACAGTTCTTAAAGTTTCACTGTCATGAAATTTTAAAGATGTCTCCAGGATGTAGTGCTAAGGAGAAAAAAAATCATAGAGGAGTTTGTTAAAGTTGGTTTGAATTGTGGGAGAATCTGGACTGGTGGTTTCAGCCTATACACTGAAACAACCAGAGCTCAGTGGAAAAAGACCAACACAGCAGCTTTTTTGAAGGAAAGTGTAATTTAAAAAAGTAATAAGAATAAAAACAAATTAACAAAAAAACACCTAAACAATTAATTGTAATTATTTTCTTTATATAACATAAACTAACATTTATTTCAGTTTGTGCACGGGGGGGGGGGGGGGAGAAAAGACCACCCCACCTGCAGTAAAACATAGTGGTGGTTATATCATGCTGTGGGACTTCTTTGCTGTCTTTGGTGCAAGAGGCATTTTCACTATAACAAGGGAATCATTGAATCAAAAGATTACCAAGATATGTTTGGATAATATTAGTTACCTAGACTCAGATAACTAGGAAATGAGTGTTTCAGCAAGATAAAGACTCCAACCACATTACAAAAGGTTAAAAAGGACAGAAGTGGATGCTTTGAAACAGACTAGCAATGAGCTCTGACCTAAAACTCACCAGAAACTGTTGGAGAAAACTGAAATCTGTCTGCAGAAAAGACACCTGAAAAATTGGACATAGCTTGATTACACAGGAGTGAATAGTGGCAAAAACTGCCAACAGGCAGGTGTAAGAAATGTCTAAATATATAAATGTTGCGAAAGCCCCTCTGAATAAATATTTGCTTCACAAGAGTGCCAGTAAGTTTGCCAGGGGTTCGTACTCAGTTTAGATTATTTCTTTGCTTGTATAAGTTCCTTTTTTCTTTTGTTTGGATGGCCTTGGGCATTTTAGTGAAATTTTCAGATAATTAAAAAAAAAGTTAATAATCAGATATTCTGAATTTGTAATTGAAATTATGCAGGTGCCAATAATTGTGACCATCAGTGTTGTTGTTAAAAGGCAAACAAAAAAGAGACATATTTGATTCCACAGTCATTTAAGCATAATTTTCCCTTCAGTTGAGGTTAAAAGAGCCATAGAATCAATGGTACTTTCTACCAGGATAAACAGAGATAGCAGATGGGCACATCATCACATTCTTTTTCTTCTTTTTTTTTTCTTTCTTTTTTTTTATACACTGCATGCTCTGCTTTTTTGTCCGGTTATGAAAACACTCAGACAAGGATGAATGTGAATGAGACATATGGGGAAACATAGCCTGGGGGCTTTAAAACACACATGCTGGTAATTCAGAACATATTTACCATTTTTCATGATGTTTCATTCAGTTTCGAAATGTCCAACTCATAACATCTGTTCACAAAGATGTTTCAAGACAGGCTGGCACAAACGGGGCAATCATCATACATGACTTTGCATTTCAGAAGAAAAACTATTGAAATACTTTGCAAGGACGTCCACTGATTGCTGGTTGGTATTTTTTTTTTTTAGGTAGAGTAGATATGAAATATTTATCTGAGCAAGATCAATCTACAAAAGTTATATATTAATGTTTAAGCATCAGTCATACTTTGAATGACATACATGTCTTCTTTAATCATTACAAGCTGTAAAGTCTGGCAACATTTCTGTTTTTCTTGTAACATAAACATATTTTTATAGTGCAGGGTAATTCCAGCCTTTATGAATGACCCCAGGTCAATCGGTGCTGGCAGTTTGGATGTTTTCGGTGAAGCAGGAAGCAGCCCAAGAGGAAATCACGAGAAGACGCATGGATGAGCAGTAGCTCAATAGGATTTGGACGTAAAGTCAAATCAGCGAGCTAAAGTGACTTGCTTGCTTTCAAGTAAAGCAGGTGCTCCATCTTCTGCAGTTAATTAAGGTTGAAAGCTGCATTAGTACATGTTGTATCTGTGACTTGTCACGTACAGATCATTGGATGTTTTCTGGATCATATTCATTATGGCGTGGTGTGGTTTTAAGAACATGACTAAAGGAGCCAGTTTGCTTGTTAAGCGTAGCGTTGGTAGACTTCTCATTAGTGATTTAAGGATCATAACAAACTGACTTTTTGAGATGTTATTTCACAGCAAAAATCTGTAAAGATTGACAGTGGAGATATTACACATTTTTGTTGTAATTTCTTGTCGTTTTCTGTTGCTATCACACGCGCACACCTGTGGACATGCTCAGACACTTTTATTGGGAGAAGCTGTAAGCTTTGATAAGGCTTTTCCTTTTAGCTTAAACACCACATCATCACACTGGTGTAGATATGTCTTAAGAGAGAAAAAGAGAGTTTACCCAGGAGCTGCATTAATATATGAAATCCTTTTGTAAGATGTGAACTTAAGATATATGCTGTTTCTCTGCCCTGATCTCCCACAGTCGCATGCAAAAGCAGCCCTTGGAGACCCTCTAGTAAAAGGCAGTGGAAGATAAAAAAAAAAGGTGGGGGGGCGGGATCCTTTTGGTCTGTATTCTCATTTATTACATTGACATATCAGGTTGTATAATGTTGTGAGGAAATCTCTGCTCTCTGTGAGTTCATAGATGTGGATGTGGCAAAACTTTGGAGAAATTCTTGTGGTGATGTATAAGTTGAGCAAATATGCAAAAGTGTTTTAGGCCACTGCTGCATGAGGTACCTTACCAGAAGCACGCCTTAGCATGTCAGTAGTCGTGCTCATGTGCTCCACAAGAACTGAACCGTGTAGACTGGTTAGATAGTTAAGATTTATCTGAGGCACTCACGCTGCAAAAGGCAGACATACTGTAATTGCAGGGCTCTTTGAAAATGACATCACATTAGTGGTTGCCAGTCAATTGTACGTAATAGGTTCTGCTACCATAAGATTACTAGAGTAATTGAATCAATGGGAAAAGGACCTCATACATCGTATAGACAGCTGTAGATAACAGTTTTTGGTTATAATACCCTAATCTATGCACAAAATAGAATATTTTCTTACAAAAAAAGCATGACATTTATCATGAGTGTGTAATAGGTCTGCCATTAGGTTGAAATTGCAATTGTGTTTTGTATCAATAGGGAAAAAAATAATAGGTAAACACATTGATGTGGTTTTTCATTGTGCATTGCATTTTGATTGCAGTTTACATTTGAACACATCACACCTCCAGTTACAGTCATTTCTCTCAATAACAGTATGATATTATGGCCATATCCTCCAGCCCTACATGTCTTTGGCCCATTCAGGTCAGAACAGATTGTTAATTTAGCTCCGAGTCTGATTTTCTCCTCATAAAGAAACCCCAGTAGAGTAAGGTTAATAAAATATTTTTACTGCTGTTATATGATGACCATAGAACTACAGCTAAATCAGAGGTACAGCTTTCTACAATAGATTTATGTGTCTTTAAATTATCATGTGTAATACCTTTCAAGTGTTTTAATGGGAGTCGTCTGTTGGATCTTTAGCAGAGAAGAAAATTGGCCCTAATGTTTTTATTTTTTGAGAGCAGTGCCCTGCCTTACACACCCTTCTTGTTCAGAGTTCTCCTTATGTTCATGAACATTAACACCAGTGAATGTGAGAGAGAGGGTTTTAGTTACTTAGAAGTAGGGCTGCAACAATTGGTCGACGTTGTCGACAATAGTAGACAATAAAAATAGTCGACAACGAATTTACCTGTCGACTATTGTCGGAAAAGAAACAAAAAAAAACAAAAACAAACAAACAAAAAAAAACCTACAGAGTGAGACATCCTCTTCTTTTCTTATCTCTGCTGAGAGGTGCCCATGCACAATAAAGACCGCCAGCGGAAAAATATGGCGACCGACCAGGGAACAAAATGGCGGCAGAGGATGTCAAAAGTCTGGGATAACTTCACATTAAACTTATAAAATAAATTAAATACATGTGAGATTTGTAAAGCGGACCTTGCGTACCACAGAAGTACATCTGCAATGCTTGAACATTTAAAGAGGAGGCACGTCAGACTTAAATAACAACCTCATGCAAGATTTAAAAGCTGAAAATGAAATAAGAGACATTTAATAATTATGAGATACATAATCCGATTGGTCGACTAGTCGTTTTTAATCAGAATAGTCATTATTTGTAATCCTACTTAGAAGGTACTCAGGGTTAGTAGATTTAGGACCAATCCGATCCAACATTGGTATCGGGCTCTGATATTGATGTGATTGACGGATTGGATATCGGACTGATTTCTCCGATCCAACCTTCCAATTCACGGAGAGACCTCTGGATGTCCCGTGTTTACAAATTATAAGTATTTTGCAGGTTTAAGTCAAACAATATATGTTGATAAAGAATCAGTTAATGAAATATTTCTATTAGAACTGGTATAAATAAATAATTATATATGATTTAGGTTCTTTTACTCCGAGTTTCTAGTTGAGTCGCAGCGTTACCGAACACCTGCACTGACAACTCTGATGGGGAATGAGCTGCCTTCGTTTATTATTAATAAATGTTATTAATTTGCGTATATTTTAGTCTGGAAACATAAAAAAGCAAGACAGCAATTTGAAGTTTGTATACAGCTAAGAAGGGAAGAGAAAATAGTACACAGCAGACATTCGCTTAAACGTTCCAGAGTGGTAAACTTCCAGCAGACAACGGGAAAACTGAAGGGAATAGCCCACAGAAACGTTGCTCCAATTCATCATTCTGATCAATCTGTCTCTGTTTATCAAGGATAATTCTGGAAAAGTCCGCTAGCTAAAATGCCGTAGTCCTGCGTGACAATGCAACTCACACGAAGAAGCAAAAGAAGCCGTAGGAATCTCAAGCTTGGGCTGTATTGCTCATACACTGCAGCTTGTTGAGCATGATAGGCTTATTTCACAGCGCTGCATTAGCAATGCTTTCACTAATGCACGTAAAATGTGGAGCATTTTAAAGAGTTCCATTTGTAGGATCTTCACACAGAAATAAAAGTTCTTGCAAATCAGCTACATGGAGTGAACAGCAGCTTCTACGGTCAGAGCTCCTCTTTAGCAGAAACGAGCCCTGTGAGCCGATACTGCAGACCACAATCTGTCTGCAACGCTGGCAGATTATCTAGCTAAATTATAACCACATTTGCTTTTATTTTAATTATGAAGCAGCAATAGAAAATGTTTTTGATTTATTTTTGAAGGTTTTTCTAATAAATGATTCTGTAAAATATTTAAATTGGATTAATTGTGTTTTATCAGTTTCTCTCTTATCAAGAAGCGACGTGTTGTTTGCTTCAGCCTACATGAAACTTAAATAACAAAATAACAACAATAGTAATAATGACAATAATCACGATAATTTTCACGTAAACTTATTTGATATCCGAAAATATCAGTATCTGCTGATATCCAAATTTCCGAATCGAATCGGAACCTCATAAAAGCGGATTGGTGCATTTCTAGTTATCAGTGACCTGCTGACTATTACACAGCCACAGAATTAGTCCGAACTCTTCCACAGACATGCATTGTGAAGATCAAACTTTGATTGAAGCCGTCTAGTTTCACCTTTAGATGAACTTCACATCTTAAAGGTTCACATAGGGTTTTTTTTTTTGCCACTCTCAGATCTAATATTTAACCATTTATTACACGTGTTCCCTGCTGTTTCCTTCTCTGTTCTTACATCAGCTTGTAGTGTGTTCCCAGAATGCATTGCAAGATGTTACAGAATATGTTTAAACTTTTTTATATTCCGCTTGCAGAGAATGGTTAAATCAATAGAACATTTAGACAGCCCATTAAGAAAAATACTTCCTTCAGCAACAACATAGGCCAAAATGTTTGAGGCAAATTACTAAAAGTTTTTTTTCTGTGAGTTTGCAAAAGTCTAAAGAAGAAAGTATCGACATACTGTGCAGACTTTAGTGAAATAACATTTGCAAGCATACTCAAGCACGTGTTATTAAAGAAACAAATCCATTACCCAGCCCCACTTGAATGACCCTAAAGCTGATGGTAAGTGTGTTACATAACAAAAAAAAAAGAAAAGAAGGAAGGAATAATCAGGTGAAACAAAAACTTTAAAATCTTAGAGGGAAGATGATCTGCTGCAAAAGGTGGCATATTGTAGCTCCGTTCTTATTGCTACATTTTCTGCTTGGGCTGGTTTGGTGGCTCTGTCGCCTGATGGCAAGAAGCTTTCTGGTTTGAATCTCAGCTGGGTTATTTTAGTGTGCAGTGTATATACAGAAGATTCTCTCCTAGTACTTCAGCTTCCTCTCACAGTCCAAAAACATGCAGTGATTGCTAATTAATGATTCTAAATTGATCTTAAGAGTTAGTGTATGGATGTCTAGCCTGGTGATGCAATAGTGACCTACCCAGGGTGTCGCCTCCCTGCCCCATACAACCCTGAATTGGGAAAAGTGAGTATAGAAAATGGATGGATATAGTCTCCTCTTAATTTTCTAATTTCTCAAAGGAGGTATTCATCACAGTATGTTACCTAAAATGATTCTTGTGCATTTCCTAGAAGGATTGCTTTGTAAGTCCTCATCGCATAATTTGGTTGTTGTGCTCTGAATGAGATTAAAACAATCGGCAGTATAATTTTAATGTAACTCTGAGCAGACAGTTGTTTTCCTTTCACACTGTAATTTCTTAAACTGTCAGAAAACTATGGCATTTGTTGCTGCTGCGTTCAAGTACCCCTTCGCGCATGTAGAAGACAGAAGTCTTCACATTGACTAGAAATTCTCAGCAGGACAGAAAAACAATTAGTTTATTCAGTGTGATAATATATATATATATATATACTTTTTGGTAAAAGCTTAAAAAGTAAGATACATAACCAGGTATAGGACTTTGGTATTCAGAGCATAATATGTTGTCTTTGCTCAAATAGGGTGCACAAAATAATTGAGTTTGAATTGGTTATGCCTGGGGCTAAGTGCTAAAACAAATCTTTAAATGAAATTCATTACAAGCAGGGTTACCGTGCCCAGGTGTTATTGAATTCATTTCTCATTTTGACCTGATTTAGAAAGATAACGGTAATAAGTGAGACTGGCAGAAAAGATGACAGGGACATTGCACATCATGGCTTCCCTTCAAACAGATTAAAATGCAGTGAGCCTCAATGGCTTAATTGATCTGTGCAGATGGTGTATTTTCTTCTTGAGTTTTCTTTCAATTGTTTTCCACAGCAGGATACGATGTCATTTTCTTAAACAAATCCATCTGTGCTGAAGCAGTAACTTTAACAAATACTTAGAATAAAGTCCTAATAATAAATATTTTGGTGTTATATGTAGCTAAATGTAAAAAAAAAGAAATAAAATAAATAAAATGGTTGTTTTAAGCACATTTTTTCGGAGACATTCAGTGAAGGACAATTTAGGATGACATTGCTGTTTGAGGCAGTTCATTGCTCTTTGCTTTAAGTGCAAGGTTAATGCACACCCACACACACACACACACACCGCCACATACCTTCGTACCACTGAAATTAATGAGGAAAATGAAGCTAATGAGATAACAAGCACAAGATGGAAAAACAGGCTGATCTGACGCATCCTGCTGGTTATTTGGCAATATCTGGAGGCGTCACCGGCCTCAGACTCTCATTTTCTTCCTGTCATATTCAATCAGCGATTCCTGCCTAAAATAAAAGCGAGTCTCTGCCGTGACCGTGTCCAGCAGACTGTTGCTGTGCCTGGCCTCCACACTAACTTATCTTTTTTTTATTTGTTTTTTTTTGTCTCAGTTGGGGTTGTTTTTAATATATGTGACTTCATGATTAATAGATAATTTGGTAGTTCCAGTATTTTTGTCTGAAGACGCAGTGTGTAATTTTTAGTAATAAATGTGTGGCTTTCTAAAGTACATCGCCCAGTGGAATAAATGTTGTAGATCATTTGCAAAAGAAAGCAATTAAGTAATTGTTATTAACCAGCTCATTTGAAATACTTTTGCCTGCTGACAGACAGTCTTAGCTTGAAATAACGCCAGTTGCTGGGTAAATCTGTATACCTGGACAGTTTATAAGGGTCCAGGTAATGGGGCTTCAGGGAATTTTATAGTTGGGATTAATGTACCAAATGACAAAAGGCCCTTTAATGCATGGCATTTTACAAATGAACTTGGGACCAATTATCTACAGTAAAGTATTAATTAATTTAATAGAATTAAAGACTATAACATTTGAGTACTATTTGCTTTAATGCTTATTTATTTTTTCCTTTTTTGGAGGTCCATCATTCTTCTGTAGGATATCAAGCTTCGTAGAATCATGTATCCATCTGGTTTTTGAACAAAAGATCCCCTGTGTTTATTGTTATAGCATAATTGGCTCCTTTATGTGCACTCAGATTGTAATTGCAATAAATTTGACAATCTTAAATCCAATGCTTAGAATTACTTAAGTTTGAAAGGCTTTTTGTATCACAAGCTAATTTTGTAGTTTAGATTAATTACCATCAATGTGAGTTAAAAAATTAAACATTCAAACAATTATTTGCAGATATACTGGAGTGCTTGAATATCTGTGAAGTTTATAAGATTGTCTGTTTGTGCATCAATGATTTAAAACATCACAAGGATTTCACACAAATTTTAGAAGTAATTGAACATTTTGCTCGATTGTCATGCATAACTAAACCTTTCTGTTAACCTTTCATTAGTCATATCAGCGTAAGGGAATTTTTGCTTTAGCTTTTAAATCTTTGATGTTAGTTTGCTCACTTGAATCATTTGCTTCAAGTCGTTAGCCATTTCATTACATACATTTTATTGTTTGGTGGAAAAACTTGGATGCTTGGAGCGGTCTTGCTTGATAACCCACTTCCTCTCGAGATCCAGATCCATTAAAGACAACAAGCCATCCGAGCTTAGATGCAACGAGACAGGCCCAAACCATGATATTACCCCCACCGTGTTTCACTGATGGGATGAAGTTATTAAATTAGGTTTCTATCTTTTCTTTTAATTCAGTCTGATTTAAAGCAAAACATTCTTCTTTAGTCTCACCAATTCTTAAAAATACTTTTCAGTAGTTGACCCATTTTGTCCAAATTGATCTGTAGCAGGTGGCAGATGGGCAGCAGTGTTAAACATTTTTCTGATGGTCAGCTCATACACATTAACATTATTAAGATAATGTGTCTTTACAGATCCTCATAATTTACCCTCAATTTTTTTTTATCTCATCTCTGTTGCAGACATTGCTATTGAAAGGATCTTTACCTCCAAAGAGGGTTATTAACTTCCTGAAAACCTTTGTTTATATATTCAATCTGTCTGACTGTTTGAAATCTGATGATGTTTACTGTGCCATTCATACATAAATATAGATAATTACAAAATCTTCACCAAATGTGAACATTTTAGTCTACTAAATGTAAACTAAAATGTTCGAAGTACATTGCTGTACTGAATTGTTAAAATGCTTGCAACTATTTTTGATAACAGAGACTTTGAAATTGAATTTTGAAGCCTTTGTTAACACCTGTTCAATACTTTTCTCAGCATTTTCATTACCAACAGTTCTTACCATTCTTCTCTCATTTTCAGATTGATCCTAAGGTTGCCTTTCCCCGACGCGCCCAGCCTAAGGTAAGAATAAAATGGTCATTTAATGTGCTTGAATCACTAGCTTACCTAATTTTGTGTGCAGATACAGAAATACAGTACATAGTCTGGATCCATTGTCTTTACTTGTTTATACAGTTTCCCCCAAAGCATAAAAATATTAGATTAGTGTTTGAAATGAATGTTTTTAAATGAACTTTGTTGTGTTTTATTCCAATTTGGTGGCATGTGATGCAAATTTTAGTCAGCAGTGCGGTTAAATCACTACTTCTCCATCTGTTTAATACAACAGAGTACAAGTGGTGAAGCCATCTTGCTTTGGTAATTCGTTAGCTTTGCTTGTGACAGACAGGTTTTGATGAATGCATCTGCAGAGAATGTTAGCCGATGGTTGGAAGTTTCATTCTGTGGAAAGAAAGAATCAAGACCCTCCTGTCTTGCATTGGCTGTTACAGTGTTTTTGATGGTACACATTAATGTTAAATGGCAAGTTTTATTTTCAAGTGAATAGGCTGATATCTGCCTGACTGAATTTGCAAGAAATGAATGGTGACTTCTCACTGACAGTGATGAATTACATTTACTGACTGAATTATTAGTCTGACTTGTTCTGCAGCATTTGGAGCTGAATGAGACTGAATGACATGAGTGATTTAGAAATATCTTTATTGTGTTGCATGCATGTTGAAATTGTCACAATTAGCACTGAAACAATGGGTGATTTAAGAAATAAGCCAAACTCTAATCATGCAGGAACTGTCATACAGGCTCTTCATGATGCGTAATATCTTTTCTTTTCTTGATTACTGGTCTTGAGCGGTTCTATTGACAATTAAATATTCAGCATGTGCAGATGGTGCTGTGGCATAGTCAGGGGCTTTGTTGACATGCCCCCTTACACCATCCCCCAGCTATTAATGTGCAGACTATAGCATGGTGCAGTGTACCACTGTTCAGCATCTCTATCGGGACTTCTTCCACCTAAACCAGGTGGAAATCGATAATAGATTTTCTCCTTTACCCTGGATCACAGAGAGTGGCATTGTTAAAGAGTTTTTCAGGTTTCAGATGAGGAATTGGCAGCACAGGCTTTCAAAGCCAGAGCACATGGTGACTTACGGATATCGGTATATGGTTGAGAAACTACCAGTGTTTTTCCACATTTTCTTACATGGAAAGTCTATCACTTTAATTTCTCTGTTCTGAGCTCCACTCATAAAAGCTGAAGCTGCAGTCAAACAGCTTGGATGTTTGATGGTGCCTCCAGTTTAATGTGAACAAGTGACTCTGCTTGCTGTTGTGGTTATTGCCTTAAAAAAATTCGAATTATACTGCCCTTTTGCAATAATTCAGAGGAAAATACAATATTTTAGGTATTGTACGTATATATATATTTTTTACAACTCAGTAGAATAATGACTCCAAAACAGCACTGTAGAATCCTTGCACCAATGATTGTAAAATAGCTATAGGGCAAGCTTGTTAGAGAAGAAAAATGGTTGTATTGAATGTGGATTATGAAGGTTTTTTTAAGCAATGGGATTAAGCCAGATAGATTAACATTGCCGAGGTTTGTACTTTATGTTCAATTGATTTAAGACTTTTAAAAGAAGTCCCATTCTGAGGTTTTCATTCCGAAAGTCCTCTCTGTTTTGCATGTACTTTCTTTTGTCCCTCTTTCCCCTCCACTGTCTGCTTGCCTGGCTGCTTATGCAGCTGCTGAATAGGTTTCCTTTTTGTTTAAAGCAGCTCGGCTTGGCAGGTGCCTCGTGGCACGAGCTTAAGGGAGCAAATCGTGACGAGACCAATCAGCGTTAATTTTCTCATGAGTAACAAGACTTTGCTAGTAACCCTGCCAATGACCTCTCATTGCTCAGTGCTGCAGCACAGTAAAACTATAGAGTATGTACATCACGTAGAGTAATGCTGGAAACAGGTAGGAGGTGAAGGTGAACAAGGAGGACATTTCACTGTAAACAACTGTGGGTGTTTGCACTGGGATGACAGGATCACAGGAAAAACAACTAGTAGCAGACATACCCGACACTGCCCCAAACTGTGGACAGTCCCACTGCAGAGTCTGAAACAGATGCAGGGGTGTTTTGACAACAGCCATTAAGTTTTATTCAAACAGACATGTTCCCCAAAGTTCATTTACATCAGATCTAGCATGAATGACAACATCAATTTGTTCAGCTGCATAACTCTGGAGATAAGGGGATGATTAAGGGCATTATTGCCTGAATTGCAGGTTCCTGCATTTAAAAGACAAATAGTAAAAATACTTTTATATAACTCAGGTTCTGCAAATGTGACCAAATAAGTCACAGGGCACATTTTACCCCTGAATCACACCCTGTGTTTGAGAATCATGTATATGTATGACTTGAGTAATCTCATGTTTTTGTGACCATCTGCACTATAATATTGGTAAAGGGCACATAGGCGAGATAACCACAGGCCCCGTCAATCAAAGAAAACAGGTTAAAGAAATGCAGACTGTCACACACATTACAAATGAATAATGTCCCCCAACCAAAGCTTATCTTAAGACTTAAAAAGAACATTTTGTATTATAAATAGAGGCTTTGCTTACAAGTCATGTCAAAGGTATCAATATAGACTGGTCCACAAATATTCGGGGATTAGCTTGCATCTGAGGATGATTGACAGATGAGAATGAAAGGATTAAACAATCATGATGTGATGCAAAGTGCTTTATGCACATTCATTTATGCCTCGTCTTCTCCTAGCCTGTCTGGGGATAGCCCTGGCTTTGTTAGATAGGCAGGTGGAAGTAGCTTTAAAATGGCAGGATTTCTCTGTAAAGGTTTCAGCATCTTAGCATTTAGTTTCACACCAAGAAATTCTTGATCCACCCTCATATTGGCAAAAATTACTCTGTTCGATGGTAGTTATCACCTGCATTGTTGTGATTTATTGGAGCTTAATGTTGGAATATGGATACAAATAGAGATACTATGTAAAATGTGTTCATCACAGCATTATTTTGTTTCCCATAGCGATGGTAAAGTTATTTCAAGGGTTCACACCTGGAAATTGGTTAGTTGATGTGATAAGTGCCTGGCAAGTTAAAATGAGAGGGTCATTTTTTTACATTTTTTTTTAAGATTGCAACATGCTGCTTGGATTAATAAGTGTGAAGTAAATGTGAGGTGTGATTGATCAGTCTCTTTTTAAAACCAAATCAACAGATCCTGATGTTTAGCATCCAATCTTCTATGAGGATACTAAACATTGTTTTAGATAAAACCCTGTTTATTATGTCTGGTCTCTGATTTCAAGTCTAAATATTCAAAGGTTGATTTTAATTAAAACAACTTAGTTTCTGATCTGTTAAGATTACAGCAATTCTGTTGGGAAAACAAAGTGAATGTGTATGGAAAGTGGTGAAGAAGATGGTGTAATGATGCTATATGTTTGATATTTTCCTGTAAGGCTCAAACTGAAACATGTAAAGAGGTCTACTCTCAGTTTCCTGAAAAATCAAAGAGAAGGCTTCTGCCGACATTGCTCAAGATTTACCACTCAACTGTTGGCGTCATTACCGCTGCAGCCGCTGCTTTTGTTTCCCACAGTGGAGTCACACACAACCACGGCATGTCCCAGCATGATTTTAATTGCCAGTGGGACTGTGGCCACTTCAGTGGGAGATGAGTTCTGATGGCTTGTTATGGAAATGAAAGGAGGGAGCAGCTTTGATTTTCAGAGCAATGGGCGTAACCCTTTCCTTACACCTTGCAAAAGGATTTTGCATTATTTTTTTTGCACACTACTGTGACCCCACTGTGCAGAGTTCATAAAAAAAAAATATAGACTGTTGGTTAAAAAAGAAGTGTGTAGTGCATAAATACAGCTGTGACAACACTTCCAGAAGTCTGTTTATCTTGTTTGCACTGACAGTTTTTTTTTCTAAGACTTGGCACATTCACCTGTAGGAAGGATAAGAGTGTTAGAACACTTGTTAAGGTAATTCTGAGCAGTAAGAAATATCATCAAAGCAGAGTCCCAAATGTTACTTCAGCATGTCACAGCAATGACGCTGGCTTCCCACTTCATGGCCTAATGTTACTGTTGTTCTGTCTCGTACAGCTGGAGCTCTCTGTTTCATTGCCTCTCTCTTTGTCTCACCCACATCCTTCACATATCACATTCTCCTTTACCCCTTGCAACCTTCTTTGCCTCTTTCTCCTCTTCTGTGAATGGCGAAATGACCAGTACCACCTCCTCCACTTGTCTGCATACCACACATTTCTCTCAGGGACTGTGTGTGCTTTATGCACTTGCTTACAGTAAAAAACAGGAGTGGGGGAAAAAATCTCCAGGGTTAATGTTCTAGAGGTTTTCAGTCTTTCAAGTCTCAGGGTTTTTATGAAGTACAGTAAAACAAAAAGTTGCATACATCTTTCTCATATCCCTGACCACATGTACACATACTGTATTCAAGGCATTATATGCAAATTTTAAACAATTGTTTATGCTGTCTTATTCAAACATTTCTGTTTACTCTAGCTCTCATTGTTCTTCATTGTTCTGTCTCATGTCTTTACCTTTCTGTGCCCTTTTCTCCAATTAATTCTTAGTCTTTTAGGATAACAGGGCTTTGTAAATCCAGTCTTACACCTTGTTCAGCTATTTGATCTAGATTTTGTATTATGATATTCCCCTTCTCAAAATGATCCTAATTTTAAATGACACAGCTCACTGCTGGGAAAATGAAACCTCCGTAGCTGCCAGCCCCTTTGAATGTCCCAGTGAGTTTATTAAAAGCACCAGCTTCCTCGTTCTGACTCGGATCTGCACAGCTGTATGAATCCGAACGAATATTCAAGGACAAAAGTCAATAATGTAATGTCATTATCTTTGATGAGTATCTCAATTCACAATGAGTCCTCTCGAATGTTTTTGATAAAATAGAAGATCATTTCTCTATTAGACATTACATTTTTAAAGCATTTTTAGTGTGCACAGAACAGAAAAAAAAAACTGTGGGAATGTTGTGCAGGCTTTTATCCAAACCTGACATTGCATTTCAAGGCACAGGTCTTACCCTGATGAGTGACCATCATGTCCGACTGAAGAAATACTTGCTGTCTTTCTTTATAAATGTACCTCTGAAATTGGGTTTTACAATTGACACTAAATGCACCCAGGTTTCACTGAGACAGCGCTAGAGTTCAAGAGACACTCTGATGGTGAACGAAGAAAACTTTGACCAAGATGTCTGAGAAGTGACAAGCAAGTTGATGGGAATTCTTTACTGTCACTCTCTTCACATCCCTGAAACAAACACATGTGCAGCCAACATAAATAAACCCTCCCTCAGATAGACGGTGACATGAGGAGTTTTCCTCTCTCCGTGGTAATGGCTGCTGTGTCGAAGCTGGAGATGGGTTTAAATCCCTGACCCGTCAGCTCCTTTGCTTTCAGTGGCCTCAGTGGAACCGCTCCAGATGAAAATGGGGCCAGAGCAGAGACATATGAATGACTGTTTGTTTGGTGGTCAGACACAATCACCAACTGAGTGACCCAGTTAACGGGTAGTGAAAGCGGTGCTCAGTTTGATTCATGCATGTTTTTCTTTTCCGTTTCACACTTTCTAAATGTATCTTGTGTTCTTTTTTCATGCGCTCAGCCAATATTTATGCTTCAATGGAAAGATAAATGATTTGTAAATGTGAATGCTAGTGTAATTATTTTTTGCTGCAGATATAATATGAACACACATTTCTTTTGTTTGAATAATTGCCAGAGCGCTTATAAATGGAGGATATGTGTGTGTGATTGTTCTTTTTCCTGACTCTCTCTCTTCTGCTCTGGTCTCCTTGGTTGCGGGTGGAGAGTAATTAGGTTTTCTAGGGGATTGAGGGGCTCTTACAATGCTTACCAATGGCAGCAGTCAGGCGGGCTAGTGCTGGCAGGGCAGAAAGGACAGAGGGCTGTGCAGGAGCCTGGCACTGCTAAACCTGATGCTGACTGACAGTAATGAGGACAGCCTGCTAGCCAGGATAGAGAGGAGAGCAGAGGAGAGGAGGGCATGGTCCTTCACAATACCTCTCAAGACCTTTTATCAAAGGCTCTGTTCGTACACACACACATACATGTATAAAACAAACAACATAAGCATGCACAAGTTTAGCATGTACTTTAATGTAGAGTAGTGCAAATGCATCATACGGCTGTTGAACCACTCTTGCCTGGCTGCTCTCATCAGCATCATAAAAGAAACATAAATAACATCCATTGTGATTTAGCTCTGAAAAAATAATGGTAACACACAGCTCCTGAAAAGGACACTTTGTCTAAAAACATAATGGTGCCAAATGGAGCACTAACCCCTGTCTCCTGGGGTTAGCACACAGCAAACTGAACTCACACTATCACACTCTAAAGCTGGCAAACAATTCTAGATTGGTTTTATTCTAAAATACTCTAAATTTCCATCATCTGCAATATGGCTGCAGAGGTGCAAAATCATTTATTGGCTCCATAAATTCTTTGGAAAAACACAAGTTAGTTTTCCTAGTTGGAATAAAAACACCAGACCTAGCAGAATGTTGTTAACTAATTTTTGTGTTTTGTGAATGATTAAGTTATAGATGAGAATTAGCTCTTGATAGCAAAGAAGCAAAGCAAGAGAAAAAGTGTGACTTCCCACTTCCAAGATGTAGTAAATGCATTATGTTTCGGAAGTGGATGGAGATAAGATGGGGTGGACAGGATAGCTCTACTCTGAGCTGGTGTGACTTAACAGTTACCTAAAACTCAAAATATTTGTAAAGATTAGAAAGATTTCTTCTCCAATTCACAGGCTTTAAAAGACATTTTGAGTTAGTAGTTACTAAAGACCTAAATATATGTTTTCAAGCACTCTTGTCTGTTTCAAAGTAACGTTAAATAGAATTCAGCAGCAACTGAGAAACTGCTGAGTGAAGTCAGCTAAACACTCCCAATTCACTGTCTCCCTCTATCCTTGGAAGAGCTACTAGAATGTGAAAGGCCCTCCGTTGATCCAGTGTTTGGTAAAAACATGGCGGTTTGTCATTGCACGTTGTGTGAAAGAAGACCTGCTCCATCTGTAGATTTAATTGCCTCATTGTGAGGCGCAGTTATTCTTCTTTGCAGGCACATTAATGAAAACATAGCTTGTTGTATTTCTGCCAGTAGATCATCCTAAATCCTTCGAACAGGGATGTAATTTGTGTCTCACTGCTGTTATAAAAACATTGATTGTAGTTAGTTATTACTATTCTGTTTTGTAGTGGTCTCTCATCACAACAATGTCACAAACTAAGTGGCTTTGGTCATCACAAACTAGCAGTGACACTGACCTTGGGTCCTCTTCAGCTGCTGCACTCTTCTTCATTAGCTACTGCAATAATGTGATATGTTGATTTGGAAGTCTTGTTTTTTTTTTTTTCATGTTAACAATTTTTTTTTATTCTTCTCAAGTCTCCAACAAATCCAGTGTGAAAAAAAAAGATTTTCAGTAAAACTAGGGAGCACTTAAATGCACAAGCCATCACTTCAGAGAGTTGCTTTAGCAGCCAGAGAGGCTGATGAGTAATGCACCCCCCAATTTTTTAACACTGACCTTTTTGAGATTTTGTTTGAATAGAATACAGGAAATAATTAAAAAAGGAACGGCCAGTTTAATCAGGATGATGAGTTCTTTCATGTGGTCAGGGACATCCCCTTGCTGTCCAGTTTAGACTTCTCAGTATCTTTTTTTCCCTTTTTTTGCTTGCAAACATGCTTTCTGGGACTGGAATAACAAGAATCAGACAGCAGTTACAGCAAGACGGGGCTAGGATGTCCTCAGATGTGCAAAGTTATACTAACATTTCTTCATCATGCGTAGCAAACCAGCTTATGCTCGTTTATAGTAACAGTTCAATGTTGTGTTCAATGTTAGTTGTAGAAAAAGTCAAATATCTTTTATGTTTTATTTTTTTCTCACTTACCTGTAAGGGCTTTTTTTTTAAAAACATTCTGTCAGTCTAGTACCTCTCCAGTTTATTTGTAACTGTAAAAGTAAAGCCTAAGTGTGATCATTATTTTGTTGGATGTGTCTGTCTGATTGGAAGATTGCCTGACCAACTCACTCAAGTGTTCTGCAGTGATTGGATCCAGTTGTCATTGCAGACTAAGATACTGGAATACCGCCTGCCAGATTGCTCTTTCTTATTTTGACATTGTGTGACAGTTCATATCTGTGGTTTTTATGTGCTGTCCTGATTCTTTTTTTCTCTACTTTTTTCTCTGGGCCCATAGCCCTTCAGATAAAGAATGATATTCTTTCAGTTAGATGAACGTGTCAGGTTGTTAGTTGCGCCACTCTTAGCGGTGTGAGTAAAAGCAATGGTTCAAGTTTTTGTTCCTGTTTTCTGGTTGAACATCTTGCTTGAATCATGTTAGTGAGTCCATTTTAAAGAGCTTTGCATTCTTTCCTATGATTGGGGGAAAGAAGTGGTTGGATCACAAGTTAAAATTGTTGTAACTCTGTTAAAGCCACGAATAATGGTTTCCCACTCTTCTCAAACTTTCAAAATAGATGACATACTTTATTGATCCCAGACTGGGAAATTGCAACATTACAGCCCCTTAAAACAAGAGAATAAGGAGAATAAAATTAAATAAACTATGTGGTGCAAAAATATTGTATACCAAATTACACATATAAACTAGAGCTGGGAAACGATTAAAATGTTAAATCGCAATAATCGCATGAAATGTTATGATTAATTGTGATTAATTGCATTGTTATGCGCAAAATGTCGTTTTCCTTTAAAAGAAGCCTACTGCTAAATGAAGAAAATGCAGTAAATTTCTGATTTACAAACACTAAATCAGGGGACTACGACTTATGGCTACGGAGTGGCTGTCTGGACCTTCCGCAGTGACTCCTAAAACATGGCTAAAATGCTAAAGAACTAACTATTTTTTAAACATAGATATAATAACAAATGCAGGTTTTTTAGCAAATTTTCTGTTTTTTTCATGGGATAATTGCATTGAATTTGCACAACATAATGACACCATAAGTACCAGTAATATATATGTATATATATATATATATATATATATATATATTACTGGTACTTTTGGTACCCTTTTTTAGCAAACATTTTATGTTTTTCTTTATTTTGAAACTGAAAAATAAAAATAAAATTGTGGTTCTTCAAAAATGACAACAAATTTCCTATAATAAATATTTATCAAAAAATATAGGTTGTCTTTTCAAAAGGTCTCATAATATTTGCATCTCTAAAAGAGTTTTATTTAGCTGGGCTGAGGGAAAAATGGCTCTTTGGATTGTAAAGGTTGCAGACCCTTGCAATAAACAAATAAACAGATTTAGCAGCAGTTTTAACTTCAAACAGTAAGAGTTAAAATATTTCTTAATATATATAAAATCAAATATTTATGACCAAGAAGGATGAAATTTTCAGGATTTGCTAACTAAGAGGTTAACATCCGGTTTTACTGGTGTAACGTCAGGTCTGTAAATGTAACTATAGACGTGTGGCATCTGCAGAAAGTCCAGAATCTCAGCTAACAGCTTAGTACAAACTTCTCTACTACCACCAAAAACAGTTGAGACAACAAACAATTAAAAGACCAGGTACACATATTCCCAAAAAAAAACAAAAATGTAAACAGAAATTATGGCTCCCCGCGTCCATCCAATGGCATGAACACGGGCAAACGACATCTCTACTCAAAGCTCACATCTCACAGATTTCAAAACTGTAAGTTTGATCTCGCTATGATCAAGATTCACCAAACCAGAGGCAAAAGGAGGCCCAATTTCTGCTTCACGTTTGTAAAACATTGTCATAAAATGTCCTACCTTTGAAGTCTTGCCTCAATAATTATATCCACTATGATCCAGGTAAAAGAAAAAAGAAGATATGGGAAATATAGGATTTAAGAAGTACAAACAAGGTGCAGTGGTATGAATATCCAAATGTAGCTGGATATAGACAACAAGTGACAAGCAAAATACAAAAATATTTCATACTGTAATTACACATTTCAAAGCTAGAACTTGCACTATTATTTTACTTGTCATTCTCCTTTGCTATGATGTGTTTTTTTCATACACCCCAACAAGTTTTTTAGAAGGTGGTTGTGCTGCATCTGTTGTCATGTTGATGTATAAATATTGACGGTGATTCTCTGTTGTGTGATTAAAGTACAGCTGAATTACATGTGAGTTATTGTTAGATGGAAAAACAGGATGTCAGGATATATGTGTTTCAAGAATACATTTGCAAAGATCTAAAGTAATTCTAATGCATGCCACTGTGAATTTGATAAGAATTACTCACTGCTGAACACATTTCTATCCATGTGCTGCATTTCTGAGATTTCCACCTGATGCGAGAACCACTGAAAAGCCTCTGTTATGCTTGTACACTGCCAAGGCATTGCTTAATAGCTCCCAAATGGCCCCAGAGGCATAAAATCTGCATGGTATTGTTGGTCGGGGGGGACTAGATAGATTCTGAGGACTGATTTATAACAAAGTGAAGCAGGAAGGACAGACAGCGGCATCCGCTGTCAGGCATGCAGCTGCACTTTTATGGTGAAGACCTCTCACCTGCTTTTTCTTTACAATCACACGCGATGGAGTCTGTCAGTCACTTCTATAATGATGTACCATTTTTCAATATAAAAAGAGACATTCTGTGACTTTTTGTTACCTGCACAGAGCTCAAGTTGTATTTTTATTTTCACACCGTGATATGACATCTGCTGTAACATGCCACATTGTGCTGCTAAAAAATATATGGTATGCATGTGTAAGGCATAGAGTCTGCAATTCTGAATTACTGCATCTAAGTCAGGGTGCTAAAGAGCTTAGTTGCTCCTCTACATAATGCCTCAGTCCTCAGCTGTGACCTTTCTCTTCTGCACATCATTCACGATTATACTGCTGACATGTTGGCTCATGCCAATAATTTTTCATTGGAGGCACTGTCAGCCACATCATATTTTATCATCTGGATAAATTTGTGTTGTGTTTTCATGTGGGCTGTCCATAATTTGTATTTGTTTGTTTATATGGCTTTCCTAGAGATTAGATTTTGCATTTATTTCAGCTCAGAAAAGAATTCAGATGCAAACACAATCTGGTATTAGCAGGGAGGAAATGCTGGTAGGAAGTTCTCAAATGAGCAATGTGTAATGAAGTAAAAAGAAAAGAAAATGTGAAAATACAGCAAGTGTGTTAAAGCAATCATTAAAGAATGAGTCTAAGCAAAAGGAATATAGCCCTTGTGCACCATACCTGCACTGATGGAGCCAATGATCAAACAAAATAAAATGATATTTTCTCTCATATCTTAGGGATTATTATTATTGTCATTATTACTATTATTGACTTACATCTCAAAAATAAAAAAAATACTTTAATAACAAAACATGGAGCTGTTTCGTAATGCAGTGCACAGCAGGCGTGCAACTGATGTTGGATTTAAAGTAATAACATTTGCTGTTATAGTCAGCCAACAGGTGTTTGCAGATTCTACCAACAACAGAAGCAAACCGTTTAGCTAGTTGTTGCATTACATGTGCAACATTGCTAATTATCTCCACAGAATACCAAACAATAACATAATAATCCTTCACCTCCACTCACATCGCTCGTTAACATAGTTCTGAGCCCTGTAGAGCAACTGACCTTGTTATGCAACTCTTTTTGTGCTTCGTTTAGAGTGACAATACCACCCACTTCGCTCATCGCAAAGCAAGGTCCCTACTTTTTAATTAAAGCAAATGTTAACTATTGTTTTCGAATTGAATGAAAGAAATGTTCTTCATTTAATGAAAGCCATTGCGTAACTGAGGTTACTACTGCACTGTTTGCATTTTTAGAAAATATTAAGAGGTAGTAGATTTGATTTTTCTTTTTTTTGTGCTATTTCTTTCCAGATCAGTTTAATATGAAATTGGATATCATACATATTTTTAGCACTCAATTGAATTTTTAGCACTAATTTCTTATTTTCGCTGCTACCAGCCTCCACACATCAACTGTTTTCTACCTTTCAGGAGGTTTACCAGAGCAGCCGGTTTGGACTTCCATTTATACAGAAACTGCCTTCACCTCATGGTAAAGAGCTTGTTGCTTTTAAATGGAATGAGAGGACCTAATTTGATTTGCTGTGCTTGACACTGGCTCCTATCACATCAACTGGTAATTTATTCCTCCTAATCCTGCCTATTTTGCAATTGCACTGCAGGTGTGCCACTGCTGTGCCGGCATCTTTGGTCACAAAATAATCCCAAAAAAAGAGTGTTTTCTGGCACCTACATGCTCTACATGTGGTACAGCAGTGTCGTGAATTTGGACCACTGCCTGTGCTTTCACCTTGACTTGTTAAAAAAGAATCCGTTGTGACACACTGCTGGAAAATGGAAAAAAAAACATCCCCACAAATGGCAAATAGAAATAAATAAATAAAAATGAATCCTCCTTTTCTACTGCCTCTTGTTGAAAGTGTGACATAATCAAAGTTAATGCACATGCAGGTCAAGTCTGGCTTGTAACAGTTACATTGAGACTTAATTTTCTCCCGTGTTATCACACAATATTGAAAAGTGTTGACAGATTCATTTCCCGGCTGCGACTGCCTAAGACCATTTTGTGATTTCTAATTGATAGCTACATGTAGCAATTTCATAGCACTAACTGATTTTATTGCACTTTTAATTAGGCCAACTTTGACCCTCTGTCCTCTTTGCATTTATATTGATGCAAATTATTTTCACCTTCTTTCCTCATTAACTTTTGCCATGTGAATGTCACCGGTTGCAACATATGAACCCATACATATACTGATGGAAATGTGGCGATTTTAGACTAAATCGGGAATAGTGTGAAACATTAATTGTTTGATTATATACAATTAAATGGAACTTTGAGTTAATGTCCTCGTATATGTTCCCAATTTTCAAATAAAAATGGAAAATAAGTCAATAAAAATAGCTCAGTGGAACCAGTCTGCAACAACCACTTAGATGACTAATTGACTAAGAGGGAAGTCCTTACATACGTCATTAGGGAATACAGGTGTGTGACGATTCTCCACTTGGATAAGTCTTTCACAGAGAACTAGTTAATCTCCCATGTAATACTGAGCAGATGTGTATATTGGTATGAATAAACACAGATGAACCTCAATTGAAAAGGTACTTAGTACTCATTTGGATGTCATCCACCAAAACGAATACTGAGGCTGTTCTTCGACCATGTGCAGTCGTTGCAAGCCAAAAAAATCTCTTTAACCTTTGAAAACATAAAAAAATCTAGCTATGATTTCATTATTTTGTGTTTTAGGCTAAAACAGCGTGTCAGAGGGAAGGCAACTGTGAGGCGGTGTTAGCTGTTTGCAGCGCCGCTGCAGGGTGCTTTGCACTTAAATGTATCTTTTATCTTAACAAGGACAGTTTCAGAGGCACAATTTTAGAAGAAGAGAGTAGAAGAGCTGACTTTAGTCCTGCTATTGAAGAGTGATGAATGACAACATTCCATTCATTTCTAATGAAAGACAGCAATGAAGAACAGACGCAGACCAACCAGTGGAGTTTCTACGAGGTGAAATGCTCTCCTACTAAAAGTTGATCCATGGTTTGCATTGAAATGGTTACACTTAGGAAACAGAACCGTGTTTTCTCGTTTGACCTTACCAGTCAACTCTGAAACTGCTTTTCTGAATAATTCTAAAACTCAGCTAGTTTTTTGGTTTGTTCATTTACTAAGAATGCAGAGATTCAAAAACAAGGTCAACTGCAGAGTAATTATTTTACTTAAAGTTGACAGGACCTCTGGACCACTGGAGATAAAAAAAAAAGAATAAAATAAACAAACAAAAAACAGATAAAAACAATCAACAGCAAACATCCATGAATACATTAGAATAGATAGTGGAGAAGAATTCATTAACTTAATTGCTAATAATATGTGGTGCAACTTAATGAGGCTCTAGTTTCCTCCTAAGAGTGGACAGTTGGGAGACGAGAAGTGGATATTTATAAAATTAAAGGCCTCTTTTGACCTTCATTCTGCCTTTTGGTTGGGTGGGGGGTGGGGGCATATTTGTGTGTCGTTGTGTTTGTGTATGTATGACTGTGTTTGTGTCTGTCACATCTAGCCAACCTTTTTTGCTGTACTAGTCTTTATCTGCTTAGTTGACTCTATAACTGTAACACTGTTTAATTTCCTTACTTGCTTAATTGAAATTCACATCTCTTTCTCCTCATATATCTTCCTGTTGTGTGTGCGTATGCGTATGTGTGTGAGGGAGCTGGGGGCGGATATTAGTGAAAATGTATTTTCATTCTAAAAGTGGCAAGTGATGGACAGGATCTCACAGACAATGCCCCCTCCCACCACCCGCAGTCTTTTTGTCCGCTGCACCTGTCTTTTAGATTCCTTTCAACCTTGTCTCTTTCTTTTGCACTCTATTCCCAAGTCCATCTTTTCCCTGGATTGCCTCAGCTTGATAAATCTGATGCTAAATTTAGAGACATATTTTTCAAAGTCACCAGGACTAAAAAGAGAGAGGACCACAGACAAAATGGCTTTTCTAATCCATGTTTATCATCTTTTATTTATCTCTTTGACAATGGTGAAGTTGTCACAGAAATTCCCCCTCCGCTCTCTTTTGTCTTCCTGTCGAAGCCATAACTTTTTTTTTTTTTTTCCTGTCCTGCAATTAAATGTCACTGGCCACATTTAAACTGACTGCATGCTCAGCTAACATCATTCAGCTCAGTGGGGTTATGCTTTATAAAATTAAGGCTTGTTGAGATTCAAATAGAATATTACTGCTATTGAAATTACAGCTGCAAATGTGCTGTCATTGAGTGTGGCCTTCATTACTCTCCTTTTATTTCCTGAAATTCCTTGTTAGATCTAACATCATTTGATTACAATATGGCACCCAGCAAGACAGAAATTATGTGTGTTCATCCTAGAGTGGTTTCAGCTGCACCTTACAAGCTGGGCTCATCTCAATTTTATGAAGCCTTATTAGCCACAGGCTAACACATTAACAAATAAAAACTGTAAAGCATAGCAATGGACATATAAAAAAGACAGTAATATGAAGCTGTATTACACTATAATGCACATTTATTTATTCATCCACAGCTTCAAGGAACATTTTGAGCTTTGTAGACATGGCAGGAGCTGCAGCTGTACTGCACAAGAGTCAAAGAAATAAAAGGATGCATTATTGAAAGACACCATGGGAGAGGATGGAGTTTGCTCTACAACCTAAATTACAAGTCAGACATTTTAGTAATATGTGTCAGAAGGTTTGATTTTTTTCTTTTTTTTGTGGGAAGAGGAGCAAAAGCGAATATTCCGCTCATCACTGAACACACTGCAAGATTTCCTATATGTTCACTAATCGATGCTTGACGGTGGGTTCATGAATGAAAGTGATTTGTAGCACGTTTGGAATCTCATACTGTAGATGTTTGCCTTGCTACTAGTGCTTGTGAAATCAAGATATCAGGGCAGGCTATATTTAGGAGGGATCAAAGTATTAAACAGTGCAGCTGAACTACTTATGGCAAGCTAAATTATCTGAGTAAAACACAAAACACTGGCCTACCATTGTGTGTTAATCTCCTAGATTTCCTTAAAACTGCCTGAATTAATATTACTCATGTGGTGAATGCCATAAATAGTAAGGTGCTTGCACAGAATAGATGATCAGTAATCATCAGCCAGAATATGCTTTTCTGTGTGTATATTGGTGGATTTGATAAAGTTTGCAATTAGAATGCAGTTTTTCTTTTTTTTCTTTTTTTTGCCTTGTTCTGTGCAGTACATGGATAGAAAGTTCAGCAAAGAAAAACCATTTTTCCTCTTGTAAAGGCTTCAAAAGCAAGGTAATGGACAGAAGACGAGTTCCCTTTGTGTTTTGTCACTGTTTCTGAGTGCTTTTATAACTTTCTTATCAGCCTGTTACCAGCAATACCTTTCCTTTATCCTCTCTTCTGTAGCCTGTCCCATCCTCTTGTTTATATTGAATATAAAGGGTGGAATATTTTCTGTCTGTGCAGTACAAGTGGCATCCCGCAGTGGCCCTCTCTCACACTGTACAGTACATTTTTCAAAGGGGGGAGAGTGTAATTAGTTTGCCATTTGGATTCACAGTGTAATTATCTGGGAGATTATGGAACATTTTAGGTGCCTTTAAACAAACAGTCAGTCCCTTATTAAATGTCCTTCTTGTACAGTATTTTACAGAAAAACAAATAAACAGGATATAAAACATCTTCATCTGTGGCTCATCCATTTGAACCTCACATGGAAATCACAGAAAAATTTTTGTAGCACAATTTACCCAGTTGCAGTTCCTGGTCTGCTTTCTAATCCTTTCTTATTGCATCGTGTACTGACATGCTTTTATACAAAGCCATGTGAAAAACCACACCCTCTGTCAGTTTTAAGGTTTTATATATAAAGACAAGTCTTCAAGTCTTCATATTAGGTATGTACCACTTAAGCAACATTAGAGATTACATTATAGATATAACATTGTGCCACAGCTATTTAACAAAATGAAGTAATAATGCTCAAGTTGTGGTGTGAAAAAACTAAATTCATCCCATTATTCAGCAGCCTTTAAAACCACCTTTAGCAGTAGTAACTTAAAGTATTTGTCTTACGTATGACTGTATGGATTTTGGTTCACTCTTTTTTCAATTTTGCTTCAGTCCATTGAGGTTTGCAGCAATTTGCCATGCACAGTTCTCTTAAGGCACATATGTCAAACTGGTCCAGCAAAGGGCCGTGTGGCTGCAGGTTTTTGTTCCAACCAAGCAGCAGCACACCAGATTTGACTGATTCAATCAACTGATCTCAGTCTTCAGACAGCTGATTGGTCAAACTGTGTGCTCTTGGCTGGCTGGAACAAAAACCTGCAGCCACACGGCCCTTTGCTGGACCAGTTTGACATGCCTGTCTTAAGGTCACACCACAGCATTTTAAGCTGTTTGAAACCTGGACTTTGACTGAATCATTGCAACACCTTGATTCTGCTTACCCTCTTAGTTCCTGTGGAAGCAGAAATTGTTTATTTAGGTTTTCTACACACTGCTTTTCTATATTGGCTGAAAATTAGTTTAATAAATATGTTATTGTACTTTTGAGGTTATATTTAACTAATTTTCAGGACATGGCTCCAGTCATATAGCTTTTTCCATTATGTCCTGATACATTAAACAATAGAATTATAAAAGAGCTACGTCTCTATTTTATCTTTCACATGATGTGACTGTCGCCCAGAGAGCGAGCCACTACCATAAACATATACAAAAAAGCATGTTTGTGGTGCATGGTTGTGCTTCAAAGGGATATGTTGCAAGTAAAGACTAAATCTGATAGAATTAACTACACTGAATGCCAGAACTTGTATACCAAGCTTGTTCTCTGGCAATTTTTTAAATAATTGCCAGTAACAAAGAACACATTCTTACTCATAGTAACTCCCTGTGAGGTATAGATTTAGCAGACATGAGGGTTGCATAAAAACTCTGCCTTGTACTTGCCATCTGACATTTCCCAGTCTTTGATCGATGAGCTTGCCACTAGCTCCTTCACTCTGGGCGAGTCCCTCTCTCTTTCTGTCACTGAGGACTCCACAAGATGGTGAAGTTAGCACCTCCTTAAGCAAGATTATGAGCACAACACCTCTCTTTTTGCAGGGACATTGAGTTGTATTGTGCAGTGGTGGAATCTACAGGAGGACTAATGCAAAGCAGGAGAACTATAAATCATCACTGTGACATAAAATTTACATTGAATTATTGTACACAACCACACTGCATTATAGCAACAGGTGTGTTAACACTTAGGCGCTCACTGATTACATTGAATATGCAAATTCAGGATGGATGCATGATTGTAGTGCATCAAACCCAAGTTTCTCTTTAATGGCATCAAGATGTTGTCCTCTTTGATTTGCATTCTTGTCATCTTGTGTTGCATTAATGAAACATAGATAACCATGTAGCGCAGTGTTTTGTTTCTTCACTTCATGATTATGCTGTTCATCTTTATTAACATGTTATTTTAAAGTCCACTCAAACTCTCACAGTGCAGTATTTTATTTCAAAGCTGTTTTAGTTTTGTTAAGTGAGATATCTTTAATTTAGTAATAGTAATTTGGCTTTAAATCTTTTGGTTAAATTGGGATTTGTTATGTGAGAAGTCAGGCTGATTTAGCAGAGTAATTGAAAGAGTTTGTACTATTATGTAACCCCAGTAGTCTTTGTGTCAAATGTAGCTTCATATAACATTAAAATGAACCTAATGAGCTTTAAAAAAAATCATTATAATTTAAACGCTTAGCACATTTATTTTTTATTACTCACAAAATGTCCTTAGTGACACATTTGCATGAACCAGAGTCTCTAGTAATCTGCACCGATGAGTTGATAAATAGAATGTTGTTTAACTTTAGACACTGTCAACATGCAAGTGGTCAGTATATCTTTAATTGACTTGTAATAAATTTTGCATACATTGTTTTTTGTTGGGGTTTGAAATATTGTACAATCATGCAGAATCTGCTGGGAACAAAATGCAGTTCTGAATTGCATTATTTTATTTGGTTTCTGGGCAGTGGATTTTTTATTTTACAAATTTTAATTAAACAAGTGAACCAGGAAATTTGTTTTGGGACAGCCTATTTTATTCTATTTTCAAACTGTTTTCTACAAAAGGAAAGAGGCTCCATAGTTTTTTTTTATATTTGCAATTCTTACCTAGGTCAAAAAGGGACTTGTGAGTAAGACACACACAAGAAACTTCCAGATCCTAGATTCAGATCATCATTTGCTGAAGAGAAAAGAGTCTTCCAATTTGGTTGTGAGTGTGTCAGAGTAATGCTGGCTGAGTTAACAAGTCACTAGCTAACTCTAGGTGCAGTAAAAAGCTTTCTGGTAAATGTCTAATGCCAGAGATAGACAAATGACCACTCCACATGTTTGAAAGTCAGGGCAACATATGCAAACCCAACCTTTAAATGCAGCCACTCCGGCTGAAAACTGACAAGCTTTGACCTAGACATCACTTCAAAGAAGAGTAATATTAAAATTTATCATTAGAAAAATGCCCCAATTTCTATCCATATAACTTTCTTGCTGATGTTTTTTTTTTAAATAATACATAAATTCAGTAAATCTAGAATGAATTCTGAGAAATATAACTCTGACAATATGAAGATGTATGGCTTACAGGTGCAAAAGATTGATGCACCATTTCTGTTTCCTGTAGATGAGGTAAAATGATAATCAGAATTGAACAAAATACTGTGCATTATCCATTTGTGTAAAGATAACTTTCGACATCTTTAGCCAGAATGTGACCCATTTAAAAACCTTAGAGGAAACCTTACCCACATACTGAGAAGCAACAAGCAGCTGGTGGTAGAAGACAGAGTGCATTATGGAAATTCACACAGGATAAAACCATGACCTAAATCTAAACTACATGCCCAGATATATATATTTCAACTTCTCTCAGAGAAAATAAGGAGGACAGGCAACATTGCATTTGCCAAATTAATACAGAGAAAACAGGAGACTTTTCCCCATCAGAAAGAGCCAATGTGTAAAAGCAAGAATCATGCAGTGGAGTGCAATAAACAGCACCTTTGGCCTGTACAAAAGACAAAAGGACAGGAAGTTCCTTTTTTTGTTTGTGGAATATTGTTTTTGCAGAGAGAGGCAGCTGAGAAAGCAAGGACAGAGGATTTCTTCTAGGCACCTGGGCGGGGCTTGGGGCCTGAAGGATGAAACGAGGGGCGGATGGGGGAAGTAAATGCCAGCACCCTGCTGAGTAACAGCCATGAAGGCCTTTTGACTCGGTTGCCATGCTACTGACCCTTTGGTTGCAGGTATCCTCTCCCTCAGGCTCGCAGATGGAGGGGGACTCTTGTGATATGAGGAGGAGTAAAGCACTAGAGAAGAAGCAAAGCGAAGTTCTCTCCTCACAGTATTGGTGGGGGTGTGTGTGGGAGGGCGGTGAGGGGGTTTGTCTGTGGACAGCAGGTGGTGGTCGGAGTTGCGGCGGTCTACCTGTCTTTCCATCATGTGCCTGAAGGGATAACAAGATTGGTGGAAAAGAAACCACGGAAAACACACTCCCTAGAGTGCCTTTTCCTGCTTGAAGGCACATCGCTTTGGGGGAATGAGTGCCATATTTTGTATCAAATAGATTGAAAAATGTAGATGAGATTCTGTCATTTAAACAAACCCTAAGAAAAATGAAACATTTTTATTTTAACTTAAATGTACCTTTATTAATAGAGTCCAATTCCTTAGGGATCGATTCACATCTGGAAGTCAGGGGAAAGCTGCACGTAAGTAGTAGAATGATGGAGAGGAGAGCTGCAGGGAGTGTGAGAAGGCACCCGGGTGTAGTTCTTGACTGATTTATGAAGGCACATGTACACATGGTGACAATGTAGGTGGAAGCCAGGTTTGTGTGCGTGTGTGTATGTGTGTGTGTGTGTATTGGAAATTTGTGTTGCCAGTATTAGTTAAAACCATCAAGTTAGAAAAAAACTAATTCAGCTCTTTTAAAGTTTAGTTACCTCTTCCTTCTGCAGTAGTGAAATAGATCTTACAATGGGCTGTTTAATGTTTCGATGGGCCCAGCCACTAAATGTCATGCAGCATGGGAACAGTTGCATATTTAAAATGTTTAAGCTGCGAGTGTTATTTACACTTGTGCTGACTAACGGTATAAGAGCAAATGTTGTAGATTAATATTAATGTGAACAGAGCAAATATGTTTGGGATCAGTTGCCACATCCTTTAAAAATAGGCACATTATTTCAACACTTACTGAAAACAAATCTCAATTTAGGCTTTATTTAAGACATTTGATTTCTGTTTCTATGTGAAGGTCACCCTAGCGCTAAACTTGTGAAATAGAGCTCCACATTTTTCAGCGTGAGCTTGTCCATCAGTGGAGGCAAACAACAAAATATTTAGATACATTTTCACCCAAGCAATGAAAAAATAGATCCCCCAGGGGTACACATCTTACCTCAATTCCACTCTTGTCAGGTAGATGCAAAGCTGAGGGGTATGTGCTGCAACAGACAGAAAGCCATAAAAACAGGCAGAGAGCCAACAAAGAAAAAGAAAAAGAAACGCAAAAGAAAAAACGCAACCATGATGTATTTAGTTATCCATTCTATAGGAAAGCAATTACTTCTGTTGTGATCTGGTGCTGTATAGATAAAAATTATTGATAAAAAATAAAATAAAATTAAATAAAATGAACTTGACCTTCTTGGGACGTCAGGGTTTGTCCTGATATAATGGTAGGGGAAACACTGCTTTTGGTTTAAGTTCTGACAGTCATGAGGTAAGATATTCGGTCTTTTCGAGAAGCCAAATCAGACATTAATAATAACGTATTAGCCGAGAAAATGTATTCATGTCTTTAACCTTTCACCTCCCTTTTTGGGCCACACGTAGCTCTTTATATGTTAACGTGCTGTGACTTTGATTATGTGAGTGTACAGCAGTTTCAGGGAGTCTGAATTTAGTCTATGAATGATGCATGTGGAAACAGCAGAGGTTACGGTGTGATTCTTCTTAGCTCTATTGAGGAGGATAATGTTGACTGGTGATAGCAGGCCTTTGATCCGTGACCTATTGTGAGTGTAAAATCAGAAATGCTCGGCATTTTCTTTTGATAATGCTGAAGTAAATAAATTCCACATTGCTGTTGCTTATCACATTGTATATAAGCATCGCTTTAAAGGTGCTGGCTAAGGCTGGAGCTCGGGTGATTCTAAATAGCTTTAGGTAAAGATTTTTCACAGTGGATTACTACAATGCACAGTGATCTATATTTTGCTGGATTCCTGCCTATACTTTATTTATAGATGATAATACGCTGGCTAGAAACTATTGGGTTGATTTCATATTGGTCTGTTATCGCTCATGATGGGTTGCTGGTATTATTGGTTGGATAAGTCAAAGTTAAACGAGCCAGAGTGTTTTTACCACATACTGTCCACGGGACTAAGCTGAGGTGCTCTGGGAGTATTTAGTGCTGTGCTGAGCTTGTAGGAATTATTACTGAGGCTCAATATTCTGTATTTCCCCTGTTAGAGAGCAGGGGGGGAAAAAAAAAACCGATAGAGCAAGCGAAGGAGAATAAAGAAAAGGGTGAGAGGTAGAGGGAGTCCTGTGTTGTTGGCAACCATGGGCTATATCCGGGCAGTCTACAGAGACAGGCACGCTTTGTCTCCAGCGTCATTTGCAGCTTAAACAAACAGGTGTGATGCAAGAGCCTCTCAAACAAACACACCGCCGCTCTTCAAAGTGCAGACAGGAAGAGAGAGATGAAGCAGAGGAGAGTGAAGAAATAATGGGGAAGGCTTGGGCAGTCAAGGGAGGAAAAGGGAATATGTGGACGGATGTTGAGTACAAATGAAAATATTCTTTTTATTCTGAATTTATGTTAAATACTGATACTTACCTTAAAGCTTTCCACATATTTCGAGCCTTTAGTTCTATAAATATATATTTTTATTTCAGAGTTCACAGTTTTGAAAATAAATTGGCCCCTTTTTTTATCCCACCTCCTCTATTTCCACTCATTCACTGTAGTGCTGACAGCCTCTTACCATCTCTACTCCTTCATCACACTTCACACTCTATCTCTCTCATTGCCCAGCACCTCTGCTCACCCTGTGAACTTCACATCTAAACCATACTGATATGTTAACTCTAAGAGTTTCTGCTCTTCACCACTAAACATTTCTTTAAATACACATTTGATCCTCCCTCCAGTATATTTAGAATTTATGTAGATGACCACAGCAAAGGGAAACAGTTTATCTTAACAAAAATAACAGCAGATTACAGTCTTTGTCTCGTTTTTCTCGAATACACTGTTTAAAACTTGCTTCAAATCATGATTATAAATGTCCCTCTTTATGTTGCATTGGGGAGCTTTCACAGACAATATAAATCATTAGACATTAATAAATTGAAAGGAACATCAGGCTTATATCCTTCCACTGGATTTGTATCCATGTTGAAGCTCAATCCCTGACATAACCAGTTCCTCCCTTTGGCCTAGCAAAGACTTGATGCTACAGTAGCACCAGGTTTTTAGCTCTGGAGTCAGTGCTTTGGCAGCAGAAACTAAAAAAACTAGCTTTTAAGGACACATTCACACCACCCTTTTGAATTCGAATCTTAGTCTGTTTGCTTGGAAAGTTGACTTTGTTAACAATGTTTGTGTGTCTCGTTTTCTCCTTCAGTAATTCTTGATGCAGCACTGCCTTTGGCGGGGAGTGGGACACGCTGTTTTAAAGGTCCGATTTGATCGAGTTGTCCAGTGTGAATGCTGTAACTTAACCAAGTCCCCAATCGTGTTTTATTTCATTCCAACCCGAAGACAGAGAGAAAAAGGATGTAGTGAAACACCTAGCATAGATCACAGGCCTAACAGACATACTAATGCAAACTATCATCCAAGCAGAGAGAAGGTCCGACTTCTCCCAACACATCCTGAGCTCATAGGCTCAGTAGAGGTTATTTTATCGGAGGTATATGAGATATAATGATACGTCAGTGAGATCTGCTGGGACAAGAGGAGCAGGTAGTGCAGTAGAGCAGAGGGCTGATTTATGGGCAGGATAAATGATGCGGTGGGTGTCTGCCTCTGTAATAGCACTGTGCTCTGCACGCCGCACTTTCACTCAGCTGTAGTTTATAGTGTGATCTGTGGTGGGGATAAATGTCAGCTTGGCTTATCTAAGAAGATATGATGTGACTTTAAACTGACTCCTCTCAAGCACTTTGACATGTGTTTAAAAGAAACTGTTAATGACAAATTCACAAAATGCAGAAAAAGAGTTGGAAAATTGGGTCATATTGTTCATCTCAGATGCAGTGCAGTGCAACAAGGCTTCATCATGGGCTACTTCCAACTCACCATTAGACTCTATCTCTCTCTCTCTCTCTCTCTCTCTCTCTCTCTCTCCCTCTCTCCCTCTCTCATCTCTTACACGAGAAAGAGTATTCTAAGCAAACTCTCAAAAGCATGCTTTCTTCCTTTGATATTCATAAGGTTAAACATGTTAGTTGGCTTGAAAAATGAAACCAGAACCTACCATAGGCTTCTAGGCTGTTGTTCAATAGTTAGAGCAGTTATTGTATGAAAGGAGGTGTATTCTCTTTTTAAAAATGAATCTCCCCACCATGGTGAAAGCTGAGCCAAAGAAGCCCATTTACTGCTGTATCTGTGGGGCAATATTGAATCAGCGAGGGGTGAGAAGTGGAATCCCATTGCTTGCTCTGAGCACAATCTTAGATGAGTGCATATTATCCCTGTATATTTCGTGCAGTGCTTAGCAGTTAATCTCAGGCAGGTATAACATTGGTGTATCTACAACGCTGCAACACAGAGACACTTGGCAGGATATTAACAGCTTCAAGAGAAAATAGATTGTGTTAGTGGGAAATGGTAGAGAAGTTTCTTAAGATTTGTTGATCAGTGGACATGTGTTAGTGACTTCATCTCTTACTAGGTGTTTAAATTATGTTTAAAGGTGTATCAGGAGCATGTGTGCTTTATGACATTTTTTAAATAAACAAGGAAGCTAGAGGGAAAAATGTAAGTGTGTCACTGTGGTTTAAATTGTGTATTGACATTATCTAGGTATTGGCTTGTGGGTTTCCCTGGGGGTGTGTGAGGATAAGCAGGTGTGACACTAGGGATTGCCGTTTTTCTTCCCTTGGCCTTGTCCCTCATATTGTGTATTGCCCTGCCTCTAACAATTGGCAAACAATAAGATATGGATTTATTTTCCTAACAGTACTCATGCCTTACCTAGAACAGAGTAAAGAATTATTTTTCACAGGTAACCAGGCCTGTCGGTAACACATACTGCTATTTGTGGCGAGTGGGGAGGGTAAACTATGTGTTTATCATATAATCCACTCCTCCCTCCCTGTGTGTACGGTAATATTGAAATTAAAATCAGTGGGTGCCAAACACTGCAGATGACCTGGTAGGTTTGCTTTCCTTGCAGTTTTGCTTGCTAATTTCTATGCCTTGGCCTCCCTCTCGCATCCTGGTAATGAGAAAATGTGCTGTTGTCTTTGTTTACTGAGCCCGTCAGTCTGGCTGCAGCTCTTCACATTGTTTGAATATAAACAGGAGCAAAATTATTAGCTCACTTGGAGTGTTACTCTAAGTTACATGAGCACACAGCATTTAGGGCAGCCCAGGGTTCTGTAAAAAACAGAGATATAGTGAGCGCAAACACCATGCAGGATTTGATAGCTGAAAACACATATGCAGCTCCTAATTGCTGTAATCGGACAAATTGTAAAAATGTAAAATAACTTCCTGGGTTGATTCAGTAAAATGCAGTTGCAATGCACATCGAACATTTGTGATATCTGTGTTTGATGCAGTTTCAAGACAAACCTTCAATTATTGTTTTTTTCTTCTTAGTGATAATTTTCTACACAAAGAAACAGCAAATTGAGACCCATCTCACACCAGATAGACTATACCGTCAAAATGAAGTGTTGACGCAGCTATTTCAAATAAATGGGTGGCACAGTATTTAAAATACTTAATAATTTTGCTACTTGTTTTTTGCATTGAGATGCCTCAGATTGAATACAGTTGACTTATTGGAGAGGAAATTTGCCTGTCAAGATTATATCAGTTTTCTTTTAATATATATGCACAGCTGTTTCTCCAGGAAATTGCTGTTTTATTTATTATTTATTTATTCATTTATTGTGTTATTAGATTTAATAGACTTAGAAAATGAAACGCCTGTCATACCATATGATAGACTAATAGATTTCCTTTTTCTCTTTTACATATTTCAGTACTAAATTAGAGATAAACAGTAAAAGATTGTTTAAAAAAATTGCATTACCATGCTTGGAAGCTGTTACTGGTCTGCAGCATAACTGTGAGGGAAAAGACCACAAGATAAGAAATCCCAGCTTTTGGCTCTGACCCTCATGCCTGCTGAGACAGCAAATCCAAAATCTGAGGTTGAGGATTTAATCAGTATGGCACAACAAGGCTTGAAATCCTGGCTTAAACATTTGTTTGGAAGAAAGTTAAAGTACTTCTTTGGTTTTCTTTATGTGTGTGTATAGCACAAAGCTAACACAGAAACCTCTGAAGCAGCAAAGCGTTGCCATTTACTGGAATACAGAGAAGTTAAGACATACATTTTAGATATTTAATTAGTCAGTCAACAATATATTTGTTTGTTTTATTTGTTTATTTGTCACCCCACACACACATGACATTGTCACAGTTTTCCTTTTAGCTGCGAGCTATAGCTCACCTTCCCAATCATCAATCTGATAAGCACCACAAAGAGGAATCATGAGGTAGTGGGGCTGTAAGCTAAAATAGCACAGGGTTCAATGTGAGAAAATCCATTTACACCACTCTTAGTCTGATAACAAATATTGATACTTGGTGCAAGTGCATCAATACCTTTAAGCCAGAGGAAATATTGTAATATAACACCATATTGATGTTTGTCCAAACTCTGTTTAACGCCATAATTTCGAAGACAAATAGGGAAGTAAGTGAATGGCTCAACACTACTTAAAAGGCCATTTTAACGATTTTTTATTCAAACTCCATTAATTAAATCTGGTATAAAAATGGCAACTTTGAGTACCAGCAGAATACAACGCCACTGTCTCTTACTTTACTTGCATTTACTTTGCTTGCTTGTGACTTGCATTAGTTACAGGTTGTTTGATGTTTAGAAAAAGAAAAGCTCTATAGATCAATAGAAACTCAATTCAGCAAATTTCATCAAGATTTATGCAAAATATTAAAATTATTATATTAAGTCATTCAAATGTGTCAAACAACAATATGCATGAGCACCCAAGTATGTGCTCAGGGTATGCAGGTTAAGTGTTAAGATTATGTTTGGATGTAAATAGCTTTTTGCTTCATTATCTGCAGTGTTCTGCTTTTATCACCCACAGTGGTCAGAATATCCCTGAAGGGACAAAACAGATTCCTTTTACACGCCTGGACATTGCATTTCCTTTAATTTAAGTATCAGTTATCAATATGGGTCATGTTGACAATATTCTTTTTACCTGCCAACATTTTCCTTGGTATTTGAAATAATAATTTTAAATTTCAATTACCAAAGGTAATTTTTTTGTACATTTAGTTATGTAGTAATTACTTTACAAAAGTCTTTTCTTGACTGCAAAATTATCAAAAGTCAGCAATAACCAGGTTTAAATAAAAATTATTATTGAAAATCTGTTTGTCTCTGATGTCTAAACAGATAAAATCAGCATCAGATAATTATATGATTTCCAATGATACCAAATTTGCAGCAGATTTTATGGTATGTTCTCCTGCTTCGCTGCACAAGCCCTTCTCTTAATCACTGTCAACATTAGCGACCTGCACATCGTTATGGATATGTTTTGTTATTTCACACCAGCTCCTACACTTACAATCATCTTAACAAAAATAAAAAGGTCACAACCTGTCAGCACAA
Organism: Melanotaenia boesemani; assembly: GCF_017639745.1. Classification (NCBI taxonomy): domain Eukaryota; kingdom Metazoa; phylum Chordata; class Actinopteri; order Atheriniformes; family Melanotaeniidae; genus Melanotaenia; species Melanotaenia boesemani. The sequence continues at coordinate 6,093,449 of NC_055696.1, forward strand.
TCTGGTCTTCTTTGTAATATGGTCTCATTCCGTTTCATTAGTTGATTCATTTACATGACAGCTGTCCTCATGCATGCTGTAGAGAGCCTGGAGGTGCTCTGCAGCTGATTGCCACCTGCGGTGGGAGTTTGTTATTTGAACCTGTGGTCTAGAGTTCCCTCTCTGGCCTTCTGAAGAGCACTCAGTGCTGACCCTGGCTGGTTTAGTCATCATGCTGAGGCTAACGGTTCAGTTTAAATATGAATATCTACTCACACATGGTTGCTTGTTGAAGTTTGTGTGTTTATTATTGTGAACTCTTACCTGAGTCAGTGGGCACATTTAGAACTACCTGATTCATGAACCTAAAACTTCAGCTGTTAAACATAGTACAAATCCAATATGAAGTTATAATAACTCACTGCTGATTGGGGTTAGGAAAAGCCAGCAATGCTTTGCTTTTTGTCTTCCTTTATTGTAAGTGAACATAAATTAGACTGATTCTGGATTTATAAGCTGCAAACATATAATCAGCCTGCATAATCATTTAAAAAGGTTTCAGACTGTAGTGAACTTTGAAAATCCTGAACAAAAGCAGGACTTGAATGGCTTTAATGACTGGTTACAGCTTACTCAGAAAATGTGATCTCTGTAGCTGTTTCCACACTGTTTTGCAGTGGAGCCCTGAAATTTTGTAGGCATTTTTTTGAAAAGGTTGCATGTGAGAACGCAAATGCCTGTTCTCAGTTTACTCAGTGAGTTACCAAGTTATAAATATGAAGAATGACAGAGTGAGACCATGTGTGAATGGAGCAGGTAATCTTCAGGGGATATCACTGTGAACGAATGTGCCTGCTGGTTATGGTTGCTGCTTCATATTCTTCTCTGCTGGCCTGCATGTTGCTTTTTACTTGCTTGTGGATATTGCAGATATGTAAAAAAAAATGCATCTAATAGTGATATCAACAAAACAGTCATCTTCAGGGCTGCCTGTGAAGCCTCAACCACTATTTGTGATGTGCTGTGAGCTAAATACTTAGAACTCTGCAGCATACTTTTTGCATAGCGTCCTGCCTCCTGTGTGCTTCACTGAGCAGCTGTGACGAGTATTTCCAGTTGGGACAATTTGACTCTCACAGAAACTCTCCTCTGTGGAGTGCATGTAAGATCAGGCAAATGCAAAGAAGGCCTTTAACCTGATTCTCCAAATATTCTGCAGCATTTATGTCTCAAAGCACTTTTTCATAATTCATTTCCTTGACCCTGACTAGAAGTCTCTGTTCTTGTTGTTTCTTGATTAGTTTGTAAAGTAATAATTATGCATGGTGAGTGATCATTCCCACCATGCAATAGAGGCACAGGTATACTGCTTGTACTAGCTGTACAGACTGCAAAAATAGCCAATCCAGTAGAGCTATAAAAAGCATCAAAGAGACCAGAGGGTAGTACGTGTGGATGGTCATACACTGTAACCCTGAGTTCTGTGGATGCAGACAAGCTTTGCCAAAAGGCTCTATAGTTTGTTTACAAAACTTATCCACTCCATTGAGTAATTTATGTTTATGTAGTCAAGCCATTGAGTTTGCTTACCTTTTTGATCCTCTTTTGATCCTGAGCTAGTCTTCTTTTTATTCATTAACAGATGTTGCAGAAGTCAGTGTATCTGAGAAGTGCAACCAGAGCTGTGCAATTTGTAATATTATTGTTGAATATTGCAATAAAGATAGAACTTGCAATATATATACAAATACTTCTCTCCACTGCTGCACCTGTGCATACCAGTTAGTAATATGCATAAAAGCAAAACTTCCTCGAAATGGAATGCAGCCCTCAATACACATGGGCATGTCCTATTTCTTGTTAAAATGTCATTGCAATATTAACATATAATAATTGCAGGGTATAGCATATTGTGAAACAAGCTGACATCAACAACTAAAGCAGTCATACATGGGTATATACATAAGATGCCATTCCAGTGTTATTTAATGGCTTTGGTATGGGCCAACAAGAATCATCAACTAGTGCTGTTTGTTAACCAGAAGTCTTCCTGCTTTCAGAGGGTTTAGGAGCTTGTGCTGAGGTACTGTACATCTAATAAACCCTCAACTGATTATCAGCTCATGCAGCGATCCTAGTTATTTTCAGAGTTCTTTTGAGCATCCTGATAAGTGAACCATTAATGAGCAGTTTGAGATTCAAGCATATGTTCTTTGAAGTCTGCTTAATTGCACTCCATATATATATATATATATATATATATATATATATATATATATAAGAAGAGACGTATGCAATGATCGCCCAATGACAAATGGCCAGTGATTGGAGGGTATAGACTTAAGACAAGGATGAACTTACACTGGAACAAAGACACTGGCCTCTGTCCCTCTGCCCACTAGGTGAGTTGTGTTAATGTAATGGCTGCATCCCTCCAGGGGGTTGATGAAGCAGTGGCCCACGTGTATTTCCAGAAGAGTGAGTACCTGCACCGATGCACAGCACAGTATGTGCTACATTACCATCATAGAACACAGCCTCCCCAGTTTGCTCCATCAGCTCTGTAATCTCAGAGCTTCAAAGCTCTTTATTGTCCTTCTCCAAATAATTTCAAAGTCACTTATTTTCATGAGTCATCCCACCCTGCCTCTTGATAGAATTCCTGCTGTATGTTATCTTTTTCCTCTTCCTTCACTTTTCACTGTTTGTTTACACACAACTAGGGGCTGCTGTTTTCTGAAGTGTTCCCAATGATAATGACTGCTGCAAGATAAAAAATTATTTTTAGGACATTGTGTGTGCATGTTACAGAGCACCAAGGCAACACTTTAAGTAGATTCACACACTAATGCACTGCCTTTCAGTTCTGACAGTGTTTAACGATATATAGGACAGGCAACATTTTATTAGTCAACACAGGACTTTTAGATGTCTTTTTCATACCCATAAATATTGACTCAAAGCTTTTAAGTTACTTAGCATGAAGCGAAGTGGAGGCAACTACAAAACTAGTCCACCATTTTTTCCTCTGCGTCAAATGTCTATTTGCACAGGAGCTGCTTTTTCATTTACCAGCTACAATCCTTCTTCTTTGTTCAGTTTAATTTTTAAATAGATCTATTTAGCTTGACTTGTCTAAGAATAAAAAGCAAAATAGATCTCGAATCTCGATTAGAACCCTGGAAAGCATGAATTTAATAGGTGATCCCTGAAGCTGGTAAATCTTTTTTAATTGCTCCAGACATACAGAGTAGGTTCAATGGGAATAGCAGGAGAACCCACTGTGATGCAGGCAGCACAAACACAGTTAATTGTGCCAATTCAGCTGGGCCATTCTAGGACACAGTTGAGGGGAAAGTGCAAAAATGGGCTGTGTTAATTGAGTGTGTGGGCTGTATGATTTTTTTTTTAAATGGCCGTGTTAATTATTCTTTAAGGAATGGGTCCCCAGTTAGTGCAGTCAGGTATGGCTCTTTGTGCTACTCAGGGCACGGCTGGCAGTGGTTATTAAGCGAGTTATGCGCACAGCTTTCATGTAAATGTCATCAGCAAGGTTCTGTATTTGTTGATGCTCTCAGATTAATCAGTCATTCCCACCAAAGAGGATGCACACTGATGATTTTTTTCTTTTTTTTAATTTTATGGAAACATGAAAGCTTTGCCTCCGTCAATACCATACAATTACACTTTGTCTGAGTAGAAATGTTTAGAAAGGCTACAACCTCTTTCAGATATACACTTCTGTCCCTTAATCTCACAGTGGCTGAATGTGTTGGTTTCATATTTGAAAGAGCAGCCTGATCACTTCTCAGGAAAAACTGCAAGGTCACTCTCACTATATTTGATTCAGTGGCTGATTCAGTGGCTAACTATTAGACATCACTTTCCATACATCTCAAATCTGAGCTACATGTTGTGAATTTTTTCATGAAGGACCATGCAAGACTTTTTCTTTACTGAGTTATGGTCTTACTTATGGGATGTCTCTTGGCCTGACACACACACAAAAAATGAAAAGAAATTATCATGGAGAACTCAGCTGAATTGACACTGTGTTAGCAATTAAGCAGTTTAAAGAAGCTGTGCTTGTTAATGAAGGTACAATAAAACCTTTGCTGGAATGAAGCAAGAGGCCTTTTTTTCACCACCATTTCAATAAAAATGTAAAAAGGATCATTTTAAGCTGCATCTTTTCCCCATTGGTATGTGGGGAAAAGTGATATGGTACTCATAAAAAAAATGCTTATTTTAAGTTGCTACATCAACATAACAGAAGGAATAAATATTATAATATTGTGCTACAGCTCTGTCACAATTGCATGCCTGTAAGAACCAATGAAGATTGTAATTTTGCTTTGAGCTGTGATTTATAATCCTTAAAAATATCAGTAGTAAAACTTTTCCTTTTACGTTTTTAACACTGCAAATCATCCACTGGATGTTCTAATGTGATTATCGATAAATGCCCTTATGCATGCCTCCCAGGAACAGAAACTTAAAGATCCCATCCTAATCTGACATTGTGCAGTGCATATGACTATACAACACACAGACAGTTTTTCTCAGATATAGGAGGAAAAGGATTCTAATGAAATCTTAATGTTTCTCTGTTAATGCTGGACAATTAAGTGGGCAGTTTCTTGCTATTTAGCCTTATGAATTTGAATCTTTGGGATATACAAGACTGAGTGGCTGCAGTTATTTTTCATGGTGGGTAAATATCACTCTGTGCACCTTAAAATAATCAAAAAAGGCTCTGTATTAGTTTTCCTGCTAGAGTAACTGATTGGTAGAGGATGTGTCATGGATATTTAACAGGATTAAAAGACAAGAATTGGTGAAATATTTTTATATGTCCTTAATAAAAAAATCCACTAACTCTGGTCATGTGGTGACTTAAGTGTATAAAGTGTTGATAACTATATTGTTTTTATGAAAGAGTGTTGACTGTAATGTTCCTTTGGTCTAGTTAACAATGTTATTGTAGACATCTCCCCAGGCAAGTGCCCTTGTGAACTCTGCTCCACAAATGGTCGAGCCATGGAAAAAGAGTTATATTTAGAAAGTGTGGGTGATGCTGGTAGCTCTGGTGCCAGCAAGAGTTGCATTTGTATCTTAAAGCCACCTGCTACCTATGAATGATTAACTCCCACAGACCCAGTGCAGAAGATAGTCGTGCTTACAAGAAAAGTAACACGGTTTTATTGATCTACAGTAGTTATTTCAAAGCTAACCACTGCTAACAGGTCTAGAAGATTTCCTTTTTTCTTTTCTTTTCTTTTCGTTTTAATGCTATTAAGGGTTTAAACACAACTTTATTGAGGCTCTCTGTGTCAAGAGGCCTAATTATGTCTACCAAGACTCATCATCTTAGATTAATGAATATTCCTGGCTACTGCAGCCAGCCCATTCTCTGTATGTTGCCAGGGAGTTCAATGTTTTTTTCTGACCCTTTCTCTGTAGTTACAGGCTAATGGAGCTATAAGCTATCATTGCTAACGTCTTCTGGGTACAAAATCATTCATCACCTACCAATGGACAGAATCTTTAACAACCTCTAAGTCTAGTAGACCCTGTGGGATTCGTGGTGCTTTAAAAACCTCATAGTTCAGCACTTAATACTGTCTCATTGTCTGTTAGCAACATCTATAGTTAATTGTGAGCTAGGCTTATAAATGAAGTCACTCTGTTTTGATGGACACTTTGGGTTTAAGTAACTTGTTATCATCCTTTTCTCCACTTTGGAAAATGGTTATCTGTTATGGAACCTCTCTGTTTATAAATAACTTTGGTATCGTTGAGAGGGCTTAACCAATGTCTTTCTCAGTGAAAGATATATCTCTGTATGAGGGTAGAATAACAAAAGGGAAAGCCTGAGGGAAGAGAGCTGAACATTTATACAGGTAAGGATGAAGTTGTACCTGCTGTTTTAAACTCATCATAGTCATTTCTGTGTCACTGGATCTTATCTACCATAAGTGCTGATTGATAGTTTTTTTTTTTTTTTTTTTTTTTATCTGCAAGCATAACATTTTAAGAGGCAATCTTTTACTAGATGGCTACCTTAACCTTTGACTTATATCTACTAAAACACACAGCAAGTCATCCAGTGGCTATTAATTTTTTCTTTTGTACTATTCCAACCCCTCAGGTATGACAGTATGTGTTTAGTTGGGGGGGAAAAATAAAAAGAAATAAAGAAAAAGAGAGGAAAAGAGAGGTAGACAGTGGTGGTCAGATAAAAGAGATAGGCTCTCTGGGCTGTGTGAGATGGTCAGATAAAACATGACACGGTTCTTTGAGGTGGAGTGTGAAAAAGGAAAGTGAAAAAAGCAGAGTGCATGGATGCCAGGCCAAAGCTTTGTTAAAACAATGATAACACTTGAAGTATGTTTCTGTGCCCAGTGAGGCTTTCATCATTAAAAAAAAAAAAAGAAAAAAAGACAGAAACAAGGAAACACTGTAGGAGGAAATATTTAAGATAAAAAAGCGTGGTTGTTCTTATTCCTAGTTCCTTTAAGTTGTTTGATTCTAGTTACTTTTATGAGCTGCTGTAACCAGTCTTGAAGTGCTTGATGCTTCCGGTTTGTTTCCAGCGCTGTACTCTACTACATCCGAAAAAAGGGCTAAAACATGATGCAACACCTGAAGCCTTTCCTTTACACACAGATGCCATATTTATTGAAACACATGAACCAAGGAAGAGTTTCATCTCGGACACATGAACAACAGTAAATATGACTCATTTAACAGGATAATACCTTATTTTATTTGATCTTTTCCTCAAAGTTGGTTTGTAAAGTAGCTGTTGGCCAGAACACTCTCTGTTTGGTGAGTGTTATTTCTGTGTTTTGCTCTGGTAATTTACAGCTGATGTTCAAGCAGTCATTGATTGGCGGCTTTCCAGTAGGGATATCATGATTATACTTTTTCTTGGGATAATTATTGTCAAAGAAATAATCACGATTTTACAATTATTCTGTTAATTCTGTGTTAATTTCACTATAAATGTATGAAATCCCAAGAACACTCCTTATAGATCTTTAAGTTTATGTATTAATCTTTTGATGTCAATATAACAAAATAATGGAAGCAAAGTTAAGTAACTAAGAAGTTCTATTCTGACTAAATAATCTCTGCTATGTAAACAGTAAATAAATACTACATATTAACTCAGGATATTGCTCAGAAAAACCAATGGAAATGGCTACAAGATCTATTCTACTTCTGGTTTCTTATTTGAATTATAAAAATGTTTTTGAACATTTCTTTTGAAACTGAGTTGAAAATTTTGAAACAGGAAAAAAAACCCAAAAACAAACAAACAAAAGAACCAAACAAAATAAAAAACACACATTCAGCTTCTGACTTCTGGTTGACCTTTAGCAGAATAGTTGTTGTTTAAGACATAATATTGAAAAAATGACAATATACAAAAAAAAGACCACTAATCAGTCATTAAATGCTTTTTCTTCTACAGCCCTGATGACTAAAAGACATAATGAGTCACTGATATTTGAAGAATGAAACTGTCCACAACAAAAGCAATTCCGTTTTTGTTTTCCGTATTGTGTATATATATAAAAAAAACCTAAAGCTGACAAGGATGACTTAATCTCCTCCCCTGCCACAATGTCCCACTGAGGTTCTCCTCTTCTTCAACTCGCACAGAAACGAAAACAAAGCAAAGCAAATGGCAACATGTGGTTTTGGTGGAACTTTGTTTTCGTTGTGCTGATCTGCCTTTACGGTTCAGACATAATCTTTAATGGGAAGTGGTGACATTACGATTCGTTTTTTTGTGTCGTTATTCCACTTGTCATCCACTAACCATGCTTGGCCACTTTAGGATCACTTCAATTCTATGGAAAACAATAATTACCTATATTAAAAATAAATCTGAGGAATTATACACAGCCAATAAACTACATTACAATAAACATCCTATGGACTTGAGTCACATGCTCGTAAGCAGCATTAGTGGCTATAGCTGTTCTCTGCTGTCAAACACCGAGCTCTCAGCACGTCTTAGCATTCTAAAATCCTAGACTTGGTATTAGCACAATCCTCCCGTAGCTAACTAATTTGCTCAGCCAGAGTTTTTGCTGTAGGGTTCATTACCTCGACTGACTCTATAAGCAGAGCCAGGCAGGTGACTTTTGTTCTTACCTGAATGACAAGAGGGTTGTTCTTACTTTATAATTAAGGCTGCTCCCCCAACACACACATACATAGTCAGAGGCTACAGCTATAACAGGAGAGCTTAAATTCATCCAGTGAGTTGCTGATGACTTGCTTACATGTAGTGTCTCTGCTTTCTTATTTGGGTAGTAAGCTAGCAGGTGAGGTCCCAGATTTGTTTTAAAGTATGTCTCCTGTTTTGTTTAAATCCATCAACAGCCTTATCTTTGTTTGGTGCTATTCAAGTATAAAATTCTAAGTACTTTTTGGATTATTTAGTGTTTGAATGGTCTTGTAAAGATGAGTTTTCTTGTTAGCATACTACATTTTAATAACTTAGCAAACAGGATTAAGTTAATTTACTGAGGGGCTACCAGGCCAAATATTGGGTCAAGCTGATACTAGAGTGCCCTCTACTGAATCACGAGGTAAACCCATACTTAAGATATTAAACTTTAGTCCATACTGGGGGGGGGGTGTCAAACTCCAGTGCTTTAGGGCCGCTATCCTGTAGGTTGTTGTTTCCCTGCTTCAACACACCTTATTCAAATCAATGGATCCGACAGTTTTTTGTCAACTTCTTCACAATGACCCAATAATTTTAATCAGGTGTGTTGGAGCAGGGAAACAACAAAATACTGCAGGATAGCAGTCATCAAGGACTGGAGTTTGACACCTGTGGTCTATACAATCTATGGTCTGAAGCATGCATCGACTGTAATGGTTTTAATTTGAACAAATTGCTGACTTTTAAAGTTTCCCCACATTCAAATGGATGTTAAAGCCATGTGGGATAAGTGACAGGCTTAGGAAACTGGGTGTGCTACAAGCTATGGCAAGGCTTATGGTGCAAAAACCCAGGAAGTTTCTCAGTTTCTGATGCTTTAGATAAAAAAAAATATTTTCTTTAGGTAAGCCCCTTCAGTCTACAGTAAAGGAATCAGTCAGCTGGATAGAACAAATTTATACACATCTGTGCATTGTTTAATTACTTTTACTACCAGAATGAAGAGGCCAAAGCTGTTAAATGTGAATTCAAGAGAACAATATAATTTCAACCATCCACTGATAAACTGTGTTTTGTAAATGAAGGGTATTTTCATCCTAAAATAACCCTTTCTAACTGCACTTATTATACCTCTCTTAAAAGCAAATATGGTTTCTCAGAATGGTTTTAAATTCACTATAGTTTGTCATTTCCTCAAAAGAGATGACTGTACCTAAATCATCCCACAAAACTGCATCCTTGAAGAGTCAACAGAAACCTGGTTTCAAAATATTTTGTATCCTTTATTGCTAAGCGAAGCAAAAATGCAAACCAAGTAAGGATAAAAGTGCAGAGTGAAGAAAAAATGGGTTGGAGCTGCAGGGGAGGCCATGAAGCTGAAAGCTCTCTGACATGATGATGCTATTTATTAAGAGTTATTTATGCAAGAATGAAGAGGTGATGGATAACAATGGGACCGCCAAGGCTCTCCTTTGTTTTCAGGGTTGATAAGTGTTCCATTGAAGCTGCGTTAGATGGTCAGCCTCACATGATTGAAGGAGAAGATAAAAGTTGGCATGTAGATAGTCACATGCTCACATCACAACCATACAAGTCTTTAACATGTATGTGAATGTAACTCTATCCTTCCCCTGTGAGCATATTGTGTTTGCAAAGCAACTTGTGCTTTTGATTACATGTGTTTGCTTGCATGTTTGCGCTAAGGACGACTGAAGACAGACAGGGTCTCAAGGGAAGGCCTGAAATCTTTGACCTGAATACATATTTTCACATATTAGTGATGAGTGAGGGAGCTCCAGTGAGACGTGACAAGGCCTGTTTTCTTGCTTGTTTACAGGTAATAAATACTCTGCACTCTGAAGTTGGAAACCGGGCCAGGGGATCATATAATATGGTGTAGGAAATACAGGAATACTCATTGACATTTAGCATAATTACCTTTATAGCTAGTGCTGTGTGTGTAGTGCCCTGGTGTTTGATGTAGTCATTTGATGAAACAGAGATGGTATTAACAACAGTAAAGACTTCAATCACTGTTGGGCTACAAATGCCAATGAGGATGTTACAATTTACTAGTTTTGGATAGTGTTATTAAAAAAATAAACATTGATCTTGTTATATGCAGTTAAAAATGCTTCAAAAGTTAAAAATGCATTTGTATGATAGTATTAATATTGTTATTATGAACCCTGTTACACAATGATTGTGTAATGCTGTCACATTTTTAAATTTGCACTAAAAGAGATATAAATGAGAAAATATGTTTTTTGTTGTTGTTGTTGTTTGCGTCCTTTAAACATAATTTATAAAATGATTGACCTGACGTCACACAACACCTGTATAAGTTTTCATTTTGGTAGTCTGTATTTATCAATTGAATAGACATTAGTATACATTAGTTTAAGTCTAGTTCTAATCAGAAGACTTGTTATTTATTTATTCATAATTTGTGGAATCAGGCTTTGTTATTGAATTTATGATTGCATTTTTGATAATTCTATTTTCTGATAATTTTCAAGGCTGCAGCTGTCACCATCTTTGCATAATGTTTCCATGACTATAGTTGTTATTCTAGTCTATCAACAGGTTAATGGAAAAGGCTCAGGGTTCATGTCCCACTGCTCTGCAGTAATACAAACAGATGGACTCTTCTCATTTTATTCCAGTTACTGCTAACCATTTTCAAACTTTGAACCGCTCCCTCTCCCGCTCGCCTATCTCTCTACAGCAGTATTGTTTTTGTAGGGTTGCACCTTAGAGAAGCTGCTATTTATTTAGTAATGTCAGTTAGCAAATCCATCTGGTAGAGGCTTTAGATTGGGGGTGTCAAACTCTGGTCCTCAAGGGACGGTATTCCTGGTTTCCCTGCTCTAACACACCTGATTCAAATCAAATAGATCCAACAGCTTCTTGCCAGCTTCTTCACATTGACCCATTAATTTCAGTCAGGTGTGTTGGAGCAGGAAAACAGCAACATTGTGCAAGATAGCAACCCTCGAGGACTAGATTCACACCTGTGCTTTTGATAAAGTGACATTGAACTGGCTCATTCCATCTGTTCATAAAACAAAAGAAAGTGATGCTTATATCCTGTGTTGCATCGGTAGCTGTAGATTAAAGTTAGCTGAGCTTCCTTTTTTATATTTCTGCTTTCCACCTGCATACTGCCTTCTTATTAAAAGTTATGCTGAACTTCAGCAGCTTTTGAACACCAATTTATTTCAGCTTAAACATTTTTGGGTAGATTTGGGTAGAACAAATAAACTAAATATGTTCTTTTGCCCTACTCTCATGAACACAATATATAAGAAATTCCTAATAATATATATTTTTTTAATTAGGCTCAAATATTTGCTTGGAGTAAAGGTGTACTCATAAGAATTTGGTCATTGACAGTTCAAAGTTTCCTCACATTCATCCCATTCTCATGAGTGCTATGTTGAATCAGGAAAGCCACTTCATACTCTTTTAATTACAAAATATTTTTTGGTAGACAGGAAGACAATATTTTACATGAATTTGTATAAAACTGGTAGATGATGGTAGTCTAGTAATACCATGTCCCTTCAGTATAAATCTGTAATGTGTTGCCAGATCTGTGACTTTTCCACATTTAGGGTGCAGTCCTCATAAAGTTAATTAGCCTCTCCTTTATCTCCCCTGCAATTTAAGTTAGCTGCCCAAGTTCTGCAAATTCTAACATTCAGGGGAGATGCAAGTCTGTTGTTAAGGTAGAGTAGTTTGTAGCTAGAAGTCAGATGTAGAGTTAGATGATATTTGCTAGTTTAAGGCTATTTTTAACATCATAATGTTGGTGTGGTATAAGCTTCTGCTCACCTTAAACAACCCTCTCTGGGCTCCACTGTGTCATAGAGCTTTAAATTTAGACCTGCCCTGAAACTCTTGTGCAGAAAAAGATGAAAAACTGTTTTACAGTTGAGCTCCACAATTCAGTACAAAATACTTGCTTTAGCAACTCTCCATTAATGTGTCTCCATACAAATCCTACTGGTATTTTTATGCTTTATCAATACCTGTGCATTTATAGTGGGTGTTGTCAAGTTCCTTAATCTTTGAGTCATCATCTTGTATGCATACATGTGAATGGGGTAGATAAAATAATAGAAAAACTTTATTTATGTAATGTTCTCATGTACTCCTATATAGACTTAATGATAAACATGAAGTAACCCTGTCATCTTAAAGACAATATATGTGGGTTTTTTGTTCTTGTTCTGTTATTTCCTATTTAGTTTTCTAGTCTTTTGTTATTTTTTTAGTTCTGTCTTGTCTTGTCTGTCTTGTCCCCTTGTGCATTCTGTTTGCTTTATTTCCTGTTCCCTGCTTCCGGTCGTTAATTGTCACACCTGCTTCTTGTTTTCTAATCAGTCCCTGTGTATATATGCTCTAGATTTTCTTTTAATTGTTGCCAGCTAATTATGTGTTTTAGTCTTTAGTCATTTAGTCATGCATCTTGTCATTTCCATAGTCTTCGTTTTGAGTTAGTTCTGTCAGTCTTCTGCTAGTCTTCAGTTGTGACTTTTGTTTCATTAAATCTTTTTACGTCTTACAAACATCCACCTGTGTCCCTGCAGGTCCTGCCTTTTGGGTCTAACTTGATTGTCTCCTGTTGCCACAATTCATGACAGTCTGTCAGCTTCTGTTTTGCCATAACAGAAATATCTCACAATGGCAGACCTTTTAGGAATCAGGTGAATGGTTAAAAAAAAATTATGAACAAATGGATAACCAGCTCATGTAGAACTACTCTACACTACGTTGCACTCTATGTCACTGTAGTTGAGATAATGTTTTGGGACAAATTGTTACACAAGGTTTAGAAAGGACAAAATTACTCCCAGAATATCTGCCCCACTTTCATCTATCGCTTTGTCTACAGAAAGGGGCACGTTTTTTTTTTTTCTTGGTGTTTTGAGCTGCAGGTGTGTTCAGTTGTGATCGTCAGCAATTGGATATGAAGGGGACTGCCAACTCCAAGTATGACCTCATTAATTACATCTGTCAGTGATTCCCTGCAGATCTGTCTCCTGCTCTTCACATCCTGCCACTCAGCCAGCCAACCAGTCAACCAGTCAGTCAGGAAATTTTCTGCTGGGGGTTAGACAACCTGCCGGGCTTCTGCTCATAACACTGGCAGGTGGGATTGGGGGGAGAGAAAGAAGAGGAAACATTAAGGTTGGGGAGGGGCAGACAGCTAGTGAAACAGATGAACACATTCATGCGAACTCACTTCCGTTTGAGTACATAAAAATGCAGACACACACAAGCAGACACCTTCGCAGAGCAGCCGGAAGAATTTGATCTTTATTTAAATCCTTAAATTATAGTTGATTAAAAATTCATGGGGAACCGTTTATATGAAAGCTGGGTGCTGTGCAGACTGGCCTGTGATGTCTAATTGGTCTGAAGGTTGCCAACCCTTTGAACAAGTCAGGACGGAGAGTTGTGGCAGCCTGCGCGCTTTGAATGAGGATTTGAGTGTTTACCACCCACGTACCCTTCATCTCTCGTCTCTTTTACTGTCCTGCTTTTCTGTACAGTACAAGGGTTGTTAAACCTTGAAAAGTTAGTGATACAGACAATAAGAGTCGGTACTGAAACAGACAAATGATTCCTCTGTATTAAAATATTCATAATGAGCCCAACCTTTTGAATCAGCTTTGGATGCAGTAGGCGGACAAAACTTGCAGTGAATTAACATTTGGAGCAGCTTGAAACCTCAGAGTTTGTCGTACAGCAGAAAATCGCTTCTTACGGCAGAATATCGCTTGAGGTTTTTTTTTTTTTTTTTTTTTTTTTTTTTTGGAGGGGTGGGGTAAGTTTTCGCAGCCTCCTCTGTTGGAGGTCCACCATAACCTAGCTCATACTGTCATACCGAGTGTGTGAGAAGCCCCATCTTCACTCCCTCTTTTCTCGTCATCCTTGTAGCACATGCATTCACAAACACATACTTCTCAATGGCAGGGCCCTCCTGCTGCCCCAAAGCATGGAATACTACATTTGTTTGTTTACGCCTCGTTTTCTTTCCCTGAACTCTATTAACATTTATATTGCAGCTGAAGGTGTTGGAAGTCCCTCCTGCAGTGGAGGGAAACTCAGCTTAGATGAGAATGAGCTTCAGTCGAGCCTTCCTAGGCACAGTCTTGTGTGTTTATACCTACATTATCCAGCTATTCCCCAACTGCCTCTTTTCCCGTCTTGGTAGTTTTTTTTTTTTTTTTTTTTATCCTCTTCTTTTTTCAGTTCATATCACCATTTGCTCCAGCTTGCCTCTTATGTGACTCCTTAAGCTTTTATCTCTCTCCAAGGTAAATTGATTGCTTGAAAAAAAAAATGTGTTTGGAAAAGCTTCAGGATTGGGCAGTCTGATTGAGCATTAGCATATGAATAGAAGAGAGACAGCTCACCATGTCAGAGGAGGAGGAAGTGTTACGGGAAACATCCGCTAGACATCTGTGTTTCAGATGTTTCTTGCCAATTTTAACACATTTCATCGCTGATCTGTGGGGATATTCCAAGCAGACATTTCTAATTCACACTGCTGCGACTTTGCTATTCAAGCAGGATTTGGTACCACAATCTGTACTGTCATTCTCTCCAAGCTCCGCCTTCCTCAAGGCTCCACAAACAGGAAAACTCCACAATAATTTCATACACTGTTAAACAAAGAAATGACACAAAGGGTGTATATGAGCTGTGCACGACTGTTGACATCACTTTTTGTGTCGCTCCTCCTTGCCTGAAGACACAGACAAACCGATACAGATTGCCACACTTGGCTGATGGCTGTCATGTTGATCTTTCCTGGGTACCAGACCTGTATCAATTAGGCCCCAGTTCTGAAGGTTATAGATCTGTATCGGTCCCCTTGACCCAGAAGCCGGGCAGTCAGCAGGGACACAATGCTCTGTTTGATAGTTTTCCACAGGAGGAGACATCAACCTTATTGCTGTGCAATGTTTCATTTATTATTTTTGGTTTCATTTCTACTTGCTACTGCATAAAATTTGTTGACATTATTCTAGCGTCTCAGATGTGCTAACTTCTAAGTAGAATTTGTCAGAATAAAACTCACTGGATGAGAAGAATTAGCATGTGTAAAAGGATTGCATATTTATTCTTTTGCACTTCTACAAAAAATACTGCAATATTTTGGGCTAAATGAAGGAAACTTTATTGCATCCATGTATGTAAATGCAAAACCCCATTGTCTAAAAGGACCATCTATTCTAAAAAAAAAAAAAAAAAAGTTATTTATTGTTTTTAATAGTAAAATTACATAGCTCATGATGGATTACAACATTAAAAATGCAAATTCTTCCTCTTGATCTACAACGGGAAACCTCTGAAAGTAATTTCTTTTCAACACATATTTTTCTTGGCTTTCTTATGTGCAAAATGTAAGCTGAATAACAAGTTAATGGTACTGGCCTTGTGTGCTTCTTAATACTGTTAAGAAAAGAAAGCCTGGAGGACAGTGGGACTGGAATTGCAACTGTTAATACAAAGTGTAACGTGCACATATATCGCAGGCTGGCTTGTGCACTTATAAGCATCTATGCTTGGATACTCACAAATAGATATGCCTGCAGTCTAACTGAACTGAATATTATTATATTTATTATGTAAAACCTATTAACATATGATATCAATACAGGGATGACTTTCAGTATGATGCTGAATTTAGAATTTTAAAAATATATGTATGTGGGTTATATATGCATTAATGTACATATAGAAATACATAATGTTTGGATTTTGTTTTTTGTTACGCAGTAAAAATTTCTGACGCAAGCTTTTTCAAATATCACAAGTAATGTGTTGCAGTCACAGCAGCTTCTTTCCTGCCTTCCTTGCTGTCTCTGTTTCTCTCTCCTCCACCAGCTGTCCCTGCATCCTCAAAGTTCACATTGGGTAGGCAACTTCTGGTTTGTTCTGCTCTTTAGTTCCCCGGGCTGAGACAAACACAGACAAACACACACAGGGAAGTACACACATGTGCCCTTGCACACACACGCTTAGAAGAAGAAGAAAAAATACAGAGCGAGAGCCCTTTTGTGCATTTCTTGACTCCACTGTGCACCGCCGCAACATTTTACTGATGACTTCCTATCGCCAACAGCAAAGTGTCACTTTCCTTCGATTTGCTAATTTGCATTGGTTCCCTTTCCCAGCATGATTCTGTGTATCAGTGCCCACAAGCTGAATGTCAGTGTCTCCTCTCAGCATACAAATGTCCTGCTGATACAGTATGTCATGTATACTCCTGGACATCTCTAACATTTGATAATACCCTTGATATTTCCCATCAGAATTTCATGTTGCTGTTTCTATAACCAAATACCATTATGCGACAGCTGAGTGTGTCCTTTCATACCATCCATTAAATCTCAAATATAAATCACATAACAATGTGTTTTTACATTAAGGATGGTATTGAGTCTTTTGTCTCTTTAATAAAAAGGTGATTACATTCTTACTAATGCATCAAAATGACAGGTCCACAAATGTTCTGTTCTTGTGGATTTGTAGGCAAGACTAGACCGAGCGGTATAGGTGATCTGCCATGGCCTCATCTAATCTGATTTGCATGCCGGAGAGAATTATGTAATTGGCATTTATGCAGAACAAAGAAGGATCAGCTCATGGAAAAGAAGGGTTTTCATGTAGAACTGTGTGTCTAAGCCTGTTTTCTACAGCTCTGTGCTGCCTACGGTTGGCTACTGCATAGACAGACAAGAAATGATTGTTGTGTGCGACTGTGTTTTGTACCATACACATGCATGATGTGTTGTATTAGTGCATGATGAGCTGGCACATGGCATGTGACAAGGGGGAAATATTGGAAGCCTACCAGATCTTTAACATATGCTACCTCAAATTTGTAAAGCTTTTAGCTCTCCTGTAATTATTATGTACCAGTCTCAAGACTCACCACCGTGAATAGAAATGGCACAAGCTCAGGCTCAGCTACATTTATATCAGGTTTGAGCAACATTTCTCAGGTTCTTTAAGCCAAATTGTGCACAGTAAAGCTAATGACAGATCTTAATTTATGCTCCACCATTAAAAAAAAATATTAATTTAAACGATTTATTGAAATTCTTGCAATGAGACCTTACATTGCATGAGGTTGTTGAGAGTGTTTTTTTCACTCACTTACAGACTCTACGACTTGATGAATCTTTTGCTTACAAGTCTGATCAGCATGAGCTAGTTACTGTTTTGTCTTCTTTCCCTTGTAGTACACTAAAGGTACAGAAGTGAATGGGTTAAGACAAGTATATATTTCCTGCCACTGTTACTTGACAGTAATATTATAATTTGTAATGAATTTTTTATCACATTTCTTATGCACAAGGAAATTAAATTCATTAAACAGGCCCCTTTGGAAAGGAAGTGCTGTAAAAGAGGCAGTTTAACTTTAGTTGGAGACACAAGGCTTTCAGCAAAGTTATTAACCAGTCTTCTTTATAACTTTATTCAAAGAAACTCAGGTTGGTGCTTTGATGCAAACAACTGATTCACAACAGAAAAACACTAAATTAATGTTTGTATAGTTGTTTAGCGAGTTGAAAAGTGCTGTTTTCCTTCTGAAGCGCAGCGTGTGAGTAATTTGTTCCATCTAAATACAGCTTTTATATTCCATTTTACAAGTGCATTGTTGTTTGGGCTGAGTATATGACACTTCTCTTTTTATTTAAATTAGTTTTGTTTTTTTTTGTCCTCTGTGAGGCCATAGTCATGAAGCATGATTGATAAACTGAATAACTCTGTTGAGTAACACCTGGAACTCTCCCAAATCTGGAGCATGGCTTTAGGCCAAATCTCCTGCAGCGAGCATGAGACTCATGCAGCGGACTCCAATCTGACACACTCTTCCCGCACCTCCTATTTCTCACACTTTGAATTGTTGATGTTGGCGTTGCATTTTTGTTAGTGTGAGCCGAGTCCGACGCTACATCACAGCCACAGTCTGACCTGATGGAGGGCATGCTGTCAGATTCAGGCTGGGTCATTATTAGTCTGCCTGGTTTCTACAGTTGCTGTGTTTTGTTTAAGTCCTGTGCATTTACTTAAATAAGAAACTAAGCCAGTGAAGAACAGTTGACAAAAAAGTAGAAATCAGAAAAATGATTAGCTAAATCTTTTAATGTATTGCTGTTTTGTTAAATCCATTTTTATAAAGGTCAATTTTTTTTTGCTTCACAAAATGGCAGATTTTTCTCTGTGAACTGGAGAAATAACCAAAGAAGGGGAGAAGATCAGACGTATAATGCACTAATGCCTTAATAAGCTTTTATGACCCTGTAAAATTATGGTAAAATAATTTACTCTCATTTGTTCAAATATTACTGTTTCTCAGCTGTGCTGAAAAACCTGAATCAAGGAGAGAATGTCTTCTCGGTGCAAAAATTGAATTGCATTTAACCTTTTAATTCTCTTAAATTAAACTTCAGCACCTGGAGTCAAATCATGTCTACATTTCACACCAATCACAATTAATTTCACAGTGACTTATGATGATGTTTAAATATGATAACCTGTTGTCTGTGTAAACACTTTTTCAAACTCATGCATATGCCACTCACAATCCTTTATCAGCCAGTCCCTTTCTCATATCTTTGTAGTATTTGGTCATTTGGCCTTATCATGACATCACAAAATTCATGTGCAGACCTACAATATTACACCTATTTAGGGACGTGTTTTATACCATTTAATCATTTCTCAGCTATAAGATGCTGTATTGCTAATACCATGCAGCCATGCAGCTCTGTCGCAGTCCTTGTAAAACCATGGGCAAGTGTTGGGTGTGACAAAACTACAGCTTTTGAAAAAGACACAGAGCAATGGAAAGCCTTAAATGCCAGTAAAAAATATTCAGATGCCCAGAGTTCCAGTTTTATCATTTCATAAAAATACGTGTTTAGCAGTATACTGCATGTACAAAAAAAAGAACAAAAACTTTTATGGTCAAAGTGATCGAAGCATCAGTTAAATGAAATTTTCCCCTCTATCTTTGGGTGGTCTCTTCAGTAAAGTATCAAAACTAACCCCAACTGTCATCTCAGTGCAGACTTTTCCTGTAGTGCATTGCTTGGGCCAGAGGCAAGGCAACCTTGCTGTGCAACTGTGGACCTGTGTTGATCTCTAACCGCTGTTTAAAATGCTGATCTGTCAGCAGGAGCCAAGAGAAGTAGTTTGTTCTGCTCACCACTCAATGGACATGTTTCATTGGCACCTTGCTGGAGGTCAGCAGTAACTGACGGCCAGAGCTGTGGGGGTCAGGCCCACTACCTACCTTTACCTGGAGAGTGAATTACGCTGCAGGTGGGGCAGGTGGGCTGAGCCAGGGTGTGTGTGGACTGCGTGCAAAAATCCAATTGACCATAATGTCACACAGCTCAAGTTATACGCCTGATGTGCGAGAGCTGCTTGGAAACCCAGCAATTCCCTTTTCCACTGATTTCTCAACCAATAACTATTCTGTAGGGTGTCTCACTTGAGTGATGGTCTTGGAAGATATATCATTGAAGGATTAGGACTAGAGCTCATCAAAGAAAATAGCCTGGTCAGTGTGACGTGCCGCTTTAAAGTGGCTGAATATTTTAAGAGTCCTCTTCCTCAGAGGAAATGAAATACAGACAAAGAGTGAAGAGCAGGAGGTTTTTGTTTGCTTCTCTCATCGCTCAGGGGCAGATGGGAGATTTGGAGATGTGGAGTAGATTGTTAGGGAGTGAGGCAGTCGGGGCCTATTTTAACCGCAGCTGAGGCTTCCGCTAGCCACAAGCAGTTTGTATAATTCCAGAGATGAGAGAACAAAATATCTTCTTTCACACAAAGTAAGATTTTACTCCCTATTCCTCTTCATCCTTCTCCTGGCTTTTTTTTATTATAATGTTTTTTTTATTTTATTTTATTTTATATCTCCTCCTCTCACGCTTTTACTCCATTCACCTCCAGACAGCATTACCAAGGTGCATCAAGGACAGTACAAGGGATTGCAGCACTGCTATAAAGAAACAGGCACAGTGCGACAGAGTGTAAAAAGTCCCCCTTTTACATGACATCTACTCAGGATCATTGTGCTTGCTCTGCCATGCATCACCTGCTACTAAATGATGGCGTATTGTGAGCTGAGTGGATGTGTGTCCACGTAACTTGATGCTGGCTGGTCAGGATCGCCCAGGAGCTATCCACGCCATGGAGAATGACTTAGCTGAGCCGTGCTTCTCAGCTCTTCTGAGCATGCTTAAGAGCAGAGAATTATTCCACTCATTTCTAGCTTCCTGTGAAGCATGACAAAAAACTCAAGTGCTTCATGCTCGCCCAATTCCCTTCCTGAGAGGAGCCGAGAGGGCTACGGGTTTAGAAGTCGTTCAGCAAACACTCACCATGATGAACATTAATTACAGCAATTAAGTGGACCGCAACCATTGTCTGGGGTGACTTAAACACTGTGTCAAAACTGCATTGACAAAGTGGAATACCAAGAGACAGTGGTGCAGTGATGATGTTGGTTTCTGTACAGAGGTTATCTTGCTGCAAGTATAAATAGATTATTTCCTATTTTAATTGTAATAATATAGAAAATCCCTTACTTTTGAAAATAATTATTAATATAATTCAGAGGTTCACCTGAGTAAACATATTTATTGTGATTAAATTAAAATAAATGTAATGTTTTAGTCTTTGTGCTTATCTTTAAGTCCAATTTCTTTTGTCAAAAATAAATCCAATCTATGTCAAAATGAGTAAAAAATTATGCCAAGTTGCATAGGAGAATGGAAACAAGTAGCTTACATGCCCAATAAAGCTGAATTAATGTGCATGGAAAAGAAACAGCAACTTGTAGAAAATGTGACAGATATAAGTCCCCTTAGCGGGAGAACAAAGAGCAGACCACACTGTTGTGTACTGACTTTTTAATAGGACCAAGAGTCTTTACAGGCTTTCTCCTGTGGGATAACAGACATTCTTGTCCTGGTGGTGAACAGTTAACGCTCCTAAATACCTAACATCCATCAACAGCAACTTTATTTCTGAAAATACTAAATGCCTGATGCCCTTGCTATCCATGCTAAATGATACACATTTGCTTATTTTTAAAATGCAGTGGACCACATAATTAACTCTATAGTACAATGAATTGTGTTTCAATGATGCTTGCAGCCAGATTTTTGTTTACTACTAAATGCAACATCATACTGCAATGAGATTACCTTACTTTATATATTTAAAAAAATCTACCTATTTTTTAATTTGTCTATACAATTCTTTTAAAACAGTAAAAAAAAAAACCAAAAAAAAAAACCACCAAAACCATTTTTCAGACGTTTTCAAACCTGATATTGACTTGTGAGGTTTTTCTACTACGATTAAAAGAAATGTAGTGTAGTTAACTCCTATTGTATTTTAGAATTTTGAGCCCAGGGCTGTTTAGAAACAGTAATGTTTGTGATGGTTTTTGGCTGTTGCAATGAAATGTTTCTAGGGACACATAAAAATACTGAATCAGACTGAAACACACTTGTTTTTAAATACTTGATAATTTTTACATTATGAAGGTTGCTAAAATAACAAAAGTTTTAAAAATTCTTTTTTTTTTCTTAAGTTTATTATAAATTTATGAGTACATGTCAAAGAAATCATTGCAGAAATGTGTTAACTTTGCCTTTTAATTATTATTATTAGCCAGACAATTCAAATAATGACTCAAACATGGTCAGTGTATAAAATAAAAATCTGTCCATGTTTACTTTGTATGATGGGAAATTGACGTTTTGTGGACATTGCTCAACTGGTCACTTTTTTGCATGTAGTCCCTGAAACACAGTCAACTATTTGCATGTGTTTTCTTATGTTGCAAAGCATTGAGCTTTCATCATCAAATCTGAGTTAAAGGTTTGACTATACAAACCTTCGAACATCTATACAGCAGAAAAAAATTGTTAGCCACAAAGAGTTATTATATATATACATATATATATATATATATATGTGTGTGTGTGTGTGTGTGTGTGTGTGTGTGTATACTGTATATATGGGATGTTGCAATAGGCTTAAAATCTTGACTTTTGTTTTATTTTCATTTACCTAAATTGTGGGATAATAAAAAAACTATTGAATTTAACAGTAGATAGGAGATATTTAGGGTTGGCTGCAGCTCCCTGTTCTGTTCTGTATGTGGTTCATGAGAAGCTACAGTTCCAGAGCAGAAAAAAACAACAAGGGTATTCCCGGGTTTATGTGGCCGTACGTTCTCCTGCTTATCGCCTCGTCCTTCTGTTATCATGTCACTCGCGTGACCACATTTCAAGACATGAGGGTTCCACTATGATTAGCTTCATTGTTTTCCCACAATGTGTGTGCATGTGTGTGTTTGTGTGTGTATGAAAAAGGGAGATAGAGAGGCATTGGCTGGTTTGGGGGGTGGGGGTAAAGTGTGTAGAGGCCTGCCACAAAAACCCATTATTGTAATTGAAAGTTAAAATCCCATTTGTTTACCCCTCAAGTGCTTACTGTCAGTATTGAGACAAAGGTCTTTAAAATAAATAAATAAATAAAACAAATATTTGGTGTCAGTGTCAAGGGTCATGCAAGAGAACATCAAGTTATTGAAAATACTGCCACTCAAAGCAGCTAAAGCAGTGGAGATGATTAACCATAGACAATGGTTTTGTTGAACAGCTACAGTCATTTGCTCTTTTTTGTACATTTTCTGCTATCCTCTGTGGTTCAAAGCCAGATGCTGCTCTGTTATCATAATAAGTTCTTTTTTTTCAACTAACTGGACACAAATATGTCTCAAGTGGCTTTACAATGAAATCAAACTGTAAACAGGGATATTTAAAACCTTGAGGAAACATGAAAAGGAGGGGTACGTTTATCAGGACAGACTAAGATGCAGAATCTGATCTGAGAAAATAGATTTTAAGCAGTTTCCAGGTGCCTGAGCAATAGGACCTCCTCCTAAGAACAAAAGCCAAGTAAGGTTACAAACCACATAAGTACCCAAGAGGCAAAACATAACACCATTCACACTTCCAGGAGAGGGAAGCAAACTCACAGAGGGGATCGGGAAGAGGACAGCATTAACATGTGGGAAAAGGAAAGACTAGATGAGAGGTTGAAGATTCAGATCGAACAAAAGCAAATGACTTGGAAAATGTATGTTGTTGATTTATTGTCATACAATTAACTGGGAGTGACGCCTTTTCCTGGTCATTTGTGTCATTGTTATGATTTAAGCATCATAATTAAATAATAACACATTCTCATTGCACAGAGGAGATATTTATTGGTTTTGAACACCTCCAAGCTGGAAAACTAAATGGAAACTGTAACAAAAATTCAACTTTTCCGGTCATTTCTTTCCCATTTCTTGACACAGAAGGTGACCATGTTTATACCAAACCAAACGACACCATCAGCCTTAGGAGAGAAAGAGAAAACCTACTCTTATTAAGTTTTACATTTTTGAAGTGCCTTTTTGGAAAGTCTTGGCCAGGCTCAGCCTGTAAGGCACACTAACCAGAGTACTTGAAAGTGGGCTTTACTGAATAAACAAACTTAACTTGATTTAGCCTTTTTTACAAGTTTACAGTAGAAAATAAGGCTTGAGCTTCCTTCAACACTGTGCATGTTCAGAGACAGGGAGGGGGCAGCAGAGACCCAAAATAGATTTTAAGGCACTGTAGTGTAAATAACAGAGCCTGATCTTTAATGTAGCTGTTAAAGGAAAGTACAGAGTCCTGACTCTGCCTCCTCTCTCCCTGCAGGACTGAGTGGACTATCAAACTATGTTAGTGATTCAGCCTTGAGAACTGCTTAGCTCTGTGCTGAGGGTTTCAAAGGTCAACAGAATTAGTCCACACCAGGTCCACATTTTTACCCTGTCCAGTGCATATAATTGAAGATTTGATGAAAAGGTTACATGATAATAAACAACAAGTAAGTGTAAAGAAATACTAAGAAGTAAAAGACAGTGTTTGCATGGCCTATGCAGCATATATCATGAACTAAGTACAGAATATAATATGTTTGATAGGAAATTAGACTTTAAATGACTTCTGTTGTGAGTTGGCACAGTATCGAAAACAGGATCAAAATAAATTAACTTGACCTTGTAGTGGGGGGTTGGTATATGCATGGTGACATCACTTCCTGTTATTTTCAAAACATTCAGTGTTTGTTGAACATAGCGGAGCCCACAGTCTTAGCGTTAGCTGCTGATGTGACAGGTAATAAGCTGCTAAATAGTTTACAAGCGTAATCCAATAGTGAATGAAATAATCCAAATTTGGCCCTATTTCAGCGAAAGAATCTGATTTTGGAAGGAAGCGACACAGGCAACCTTTCATTTGTATGCTAAGATCTCGCCAAGCATCAGACCCTACTCAGAGAGTGGAGTCTCTGAGTTTTATGAATCAGTATTGCATTAGTTAAATTTGAATCAATTCAAATCTATTAATAGATTTTTTTTAACCCAGCTCTAACATATACAGCTTTCCTCCCTATAAAAGTTACCTTCAATTCTGAATGAACAAGAGAAGGGCCTCATCCCAGATATTTTTGTTGTTAAAGAATTTACAAAATTACCCATATTTTCTCATGTATCTCAAAGCACAACTGGTTTATTTTAAAACAAGATTAATTTTAGTGTCCTTCATGCCAAATAGGCCCTCGGCAAACTGTGTCTCATAACCCTGGAGTGAGTTTTAGATACCCAGTCATGTTCCAAATGTATTGCCTAGGAAATTTGTTAAATGTTCATAACGTGCTTGCTCAAATGTCCCAGATTTGGCCACAAGCAAGTATCTAATTAGCATAATATTCACATTTCTGAAAACCTCTTAAGAGCACTTCTGGCATTGTCCATTTCTCTTATTTGCCTATTATTGCTATAACGTTTGCTTAATGCCTGCCCTGTGCCTAGAGATTGCATGCTTCACTCATTGTGAATGCTGTGTGAATGTGCTGTTTGGGTATGGGCCCATGCATCTCCAGGGCCCTATAATCAGCTCTAAGCTGCTTCTATCAATCTTCATAACTGTAGTGGGTTGAGGAGGGAAGTGCAGCTAATCAGCTCTAACCGGCCCCATGTTCAGCTTGACTGTCACTGTTATAGCAAGGCCATATGCAAACATTGTCCCTTACATGCGTGCGCCTTAACTCACATCTTGGTTGTCTCACGGGGCCATTCCGCAGATGGCCGGCTCTAGCAGAAGTCAGGTTTTGAAAGGGCCTGTGACTTTCACTGAATAGCTGTTAGTGTAGGTTAATATAGGAGTGGTGGCCCTGCAGCGGTGGCAATCACAGCTCTGATCGGAGCTGGGCTTCAAAGACGTCTGTGCAAGTTGAAGCCAGAGTTGTCATTAGCTTCTGCCCTGTGCTTGACAGCCCTTCCCCACCCCCAACTCCCTTTTCCTGTCTCTCTCTCTCTTTCTCCCTCTTTGTCTCTCTCTTATCGCACTCATTTTCTGACTGTGTGCAAACAGCTACTGTAATCCAGGGTCTTGGTGCTTAGCTGTCACTCTACATTTGCACTAAGCATCTTTCCTTCTCTCATCTCCTTTACCCTAATTGTATTGTAATAAGCAATTACAGATCTATTTATGCACACTAGATCTGAGATTGGACCACTTTTTAAAAGGGCATGTAGGGGAGTGAAATGGGACCAGGCAGCACCTCCTCATACTTAACTTATAGTTGGACAAAGACATCACTGCCGCTAATCATTGAGCTTTCTTTCGTTTTTTCACTGATGAGCTAATCCTGCTTTACAATCTTGTGCTCCTCCTTTGTTGTCTATCTAGTGCAGAATGCCCTCTAAAGCAAAAGTGATTGTGCTGATGTTTATTGTTTATTGGCTGTGTTTTGTCTTTGTGAGTCAGCTCCAGTGATGCAAATGAGCAGAGGCAGTGTTTACCTGGACTGGCCATGTTTTCCCTGTATGTGTTTGTGTGTGCATGTGTGTGTGCAAACGTGCCTGAACAACGTCTAGGCCTTTGATCATACTGCAGTGCATTGATGGATGCTCTCTGGTGCTTTCTGGTTGCTTATAAACGAGGCCACTGCCGGGATGCGAATGCCAGTAATTATATCACCTTGCGAGAGCGATAACATTTGTGGCTCATACAACAAAGTGCCATGACTTTTTTCTATCTGTCCCAATATTTTTAGGTATGAGAAATGACATTCCTCATGTCTGCTTCCTCCCTGTCTGGGGCTCTTGTGTTTACAGCTGTTTGTGAAACTGTAAGTGTGAGAGGTTAGGCCCATGATAAAGGGCTACACCTTGTAATCGTAACTGGACGTGGGATCTTGGTGACCTGTCTGAGAAGTGACTCGGTGAATGGTGTGCATGTGCTTTGCATTTGTGTTTGTTGGAGAAGGGTGGATGAGTGGCAAAAAGATTCACTGTTAAATATGTTAGGAGTCAGAAACAGTAATTTAATAAGAAGTATGGCAAGAATCAAATGGCCTAAAGCACTTGTGAGTTTTATTAGAATGAAATAAACTTAATGCCTCAGTCCCGACAGTTACATACTTAGAAAAACCGGTAAACATGAAATTATTGTGATTTTCTGTTCATTGTTTAATTTTAATTTGTGATATTAGCTCCTTTGATCAATGCCTTTTTAAATGCATATCTGAATAATCATGCCCTTATATATTTTTAGATTTTTTAGTTTGATGTAAAATCAAATGATCACAGATGTTATTATCAGTGGTTATAATGAAAATCTTTATTCCAGGAAGTCAACACATGACAAAAACACATAATTAAAAGTGCCTTTTGTATTCAAATTGGGCAATTTTGAGAAAGTGTAACAACACTGTGCAGGTACGTGGGAGGGAGGGAAGGTGACTGCATGTTCCCCATGTAATTCGTGTTGAAAGGAGTTCCTGTTCAGAGGAGCAACATATGGAAGGACAGAATGGAAATTTATGCAAATAGCTGCCGTCCCTGATTCATCACCGCAGACTGACCACGGTGGCAAAGGAAATTGTGTCTGAAATTTTACGTCTGGGAAAAGAGAGTTTAAAATCTAGGGCACTATCTCACTGCACTCACAAAGAGGTGAGAGACGGCACCTAGGCTGACAATGTGAGGGAGAGAGAAGTATAGAGGCATGCACATTAAAAAAATGCATCATGAAGTTACCTCTGTTCAGCAGTGTAAGGCACAAAGGGCAGCAATGCAACAAAGTGTTATTTTTCCACACAATTTCATCTTATCTCTCGGTGGCCTCCTATATGAATATGTGCTTTTCTTTACTCTTAATGGCTGATATAGTCAGAGCTCCAACACAGTGGGAAATTGCAGAAGGGAGCTCTAATAACTCTTTCCTGAGTAGACTGTTACATTATTTTTGAAAAGCTTTTAAATGTTTTAAGACTGAATTTTTCTACCTCAAGTCCATAATTCACCAGTGTCTTTGCTGAGATCATGCCAAGCACTAGTTTGCACATCCAAAAGTGTCATATATCATCAATATTTTAAAGGTCCTGTGTTCTGCCTCTGCAGTGTCTTAATGTAAGTTTCACATGTCCATAGAATGTGTCCTTCAAGTGCCAGTTATGAAATACCCAACATGCCGTCACCCTTGTGTTTTAATCTTATCGATTCAGGCAGACTAAGTTCCTGTAGCATTAAATTCCAAAGTACTGGCTACAGAGCACGCCCCTTTCAGGAAGTGTTAAATATATGACAGGGACGAGCAGCCAGTGGAGCAGTTCAGATCAGTTCAGTTTACTGCAAGGCAGCTGACACAAACATGAATGAAACATTCAGACTGTCTGACAGAGTGATCATTTTATGTGTAAATTCTTCCCAAAATAGATGTAGATCTTCCATCCATGTGGACATATTTAATCTAATGGTACCATAAGTAACATCAGTCATTTCCTGGCATGAAGTATTGTTGCTAGGATAAAAATATTCCACTGGTTATTAAGTTTTGAAGATGCAGGGATTGCAAAAAAAAAAAAAAAAAAAAAAAAAAGAGGTACTAAGGATTAGCTATATTTATAATATAGCTAGACTACCTTTTGGGTAGTGTGAAAACTACAGAATCTAAGTATTACTGTTAAACGTTGAGGTTTTAACACATTTAAAGTGGCAGGCTAAACAACACAGACCAGCAACTTAAACCCTTAGTTAAGAAAAATAAAAAGCATCTGTGGCATCAAGTATTAGGTTCACCTAAAATAAGTTATTGCTACCATTCTGCTCTTTCTCTTCTTCTGGGAAAAATATATATAAGATGCATGTGGACACTTGGTCATCCATAGAAAGCCCTTGCAGATAGACTGGTGCAGATCATTTGTGTCACACAGGCCTTGCACTCATGCAGACACCATCTAACAAATTCAACAGCTCAGTTAAGACTTTCTTTTGCACTGGCATCTGGGGATTTTGGGAATGTAGCAGTAAAAAAATATTTTAAATTTAGTTTGCATTTGAACCAACAGATTTAGATTTTCCTTTAAGATACGAATTGTCTAGGTGGAAAACAAAATTTGGCTGCTTTCCCATTCCGCTTTTGCACTCTACCTGTCTGCTACTCCATCTTGGCAGTTGGGAAGTACTTTATACTGTAGTTACCTTAAAAAATGTCCTTGAAGACTCATGTACTTGCTCATTTTGCAACACTCTGCTTTCCTGTTGTGTCAGTGGCACAGCCAGGCAAAAACAGCCAGGAAGAGGGCAGGATTTTGTGAATTCTTAGCTTGACACAACCGGTTGTCCAGTAGTGAGTTATGAAGCTCGGAAAGCAGTTGTGTAGAAGGGGGGCAGAATACAAAAGAAATAAGATAAAAATGGAAAAATCTGAAATAACTGCAGCTGTGCTCATTTACACCTGGACTCACAGAGAATACTCTGACAAATTGAAAAATTACATAGAAGCAAATTTTGTAATCAAGGTAATTCACCACAAGCTTTTAAAGTATTCCCTTCATTTTTTACATACTGGCAGGCACAGCTTAATCCATTAATGCATGCTATATATTTAATATATTTTTTTAATTACAATACATGAGTTTACCCCCACTGAAGAGCTAGAGTTCATGTAAGCTTTGTGTTAGAAAAGAATCGACCATAGAGAGTTAAAGACATTGATCTGCAAATAAAGTCATTTTTCACTTCTCCTCTTCTCGCTAGAAATGATATCTGCTTAAAACGTTTCCAAAATTATTACCTGTCTTTGCCACCATCTGTCAATGTCTTGCCTCCCTGAATTGAATTTAATAGACAACATACTTATAGCATCAGAGCTGGAGTGTCAACATTTGCATAAATATGTTACACATTTTCTCCCTCGGTCTTCCTGTTTCTGTCCTACTTAAATATTGCTTCACAGTATATTAATCTTGTCCCACATCCTACATAGAGAGTTAATAACATTCCGCCTTAGTTTTGCATTACTTGTTTTGTATGCATGTTCAAAACACTAATGGCTTTTTGCCGGTGCACCACAGAGGCTCTTTGAATTTTGTTTCCTGCCACAGGTAGAAATTTTAAATTTTCCACAAGTAACAATAATATTGTGGGCTGCAATATTAGTTACAAGCTTATCTTTTTCAGCTGTGTGCATTGTTTACACAGACTGAGGAAAGTGAGAAAATTCTTTTGCATGCCATCAAAACAGTGCTGAGTGACTATTTCAGGCATATCTTTAAAAGATTTCTCCCTAAATTATTTGCTTGCTTTTTAAGTCCATGTGTTTTAGAGTAGCCACACTGGCTGCTGTGTTTGCATATATATTAGCAAATTTTAGTATTTGACATTGCACTTGTGTGTGTGTGTGTGTATTATATATAACAAAATGTGATTATCACTATGGCGATAATTTACATGATCAAACACAAGATTATTAGTCCTGCTCAGCTACTTATGCTTCCCTCATGGCTGCCTGGTTCCTGTGTGTACACTTGATTCTACTTTTGACCACAGCAAAATATTTGGGCAGATTGCTGCAGGCAAAAATTAATCAATAAAGTCCTGAATACTCAGGATATATAACTGGATTTAAACCTTATTCTGTACACTCTCCACGCTTAACATCGTAGGGATGCTGTGACTAGTTTCCTGCAGTGGGATGAACCAGTCTACATGTGCACATCCTGCTCTTCAAAGCACTGCATGGTGCCAGAACAGACTGAATCATCTTAATTTTGCCCAGCTCATAAAAAGAATGACAAGGCTATTTATTCAGTATGAATTCAATCAATAACTATGCTTTAATAGGTGTTAGCTTTGTACTGTGACTGTGTATAGTGGTGTTGTGGTTAGAGGGTTCCAGTTTGAATCTCACATTTTTATTATAATTTTTACATGTTTAAATAAAGCCATCATTCATCCCTTGATTCAGGTTATCTGTCAAAACAAGCTGAAGCTACAAGTCTGGAATTTAAACATGGATTTTGACTACATTTAATAAAAATGTTGCACAGATTAAATTGATGATAATATTACTAAATATATCTGAAAAGTCAGGGGACAACCTCACTGTTACATCTTGTGCTATGAAAAAGAAGAGATTGTGACAAAGTCTGAAACAATTGTATTAATTGGTTGTATTTGCAAGAAAAACTGGTAGTCAGCAATATCTATCTCACCAGTCTAACCAAATGAAAGATTAATCACTCCTTTCACATTCTCAGGAAGTATACACTGCCAGTCAAAAGTTTGGGACATTTCCTTTAAACCTAATAAGAAAATGTGTCCAAACTTTTGGCTGGTACTGTATATTTAACTGTTGATAGGTTTATAATATAACACAATAAGAGACATCTAAATGATAGAAAAGACACTGAACAATTGTAAAAATCTGAATGACCAAGATAGTGGAAACTGTGATTATATTTCATATATGACTGAATATTTAATCAGTGATTTTGATTTTAAAACTACTAATTATATAGATCGTCCATGCTGCTGAGTTAAAGATGTGTTTGAATTATTCCATATTTTATATTTTGTACCTACTTTAAAAATATCTAATTTTAAAGAATGGGGGACAGTTTTAGTCTCAATTGGACAAACATGCTAACGTGTGGTTCGTGTCTTTGCTGTAATGACCTCAAATTAATATAGCACATATATGGCACATCCGAACAAAGTCAAGTTGAATTAGTTTTGTTTTGATATCTCTATATCACCAGTCAAAAATTTCCCTCAAGGGGCATCACAATATGTGTGACACAAAACATCCTATATCCTTGCAACCTTGACTCTAAGGAGAATAACCTTCCGTTAATGAGGAAAATCCAGCTTTACTGTTCAGCAGAGGCATCATGTAAGTTAGAATAAAAATGCTTTAAATGTGTTTGACTTTTTCTCCTGGTCTCCTCCTAACCTCTAAAAATATTAAAATGGCTTAAAGCTTACTCCTCATTTCTAAAGCGACAGCCACTGTGAGATAGCTTGAGCTTTTTTTTTTTTTTTTTGATGACCTTAAAGTAATACTCATTCTATTCTTAGAAGTGTCAGGTTTGTCATTTTGTTCCATCTGTTTTGTTCAAAACTGCTAACAGGTGTTGATAAAAGTGCACTTCAGCCTTTTTACATTTTTTTGACTCTTTCTCTGTATGCCAGCATACTTTCTATGTCTATGATAAATGCATTAGAGCAATAATTGTCTTGTAGTCCTTCACACGCACAGCTCTGTGCACGCTTGAAACACATTCATGTGTAGGCCATTAAAAAATTTCTCACACACATTTGATAGCTCTTCTTACTGTCTCTCAGGGATGTGCAAAAATAACTGAATGTTAAAAAATGGGTTAAGGGAAAAACTAGGTTGAAGAGTGGTCCATTTTTAAACCCGTCAATTTGATTTGAGATGTTGTTGATAAAAACTTGGAAAATACTGAAGGCAGACCCAAATGATGTGAACTAATGTTGCTGTACATGCAGCAAAGGGAGTTCAATGTTCCCCCAGTGGCTATTATTACATAGTGTGGCTTCAATAAAAATGTGCATTTGTTAAAATGTATAATGATCTGTGTCAAATTAATGTAATTTCATCCAGCCATCTTGATATTATTGCATTTGCTACTTATTTGGAAAAAACTAGCAATGATTTAAATAGTCAGGAAATATCTGATGCATTTTGTTTTAGTTAAAATACATAAAGACTTAGATTCAAGTTCATACTACAGTTGGAAATTGATCACAATTTAAAATATATCTCTTTCCACAGATAAAAAAAAGACATCAAAAGGGATCATTTTTGCTGTTGAATAATTAACTAAATTATTTCTAGTACTATGAAAAAGGTATTTAAACAAACATTGGCATATGACTGATTTACATCCACTACTTAAAATATGTTTTTGTGAGTTTTATGAGTGTTAACCATGTTGACATTGGCAACAATTTAACTTAAGTGATTTCCAAGTACAGTGAAGAAAACAAATGTGATATATAAAAGGTCAAATCTTGCTCCACTGCTGATGTTATTTACATGTTGAAGGTTCCTTGTGGTTTGTCGTATGTTGGCAAACATGCTTGTTTAAGAAAGTGTGGCTTCAAGCCTTGTGGTTTTACATTTTGCTAAAGATAAAAACATTTTCCAAGTTGATATGTTAGAATTAAGGTCATAAAACATTAGTGCTGAAGGGAAAGTGCTCCTGCAATCAGTCCCAACAGGGTTGAACAAGGACTTTGATGTTAGGCCTTTTTTGAAGAGGAGTAGCCTTATTTTAAAATAAGTGCCTAAGACCACTTTTGTTGCCTGACTCCTGTAATATAAGAAAAAGATATCTGAATAAATTTATTGAACATAGACTTCATTTCATAATTTATTATTTGACAATCGATTAATAATCAATTTAGTGCAGAAAATGACATTTTCCTGACTTGTTTTTAGTATAAATATAGTGTGAATTGAATCTTAACTCAGGATGTATAAGCATTACTATTACTGCTACTCAACCAATTTGAAGCCTTAATGCCGTTAGTCAGCGTGGAGAGAAAAATACGGGAATTTTGCTGCACCAGGAGTCAAACATTCCCATCGTGGGCACACATGTCAAAGCGGAAAGACAAGGCTTAGAGCTTGACTGGTTGCAGCTTGATGGAAAAAGTGTGGAATATGACCGGGGAATTGGTGGACCGGAAGGGAAGCAGGACAAACAGCTGATGTGGAGAGGCAAACAGTGATGAACATTGACTTGTTTATTTTTATTTTATTTTTTTATTTATTTTTTTTTTCACTTAGATTGGCAATGATAAAAGTGAGTGATGTTGATAAATACTTGCACAGCCAGTTTATCAGCAGCTGTCTGGCTTGGGGTTACCGCCGGCAGCATCCAATGCTGATAACCCCTGAGGCCTGAGGCATGATGTTGGGAGGAGGAGGGAAGCAGAGGATTACTCAGCTGCTGCTTGGCTAGTGGAAAAGTGCTAAAGTGTCTACTGTAGCAGTTGATTTCCTGCATGTCCACCCGTAGAAGTCAGACACTACATTGTAGGGGAAAAATAGATATATTGGAAAAAGCTTATAATGCTTTTTTTTACAGAGCATAAAAACTAAAGAATGATTGCAGAAAGAATATTATTTATTTTTTCATACATTGATCTGATGACATCTCAGACTCAGGCTTAACTTTGTATTGTCAGGCTTGACACAGCTTTCTCCAGGCTAAGCTGTCCTCTCTTTGCCTGAGGTATTTTTTAAGATGATCACAACCATGACAAGAGTGAGCAAAAATGGATGTTAGATTAAAAAAATTGGCCAACGTTGAGTTTGAATTTGAACACATATTGGATGTAATGTGTTGAATTAGAATTGTGCCATATTGCTAATGTTTGCAAGTGCTGGTTGGAGCCTGATGAAAAGTCAAACCATGGCTGAAATGATGCGATCATATTCAGCTTCAGACCCAACTTGAATCCATAGAGCCATGTGGTGTTGCCACAAATATTTATACTCTTCTTCTGTGGTTTGTTTGCACTGTGGTCTGCACTGACTGTATATTGATTGGCTGGGAAGGTCAAGCCTATTTAGACACCCGCATGCCATTTCTAATTACTACATAAGCCGTGTTTGCATATTTAAGCCTTTGGCCTATTGCACGTTCTCATGGAGCTGATAGTGCTCAGTGAAACTTGTTGCTTTTGTTAGAGTAATGAGACTGATTATATTTAGGTGGTTGTGTGTGGGATGTCTCTCACAAACTATTACAGTTACCTTTTTCCACATGTCTGTTAATCTTGCAGTTGCCAGCACTGAGACGAATCCTGCATTCAGAGCTCTATTTCTCTCTTTTACTTCTAAAATACAGTTAGAAAGGAGAACAAATGGACGTATTTGAAATGGATTACAAGTTCTTTTCACATTTAAGAGGAGCTATGAGAAAAAATCTTGTGATGTCTTCTTTAATTTCTCACTATTTTTGCTAAAAAGTTTGATTTATTGAATTGTATAATGAAATGATGAAAACAAAAACAAAAATCTATAAAGAAAAACACCAACTGTAAGAGAAGGTCTGTGTGTGGGAAGCTGTGTGCATATGTGCAGGCAATGTGCCTGCGAGACTGTGGGCACCTGGAAAACACTTGACAGATGGTTACTTCAGCTCTCGCTGAATGTTGCTTCTTTTTTCTCCGTGTTAAGCTTCTTTCATATCGAAATTGTTTCGGTCAGCGTTTTTGATCAAGGTAGACTCTTTCAGCCATCTTGATTGTTCGGTGGGTATCTCCAGAGTATGTTTATCCTGCCCCCATCATTTATTTCTGTTTGATTTCTGGCAAGTGGGGGAAGATCAGAGCTTTGACTTGTTATGCTCCTTTTTTTGTGTTTGTCATTAAGATTACAAAGCAGTGCATCAGACATTTTTTAGATGCTCTTCCATAACAGTTAATTCTAACTGTCTTGCATGGACTTTGATAAATGAGACAGGAAAGATTTTGGAAGCAAGTTAATATACAGAAATTTTTCTTCCTGTACTGGCCAAGCAGATGCAAGGTAGCTGATCGTCCGAGTATTTGTCTCAACGATTATTGTACTAGATTTTGTAATTTAGTTTCCAAAAGCATTAACTTTAATAAGCTTAAAAGACAATGCAAGGATTTCTGTCTACATCAAACAAGCACAGCTGCTTGCAGTGATCACTTGTCTATTTCTACAAGAGGTCATCTGAAACATGCAGAGGGGAGAGCCTTCCCCATAGTGCTCAAGTAGCCTCTCCTTGCAGAGTTAGAAGGGGATAAAGCCAAAGCAATAACCACAGCAACATAATGGATACCATTACAGGTGCAACAGAGTCATGAAGTGCCCCCTCAGTATTGTACTAATGCACTTAAAAAAATTCAATACTCAATACAACGCAGACCCCTTTCTGTTGCTTAATTGGTCTCAAATCAAATGTTGAGGTAAGAGAGGCTCATTTAAACCTTCTGAATTGCGCTTGAACAAAGAAAATCAACACCTATGCTGACCCATGTTGCAGAGGTCTGATTTTAAGGAAGCATTGTTTACTTAAGTGTCAGCATATGACTCTAATTTCATTTGCTAAATTTTTTAATCAAGCTCCGTGGGCAACAAAGGAAATACTTCCTCACAGATTTTCCACTCACACTGGTGTATATCCCACAGAAATTGCTCTCCTAATTTTAGCATGTGCTCTGCGCAGATGTTTGTGCCCTTTTTGATGCTGTGGGTAATAATCCTTAATATTCTTGCAGTTTGAGACTAAATGAGCCTTTAATGCACTCTGATTCCATCTTCTAACACTCATTAATTGTTTGTTGAAAGTCCATCAATTATTTCTTTTTTCCCCCTTTTTTTCATTTTTAGTTTTTTAAAGATAAGCAGAAACTTTTAAGGCTGAAATGGACTTCTTTAATTCAGTGACAGTCAGTTTTGATAAGGGCCTCTATTTGAAATGTCATTGTGACAGGAAATTCTCAGAGCTGCCTCTCTCAGCTGAGATTTTCTCTTTTCCCCTGCCGTAACCTTCAACGTTTTCAACCTTGCTGGGCAGTAACACTGTAATACAGATGTGTTTTTGAAACCTTTTTGTGTGTGTCTATAAATTCGTATCTTCACTCCTTTTCTATCCAGCATCTCAGGTGATGCACAGTCTGTGTGTTCAATGCCTCGTTAAAGATGTTGTGTAGTGCATTTGAATGTATTTTCATTCATTTTCTTCTCTCACCCTTTTCCTTCCAGATGGTCACAAGAACAAAGAAAATATTTGTGGGTGGCTTGTCGGCAAATACAGTAGTGGAAGATGTGAAGCAGTATTTTGAACAGTTTGGGAAGGTAAGACTGTTTTTGTTACTTATCTGCATTGTCTTGTCACACTAACCAGCATTTTAGCACTTACAAAATCATTTGTTTGGTGATTGGAAACTCATTAAAGTAGGGATGGTTTTTGTGAAAATTTTAGTGATGTTGGTATTGATGCAGATTAGATACAAGAACGACTATGCTACGATTTATTAGCAGTTAGCAGCTGGCAACAAAGCATATGCTAGCCAACCTGACTTAACTGTAGTCAACAGCTACAAATGTTGAGATTCTGCCATCCTGCTGCTTTGTGCCTGTATTCCGCTATCTGCTTGGAAGTTTTAGCTGCTAACTGACCGACCACTGCTGTTATGATTGTTGATGCTACCTTGACATGACTTTGGGGCAATCTCACATTAAATCTGGTACATCTCAGCAAAAATGGAGGCAGTTTGCAGCAGTGTAGGCTTTTAGTAGCAGCTGCTAAAATCCTACAGAACTGGTACAGTTTAGCACATGTTTATGATGCCCGTCCTTAGTGTATAGTCTAGCTCCTGTCATTTGGGCCACATGGTCTTCATCTCAGGCTTTAAAGTAGTCTAATGTTGGAGTCATAAAATAAGCTACCAGTCTCAGTTTGGCTCCTCTCCCACAATAAAACAAATAAGAGAATTTGTGACAAGCAAACAGCTGAAGATGTGGCAGCAGCTTCACACAGCCTGCCATCCCTGGTCAACAACATGCATTTTGCTTACAGAGCAAACAAGCAATGACAACCAGCTGCCGTGACCAACTCTCCCAGTATCTGTGATAGCATGACATCAGAATCAAATATAGCTTGGCACTGGAATCAGAGGTAACATTCTGATATTGTGACAACATTATTTCAGTGTTTTTGTGAAGGAACGGCATTTATCAGAGGTTCATATTTAGCAGCTTGCTGCTGTGGTGCTGCTGCAGTTTCTGCATGCTGTCCCCCCCCCCACTACCACCAAGCTGAGGCATACATATACACCCTTTCACGCAAGGACGGATGTAGAGCATGCACACTTAACACATGCACAGCTCTCAGGCGTGTGCACAGACACAAACAGGCTTTTATACAGCAGCAGCATTTCACAGATAATTTCCCCACACTGAGCGCAGATCCATTTCCCTCATGTCATATTCCACATCAGTCAAGGTCACCTTCAGCTGATCCACTCAGTGTAACATCAACACTTGACCTTGAGTTTAAACAATTTTAGTGAGGATGGATTTTTCACAGGCGCATAATGTACCATGTCCTGAAGGAGACAAAGAGCTCTTAGAAATTAATAGAAACATTTTTTTTCCAGAGACAATATGCACCCAGCTCTCTCCTATAAAGCTCAGTGATATTTTCTTGACAGAAAGTGAGCAAGGTGAAGGACTTTGTTTTGCTCTTCTTCTGCGGATGAGCATTGAAGACCTCGCTGTGACCGGGTCTGCCGCTCCAAATAAAGATGACTTATTTGCACAATAGAATGCAACAAGCAAATATTCAGCATGACTTTGCAATCAATGGATGTGAGAAAGGACTCCAAATGATTTTCGACTTGATTGAATGACATAATTGACTTGATTATACAAAGTTTTTTTCCCTCCTTGAGGAATCCTCAAATGCTTAGGAGGAAACAAACAAATCAGACTGATTGAGCAAGACCTTGTGCATGTTTCTGTGTGTGCTTTTATAGCCTACTTGTGCATGCTTGGGTGTACTAGTTGTATTGCTCTTGCTATGCGGGACTGTGTCAGCGACTAAGTCTATTTATGTGGGTGCATGATTAGGGGTATGTACATGTGTATATGTGTGTATGAGTGGATTTGAGTGTTTTTGACAAAAAAAGACAATCAGAGAAGATATTGCAGCCTGTGACAGATAAAATACAGAGCAAAGACAGGTTTTCTGTGTTTTGTGAGTGCCCTCTCTTTCTGCCTAACACATTGCAGGATTTATTAAATAACCTGCCTGTCAGTGCAACCTACCATTATCGCCAC
Organism: Melanotaenia boesemani; assembly: GCF_017639745.1. Lineage (NCBI taxonomy): Eukaryota > Metazoa > Chordata > Actinopteri > Atheriniformes > Melanotaeniidae > Melanotaenia > Melanotaenia boesemani. The sequence continues at coordinate 6,131,909 of NC_055696.1, forward strand.
ATACACACCGCTCAGAAAGCTTATCCACAGAAGGAGAAACCAATTAATTCCGTTTGCCCTTCATAGAATCTTGGTGGCAGTATGCATGTCTGTCAGTCATTCACCGGTCTGTCTTTCAGTCTGTCAGCCCATGTGCATGTCAAGGGGGACATTAGCCAGCATGGTGGCAGTGCAGCTAGTCATTTATATTTCTGGGAAGTCTGTTTTGAAGCACTTATCAATCATTTCACAACTACAGCTTAAGGCACCAGCAACTGTTCCTCCTTCCTTGGAACAAGCTATTTCACTGATATTACTTAGTAAGTTTTGTGTACAGCATATGTGTGTGTGTGTGTATATACGAGGCAGCATGGGCCAATTAGGAGGATGTGGTCTACAGAGATAGCTGTGGTTGGGAGGCAGTGGAGGATAAACAGCTGGTGTGGCCACATTTGGGTCACAGGTTCTGTCTGTGACCTCCACACTGCCCCCCTCATCCACTCCCTCCCACCTCCTTCCTCTCTGCCTCCATTCTGTCAGGGGGAGTTGGTGCAGTTGTTATGTGGAGAGGCTGACAGCTCTCGTGCACATCGCTCTCACTGCCACTCTCCCAGCCGTCACGATTAGGAAAGAGCACATACCTGAGCCTGGCAACTTCAGAGGAGCAGCTCCACAGCCAGACACACTTTTTTTTTTTTTTTGTGTTATTGTCACCTACAGTACATACAGAAGGTGTGTATTGAAAGTGATTGTGGCAGTCATTTGAACGGAACTGAAGTGTGGTTGTGTTTGACTGATTCTAATGCATCTCAGATGGATCCCATTACCTGCCTAATAGTAGCCACATCCTGCCTTCCTTTTTTTTTTTTTTTTTCGGGCAGTGCACGTCACTTCAGCCCTGCAAGCCAGATGAGACAATCTTATCAGTACTGCCTGGCCTCCCTTTATATTCAAGGATTCTTAACTGGAGGCTGCAGCTATTTCTGCCTTGCAATAATGTCAAATTAATCAGAAAGCTGTTTGTAGTAGTATGTGCCTTTGTGCAGGCTTACTTATTTAAGAAAAAAAGACAATGCTAGCATTAGATTTATTTGTAATTTTATCTTTTTTGCAGGCATCTTATGCACTATTTAACATTTTTTTATATATATTTTCAATATACACATTAATTTCTCAGCATTTTAATGTATTTTAATGTCAAGGCTTGCTTTGACTTTGTATATGATTTGCATGACAAACAGTGGCCGTTCCAGCTCCTTTTGTCATCCTATATAATGTTGTCACAATAACCAAAGTTTGCCACTATCTGAGTCCATTACATGTACTTGCCTCATTGTCATAAAGATTATATTGAAATATATTTGCTAATTAAAAGTTAATTCAAACATCAGTTCACAGTGTGCAGTGCCCCCTGTCTATCCTACAGTGCAACTAATTTTGAGTACATGGGCAGATGTACTCCACTACCAGCACTATCATCACACAAAAAAGGAATATTTCCTTTCTCATCACCTGCTTCTCATTAGAAACAAATAACTGGTTAAATAATAAGTACTAATATGAGGATCAGCTGCAAAATTAGTTTTAATATATAGACCTAAATGTCAAAGCTTTCATATAAGATAAAATCCTATTAATTTATACTTTTGTACATATGAGTGTACAGTGTTTTTTGGAAGTATATCATAGATTGCCTCATTCCAAAATTTTCCACTAAGGCACAGCTTGATTATTGATGGGAGAGGGTGTGATGGCACCTTATAAATTTGGATGTGATGTACCAGCAGAGCCCTGCCCGGGCATAGAAACAGCTCTCTCCACAGTTAAAGGCATAATTAGCTGTGGTGGTTAATGCTTCCTCATTGGTTTATTGTAATCGACTTTGAGTCTTCTCATACTGCCCTTATTTGTCTGAGCTGAAACAACAACAACTCACTGACTCAGTTTCTGCCCTCCCGCCTGTTGGCTGGGCCATGCTGTGCAGGCCTGAAGCTGACTTTTTAGTTTCATCAGAGCTACTTGTTTCCATGTCACTGGGCTGCCACAGTCATCTCTTTATGTCCAGGCAGTCCTGGTTCTCATGCTCCACTGGTCTAGAGCCAGATCCTGGAGGTGGACCTCAGTGGGAGGAGGAGCTTAACCAGTTCACTGCCATGGGGTTCATGGGGAATAAAGGTAGACACATAGGTCATGACTGAGTACTACAATGAGGTCGTGGTTTAGACTAAAGAAAAAAAACCTGTCACTCTGGGAATGTGACTGTAAGAGTGATGACATCTGTTGGAGGACACTGGAAGGATGAGTGAGCTGGAAAAAGATCATTGTCAGAACACAGAGTGTATCCTGTCTTAGCCTCCAGCTGCCGTGTGCTGCTCCCGTAGCGTTTCACATTTGAGGAGAGAACTAGCTGCACGCCTCTCTTATACTTTCACTGAGATGAAGCAGATAAGGGGAATAACTGAAATTATAAAAACATTAGGGAAGAGAGTGCGCAGAATTTGTTCTGTGGCTCTTGTAATCTAATACCATGGCTGACATTTTGCCAGCTCCTATATTTTGCAAATGGCAGAAAAATAACTTTGCATGACCATCTGTAAAAACCACATGAATTCATTTTGCATACCTGCCCATGCACCTTAGTAAAGGTTTTCAGATTTTCCAAGGAATAAAAAAGAAAAGAAGCAGCAGCTCTGATGACAATTAATATCAGTGAAATATACTCAGGAATTTTGTCTTTTTAGGGTGCATTTGAATCACTGTGCAGACATTATAAATCACCTCTGATCATTGATCTCATCATTCTAGTCTTTTCTGTTTGATTGCAGACCTAAATTTAACCTTGGGTTGCATAAAGCTCTCCCAGCAAGTCATGCACACTACACAGGGCTTAAAATAGATCTCGTGAGGGTGCACATTAATTGCACTTTACTCTTTCAGATGTTCAACATGCTCATTGGCTGAAATAGCAAATATGGATGATTAGTGTAAAAAATACACTTTAGATGAGGCAAAAAGGAACCTAATCAGAAGTCCACAGTCCTTCATTTACTTCCTCGGCTGGTGCAGGTGCACATTTGCATGCAATTTACATGGTAGCTTGCAGTGACCACCACTACTCAAACGTCTCGGTGTCCATCATCTGCTGACATTCTGTGATTGTTTCCTCTCTGCTGTGACTCACCCAATCAGCTGAGGATATAGTCTGGTTCCAGTGATTATAAGGAGTGATCAGAGCAGCAGTGATTGAGCATGTGCCTTGTAGTGGAGATTTAGCCAGAGGCTTCAATCTCATTGCAGTCACTTGTAGTTAGTGACTGAGACTAGCAGTGAGAAGGGCATTGCAATATAAATGAATAGGCTATGAATGTAGATATGACTGCAGTGCTGCAGGGACACACAAGGGAGGGAAGGGGCCTGTTAGACAAACTGTTTCATATCCCCCCTTGACCTTTATTTGCCCAGTGGCCCAGCAACATTTCCAATAGGGTGGCTTTAAATGGCTACTGAAGAATTGAGATATATTTCAGACCTGAGATGGGTTTTTTTCTTCTTTTTCTTTTTTTTTTTTTTTTTTTTTTGTCTTTCTATGAGAGAATAACCACACGCAAGTGTTGAAAACAAGTGTTGAAAGCAAGTGTCTTTGCTGCAAATGAGGGAATTTTCACTGAGAAAAACAGGCCTTTGCCAAAAGATAAAAAAGATTTTTGACTTATGCTGATCATAAAAAATGCCTATCAAGTGATTTTCTTCAACATCTTGAGCCTTTGCAGTATTGGCAGCTCACAAAGAGCTGTGGATCAGGGGAGATTGACACCTTTCTGTCGGACTGTAGTCTCATCTCCCAGCTGTCCCCTCCTGAAATGGCTCCCTCGGGATAAGCTGGGATTGGCTTGATTGTGTTATCGGCGACTGATCGGGTCATTGAATGATGGAATTTTGAGCCCCTGTTCTGCTTAAAGAATGTAATGTTTAAAGAAGATTGACTGTGATTGGATCAGATCCAGCACCTGCTCAAAGGGGTCAGTCAGGTGAAGGCAGGAGGCAGCAATCTCTGCTTTGCCATTGTGACATGACTAGATGGGCGAATTAATGTGTGTGTTGAGTTAGAGGTTTGATGGTGCTGGTGGTGGATTGCTGGTAGTGAGAGTGGGGGAAGCTGGAGATGCCATTCAACAGGGGAGTGGTTTTAAAAATGTCATCAGAGGAAGTGTCATGAGTAATTTGCAGTAGTCTCGCCATCAGATCGGTGTGGAGGTGGACACCTCAGCTTTGCAAATTGCAGTCTAGTCCTCAGGGAATATTATGTGGGGGAGCACCACAGCAGAAATTCCAAGAAGTGTTTATTTTTTTAATTTTTTTTAGTGAATATGGAATGTGCTTTGCAGTATGCTATACATGTTCTGAAGATTAGAAAAGAGAGATAAAGAGATAGATTGAGAGATGGGTTGTTTTAATAGTTGATTATTCTGCTGCATGTCAAAGCCTAGTAAGAAAAAGTGACGGCATCAAATTTCATTGCTCATTTGATAGGCTTTCACGATGCAGAGCTGCTATTTAACCCACTGAATAAAAACAACGAAAACCTTTTAATCCTTTTGGCCATTTATCTTGTACCACATAAACCTTCTCTGAAGGAAACCAATGAGCTTGAACCATGCCTCAGCACCACCTAGACAAGAGGCATTTCATGCGGTACAACTCATCTGATGATCGTGCAGAATGCTCGCCCAACATTTGAGCTTATGCACACAGAGCTTTATAGATCTTGTGACATTTGATAAAGGCATTTATGCCGTCCTCTAGATAGAGTTATCCCAAATGCCCAAACGGAGGGAATGTCAATAGAAAAGCTTTGACTCAAATGCTTTATCCACATTTTAATGTCCAGCTCTGACTTTTTTCAAAGGAATTTGTTTATCTACATAACTGTACAAGCTTTTATCCTTAATTTGACTTTGCAGACAATTTAAAAGAAAAATGTACTGATAAATATGCAGAAATCACATTTAGCTCCTGTAAAAGAGACTGTCTTTTAGTGAAATCAGTCTCATTAGTAGACAGTAGGAAAAGCATGTTTTTCAGTGGGCTTTTGCCATGTCTGACATCCCACAACACTTATATATGTAGCACTATGTGTATTCAATGTAAGTGCTGACTTCAAGTGGCTCTTTGCTTGTGCTTCTCTAAAGCCACCTACTGCAGTTTGACCAGGTCCACAGGCAGCTCCAGCTCATGCCTCCTACGCATAGCCTTCTTGAGATCACCAGATAAAATGTTCTTGCATGGAAATGTACACATTGTGCTGTGGCTCGATGTGAAGGGCTAATGACGTCTTAAAGGTTTCACTTATTTAAAACACTTACTGCTCATGCCTCCATGACTGTGTGTGTGGGGGGAAAGCGGTAGATTATCTAGATTTAAGGCCCAAAGCCATCCACCATCCTGAATACAGTTATTAGAAATTGCTTGTGAGGTTTCATTTTGATACAATTGTAAAATCCAACATTGGTAGTGACAGACTCATTACATCCAGTAATATTTAGCTGGTGTGGAGTAAGTAGGCCAAACAAAATGAGGTAATTGCAAAAAAAAAAAAAAAAAAAAAAAAAAAGAACAGTTTCAACAGAAGATGCAAATACAGTGGTTATCGCATATTATCTAATACATCCTTGTCTCGTATATGTTTGCTTTTCAGAAGCCTTGTTGACTAAGTTTTATTTCTTTATACTCATTTATTAATAGTTTTTTATGTTAGCTGCAGTAAATATGCCATTGTTGTAAAAAGAGCTGACTGGCCCACTGGCAGCTCGATGAGGCTGCACTTCATGCTGTAAACTAAATGCTAATGTCAACTTTGATATTTTCACAGTGATAATGTTAACAAGCTGTTGTGGGTAAATTGAAGTTATGGCCTAATGGTGCTAGATTAAGAGTCAGGGGATCATAAAAAAGCCATTAGGATTCATCTTTTAGGAAAAGATGAATCATAATACATCAACCAATCTTATTTTTCATGCGGCCATATTTTGTGGCAATCCATTTCATCCAACTTATTCATTCCTTTTCAAGATATTGGAAATTAGAGCTATCAATATTATGGTACAAGAGAAAAGTCAAAGGACTGCTACTACTATTGGGAAAATGACTCAACAAGTTATCCTTATTGTGCAAATATCTCAGTTTAGACTTGTGATGGCATTGCTTCACCACAGCCCTGCCATAATTCATTGAAATATAGTTTTCTAAGGCGTACAGCGACAGTTACAGAAAGTGAATGCTACTTAATTTGTGCACTTATTTTGAAGAGCCATAAGCATTAAAATGACTCAATCTTTCTTTACTGTATGTAATGCCAAAGAAGAGGTATGAGACTGTATAGGTGTTATATTTACTCAAATGTAAACTTATCAGATCAGTGCGCAGTCTTCAGTTTGCTGCAGGTTGCTATTTGCACCACTAGATTTCACTACACTCAAGATAAGTATTAGAGATAATATAAATAGTCTTGGATATAAAAAAAAGAAGAAGAATATTTTTTTAATCGTATGAATATCAGTCAGATGTTTTTATTTAACCTTGCTTTTTTAGCAGATGTTTTGACGTGTCTTTTGTATATTATATGTTTATTGCTTTTGCTGTTTTTCCACAGTCATAGCATCAAATTCTTTCCACATCTTTACATTTGTATTTTTAGTGTCATTCACCTTCATTAGGAAAAATCAAAACAAAAGATTAAAGAAGTGTATAGAAATTGCACTGATGCCCTTCTTATTAATAATTTTAAATATTCTGTATAATACTGCAACAAGATCTTTATTTTGCCTCCACTGTGAAAACGTCTTAGTGCGACAGCCCCATTTCTCGGGCACTAGGGGCAATAAAATATATGGACTCTAAGCTTAATCAAATTCAATGTAGAAATATATTTGAAATTTATATGATTGATGTGCATCTTATCTCTTACATGTCTCATTTTGCATAGGGATTCCCCATACTCAGAACTATTGAACTTAAAAGGACTGGAGACTTACCCAAGAGAATCTGTCCATGATAAAAAGCTTTGCCAGCTGCTGAGATTGTAAAGCCATATCAGCATCCTCAAACTAAACCAAATCATTGCAGTGGACTTCTGTGGTCCACTATAATTATATCCAGCTCCCTGCAGACTGGGGAGGTAGATGTAATTGCAAAATTTGATGTCAGTTAGACATATGATGTATGACAAGTCCATCTACCAGATCCACTGCTGAATAAGCGGCATGAAATGCCAGGCAGAAGAAGCTGTAATATATGTGTGTGTGTACACATATAAGACTCAGTCCTTCATTATTGTCCGCAATGAGCAATAGAAAAACACAACATTTACTAAACAAAAGGCAGTTTGCTATAATCACTCGTGCTGCAGATGTTCCTGATGTCAACTCTCATTGTGGACTGGATTCCAGGTGCAAACATGTACAAATAAACTAAACAAGTGTCCAATTCCAATCAAGAACTATAAAAGGTTACTTATTACAGTTTCTGTTTGCTCTAGTATATATACACTAGCAACAGGATTAGACAGAGCTCCGTAGCAGTGGGTATGGAATCTCTGCAGGTTTCCAGGATTTAACCATTCAGACAAAAGTGAGCATTTAGACTGGGCGGCCTTAGGAAGCCAGTTCACCTGAGGGGCTGCATAAAAGGCATGATAAGATAAATAAGCCATTTTATTTTAAGCATGATTCATGCAAAGCCGCCCTGTTGTCATAAATATATAGAGCCGGAAGTAAGCATAGCATGAACTCTTGAACAAAAGCTCCTTCTGAGTTGCTGTACTTGTGACAAGCAGCACGGCAGCATTTTCATACAACTACCTGATGCAGAGAAAATGAATCATGACTGAACAAAGATTTGACATTCTCTCGTCAGCCACATTTTAGGTGAATTTAATTCTCCTTGAAGAAATCGTTCAGCATTTGTGAAACAGACTCATTTACTTTCTCGTGGCGAGTTAGATAAGAAGATTGATGTTTCTCCATTCAATAAAAGTCTACAGCCAACATCTTAGATTAGATTAGCACTAAGAATATAAACAGAGGGAAACAACTAGCCTTGCTCTGTCCAGCCGGTGTAAAGATTTACTTGGTATCAGACTTGTTCTGTGTGGCTAAGAGGCCTTTTTCTAAAATGTAAAGTTTTGTTATTGAGTTTTTAAGACACTTTTTAAAATATTTGCATCTATAACATGCAGAAGCACAGTAGGTAAACAACATCTTGGCAGTAATGGAAAACACCAAAATTGAGCTGTGAAGATAAAAAATAAGAAATCCAGTGAGAAACATTTATTTCTGCCACATGTTACAGATCAGTTCTAATCAGTGATAGTTGAGCTGACATTTATGTGTAAACACTGCTGCATGTGTTTTTATGAGAGCTGATTTGAGTTGTTGTAACAGAGTGACAACGATTTAGATAATGATAATGCAATTCCATGTCAGGAATGTTAAATTTTAGCATTTTCTTCCTAATAAACATGTAAAAAAATTGCACAAGTCATCCAGGAAGAATATAGGAGAGAATTAAAACCTGAGGGCAAAGGTAAATTGATATGAAGTCAGCACTTGATCACGAAGGTGATCAGTAATTACTTGAGACAGTTTTCTGTTTGTTAAAAAGCACTTACTTTGGGTTAAAGGTTAAGGTCAAGGCTGGAAATACAGTGATGCATCTTTTCTGTTTTTGGTCTGGTTTAATTTATAAGGCTCATAGCTCTGCACAAGTGCCAGTAACTGTGTGTCTGCAAGGCTGTCATTACGTTTACACCCATTTTCTATGTCTCTGCTGACCTCTAGGTTGGATTTACTGTGGTTTTAATGTCTTTATGTCTTTGTGTGTCTTTGTTTTCTAAACAGTGCGCTTACTTCTTAAAATGAATAATGTAGTAAGGAAGCAGAGACGTGCACACAATGCTAGAGAGTGACAGAGCCCTATCTTAGCTGCCATGCAATGAATAATCTTGAGCTTATTTTCCCAAGTGATATCTCAGGGTTCTGGTCGAATTGTCTAAAAGCTAAATAAGTCTGCCTGATTGAACTAATGGCATAGAGCCAAGATCTTGCACCAAGTCTTGTCTTTCAGCTTAATCTTTTGGTCATGGACACATTGACCAAGCTCATACGCACACACATACAACCACATACCACTCACACAAATACACGTGAGCTCCCTTCCAAGCCACTTCCTGATCAGGAAACTTTGAACCCAACATGTGGCCCATAAGTCCTATCCACAGGTAATTAGGTTTGATGGTTAGTTGAGCAGAAGCATAGATTTTATCCTTCTCCCCGTCCTGCCTCCTGGAGTGTTGCCTCAACTTGTTTTTGATAAGCCCACTGCCAGCCCAGCATCAGTCTCTTCCAGCTAAACACACATTGTAAAAGCCACCAAGGAGCAGTCAACCCCTTTTCAAAGATGAGTTAGCCAGTGAAAATGAAATTACATAGACAGGAAATGGTTTACAGTCACTAGAAGACTGTTAACCGTATACAGTGCAGCGCATATTCAGTTCTCCTGGAATAATTAGCTCCTGTAAATATAAAACACAAGTTGCTCGAGGGAAGTCACTTCTTATTTCCACTTAGTTTTTGGTGAAGTCAGCTGCACTGGCAAGACAGAAATATATTTATGATCCCCCTCAGTGACACACGTCGACCCAACTGGTATGACTATTGTCCCAGCAAAAATCACTTTTCATTGAATCCCCTGAAGTGGTCTGACCAAATTAGTGTCACTTAACATTTTTGTGAGCTTGTGTGTGGACTCCTTTTTCTTTCTTTTTTTCTCCACCTCCTTATTTTCATCCAGTGTCAACACTAGGATAATATCATACCCTCAAGAAAATTTGCACATAATTTGTTTAGCTTAGAAGAAAAACTCCAAACCTGGGAAATGCTGTGTCATAATATGAGAGGGTAGATGATGGTGGCTGATAGTTGTCACTGGAAAAAGCCAGAATTACATTTCAGACATCTTAGAATTTGATTGGATTAGGATTTCTTGTGAATATGATACAACAAGAACACAAAATAGACAGCAGAATGAAGTAATAAGTTAATTGCGTTAAATCAAATGCCAACAAGTCTTCCAGCTGTCAATGCACTGTCAAATAAAAAATTTATAAAATAAAAAAATCTAAACTATCAGAACTATCTCTTTAGATAAATAGACTGATTTATAATTGTACAAGAAACTAAAACATTTATATTTTAGTCTTTGAGCATCAGTTTGACTGATCTATTTTTTGACATTACTCAGCAGACATGATGGAAAAGTTGATGGTTTTCAAGCATTTTTGTGCGCTTGTGCGTTTGAATTTCAGCGTGTTGTTTCAAGACTAAACCAGGCTCAGAGAAGCAATCGACATTTTACCGTGTGCTTGTGACGTGTCTACTTTGGCTCAAGTCTTGTTTAATGCCGGGCCGATATGTGAATAGAACTGACATGCTGAAACCATTATACGTCTTAATGGGCACACAGAAGTGTGTTTGCTTTAACTGAAAGGCACATACCTTTGAACAAAACGATAAAAAAGACACAGAAGATTTTTATATATTTATTGCTAGAAATGATATTGACCACTGGATTTTATTCACCTTGTTTACAACCATAGATTGCATACTGTAGTGTATTAATATGTGTCAGTTAATCTAGGTTAAGGGGGCAGTTGTTCAGAAGTGATATCCACAGATATCAGATTAATTTCAAGCTGGAGCAAAAGTGATTTGTTTTATTGACAAATTTCCACTGACATTGTTTCTCCTTTTATTAGGGGGCATTTCACTAATTGCCACATCCCCATCTGGTTTAAGGATAAAACACATATAAAAATGACTAGAAGTTGCCTATATGAGTAGAATGTAACACACCTCACTGGGAGTGATAAAAATTTAATTGAACTGAGGCTTTTTTGTTTCCCCTGAATCAGACACAAACTTTTATCACAAAGTTGTGTGATTTAGCTCTTAACAATCTGTTCCTTTATACTGACTTCTGATAATTATTACTGCTGTGCCAATACTTTAAAAACACAGTTGTGTTTATTCTGTCTGTGATAGTGTCGGCGTGCTTTACTACCCGCAGCTTCACTGACACTCTCCTCTACTTTCCCACTCTATCTGGCTGGCTTCCCAGGCTTTGGCAGCTTGCACATGTGGCCAAACTGTAAATCAGATTCAGACTTTCCATTCAAGTGCCCTACTCGGGAGGCTAGACCGGCCTTTATACTGACCTTGTGGACCTTTTTATAGGCTTAGAAAAGAGAAGCAGAAAAGAGGTGGATCCATGGTTCACACAGAAGTGAAGAGTTGAGTGTGTCTTTCCATTTGATTAAGATCTGACCTTATGGCATTTTAGAAATTTTCTGCATCAGTCACACCTTCTTTGTGCATAACTCTGTTTTCAGTAGATTTTTCGGACTCTTTCTTGTGTAAGTAGGGTGGTAAATGATACCCTCCTTTGAGAGCAGAGCCCTCCTCATGTAACATGTTTTGGTCTTTGTCTCCCCACAGCTGATGCTCTGCAGAGTTTGACAGGGCTCAAGCTGTTCAGTCCCCCACTCTCTTCCCTCTATCTCTAACCCCCCTTTATCTCTTCCCTCCATCACACCTGATTGCATCTGACAAATGCCCCTATTGGCTCCATATCATCAGGTGCAGTGCAGGAAGCGTAAGACTATATTACTCTGCCCATATACCACATCTGTTCTCCATTTTGCATGGCTGACACACTTGCATCTGCAAGGCTTGAAAAGGGCCAAAGCTCTGTCTCTGGAAAAGTATTGCAGCTTCTATTTGTAAATCAGTATCTTAGTGGTTTGGATGTAGTATTTGGTATCATTATAACTCTTATACATTCATGCACTGTGACACACTTGATCAAGTTCTGAAATGAGACTAAAAGCATCAGTTTAGCTTCTGATGCATTTATGAAGCACTGATTTTGATGCTGAAATCCAAATTCTCCAGAATCAGTTAACTCATACTTGCCCAGTTTCTGTAAAACTCTCACACAACAAAGCATCAAATTTTACATGATTATCAACGTCAATATTTATGTTGTTAGTGTTAAAAATGATTTAATCTCCACCGGTACAAATCCCCTCTCATAGCTAGATGGTGTCGAGGCTCTTCCCAAGCTTAAATTCTCTCGACAGTGCCAATATGTTTTAAGGGTGATGTCAGCTAATCAGCCTCGGATGGCTGTATTTCTGCATCAGCTGGTTTGACCTGTGACACGTCTCCTTACCAGCTGATTATTAAATACAGACTTTGAAAGTGACTTTGGGGAGATTTAAGTGAGGAAAACAAAAGAGCACTGGAGTGCCTCCTACTAGGGAAAGACGCTGATGGACTGTCATGGCCGGCGTTTCATCAGCAGGAATGCAAGTGGGGTTGGCACAGTAGTCACCATGTGAGGGCAAGGTTAGGTCACATCAGCTACTTCTGACTCTCATACAAAGAGGATGCTGAGTTGAAAGTGCCTCTCCTCTAACTTAATTCCTCTTGTTTGATATATTTGGATTTACTTTGGGTTTTGAGTGAAGGGGATAAAAAGATGTGATTGAAATATTAAATTAAAAGCCACAAAATTTGGGAGGTGACTGAAGACTATACCAGAAAGATAGATAGATAGATCTTTGAGGTCCCTCATGTTTGTCATGTGTTCTCATGAGTCAACCAGACAGTGCACTGCTGGGTGGTAATTTGAGGGCTTCCTGGGAGAGGTGGCCACAGCTCTGCTTTGCCTCTGGGCCTCCTTCATCAGTCTGAGCCCGCTATAATTGGCATAGCACATTGTTTTGCTCATATGATGCTCTTACTTTGACTACAGTGTGTTAATGATTAATTTAGGACCAGTTAATCATTCTATAGACTTTTAATCAACCATAAATGCAATTTTATTATCAATGTTCAGTCACTTTATCGATACTCGTTTACGGAATGACTGAAAAACCATATTTACTTAAATTTCTTTAGCAAAAAAAAAATGAATGTCAGTTTAAAGAAAAGCATGGTTTTTGTATCTCATGAGCTTTTAAGGAATTATTTATTATTAACTATCAGTAGTGAGGCAGATTTATAAAGAAAAAAACTTATTAAGATTTGCATTCCGCAAGATTTAAGTATAGAAAATGGTAACATAGTATAGTTAGCTGCTTCTCACAGCCCACCCATTAGTTTAAATGGAGGGTTTGGAGGGTGGAGGGGTGGGGGACAGTGGCACCATATGGTAGGTCCTTGACTGTGACAGCCTGACACATTAGTCATTGATGGCTCACAGCCTCTCTGATGATAGGCAGTGCTTAAAAAGCTGACCTAAAAACACACACACACACAGGCTCACACACCTAATTGATCCTGAAACACGGTGTCATACTCACAAATATAGAGGTGTTTATTTAGGGACTTCAGCCTTAAATAAATGCAGTTAATTCATCTCACTTGTAATGTGTAATGTATTTAGTATTGGGCAACCAATTGACTATTTGGTTTGTCCAATGTTTATTTTCTCTAATATAGTGTGAGAGCTTACAGCTCAGTAGGCCTGGAGCAAGATGCTAAGCTACAGTAGAGTCAGCTTGTGAAGCAGTATGGATGAGATTAGCATCATCCTGAGGAAGCTGTAAGCCTTTCTCCCTCTTCTCCACTTGTAATTCTCCTCAAAAACACCAAGGTGCTTGCACATCCTGTTTGAAATGTGTCATCAGCTGTCCTGGCAGGTACGTTGCCACATAAACCTCTGAAGTGACGGCATTTCTTGCCTGGAAAGGTCATTGTAGGAGTGGGTTAAATGTCCCCTGGAGGAGCGAGCAGCAAGCCAGACAGTGTGTGATTTGTGTGAGTTTTACGCTGCTGGAGCTGCCTTGTATCTCTAAATGACCTTGACCAGCTCTTCCTCCGTTTTAACTTAAAAGTCGCTCTCTAGAAAAACTGTCTGGCCACCGGGTATCAGATGTGCCAGTAGTCATTAGTCTTAGCCTGATTGGGGATCTGAAGAAATTAGAAAAAAGGACTGCCATTAGAGGTCAAGCCATCACCACAACGCCACACTAGACACATCCTCTGTTTTGATTTAATCCAATTAGACATCCACTGAAGCTTCAGTTGTTTTCGGGCAAGCCTGATTAACTTTGTTGTGAATAGCTGTGCTTGTTCCTGTTATTTTTCCTCTTTTTGTGTGTTTGACTAAGAAATCAGAGTTTCCTGGCTACTCTTTATCATGCTTTAACTAGAAACTTAGATATGTGATTACAGCTTAAATAAACACTCCTTTATTCAGCTAGAACATTTGAAACTAACAAATTCAGACAGTACTTGATATACTAACTAATTTAGAACATTATGAAAAACTATCATTATGTATCCCATACCAGATCCACGCAGCCGTTGCACCCTCCCAAAAAGTAAAACAAAATTTTGTTGGAGGTGCTTCAGACCTGAAAGATTGCATTTAAAAAATTCAGCAGGCACAATTCTCACCTGAAAGAGTCTGATCTGCTTCACTGCAGATGTCTTCATTGGTTTACCAGCCTCAAAATTGGAAAGTGGCAAGTATGCATTAAAAAAAAAAGATGGAGCTGATGCAGTTATAGCAAAAATTATTAATGCCTGCACTGATTACTAATGTAGCTTAAAGAGCTCAGTGACTAGCAGCTTGTGAAATGCATGCAAATAGATAAAACACAAGCGAAGTAAGAAGACATCTTTTCCAATTTGACAACCACAGTACAACATTAAGGACAAAAATATTTATATATAAACTATCTGAAAGTAAAGAAATCATAAGCAAATACACAAATTAGCTGTAAATAAGAAAAAAAAACAAAAACAGAATAGTAGTGTTTGAAAATGAGCTAAGACATGCATTCTCTGTTTTACCATTCACTTTATCCATCACCAGTGGGCCCTGGAAATATTTTCTAAATATCTTTCTCACAGTTTTTTTCTTTTTTGTTTAAACATATGTTATTTTTTCTGTATTTGATTATTTTTGCTGAAAAGTTCTTGTTGTTAGGATAAACACCTCAAATTTTATTTGTCTCTTTTTTAAGGGTTAGCGACAAAAAAGCTGTTATAATTATAAATGCCTTTTAGATCAAAATGTTATTATTAATTTTTATTCAGTTTGATGACAACAATATAAAACAATTAAACAATAGCAAAACATTATTATAAAATAATAAAAATCATAACAAAATATTAAAATAAAAATAACATAAAGGAAAAAAACAGAAAAGAAATAAAGTTAAATGAAAAAGAAAAGAAAAACAATACGAAGAATACCACATGATGAATAAAATGTTGATACTAATAAATCATAGACAGATCATATTGTTGTACTGATACCAAAGCAAGTTAATTTGACTTTTTGTTCAAGGGTTCAAGTAAAATAAACGCCAAAGTAAAGACTTGAAGTGAAGAACTTTAATACTTCATATAAAAACACAAGAACCCAATGAAGTACATAAAATAGTGGACACTAAATGTCTTACAAAAATATTACAGTCCTTAATCAAACTGTATTCAGAAGTGACCTGCCTCGATCGTTGTTCGTTCTGCCTTCTGACCTTTGATCAACATGTGGACTGATCACCTTCCACCAAACTCCCTTATCTCCAGACAAAATAGCAGGTGAAATAATAGCTGTGATTTACTCTCCTTGGTCATATTTGCAGAGTAAAAATAGAAGCGCTTCAATCAATACCGCTTCTCAGCTCTGACTGCAAGGACACTATTTAACAGCAGATGGTCAAAAAAAATCATATATCCTGAATCAAATGAGGCCAGGTGCTGTTTTGAGTGTAAATTAGTTGTAGGTGTTTCTGTTTGCGATAATGGTAATCATTAGGCTCATTTAGCAAAAGATTTAAGAAATTGAGCAATCTTTTGCGATATGGTCCTTTGAGAAATATAATGTGGATGGCAATGACAATGAAAGCCAGAGCCATAATTATTGAGAACAATCTCATTCTACTGTTCACGAGATAGATCTTTGTAAAATGTTTTCAGGGTCCTCTTGAGTAATAAGGCTCAGCGGTGTAGTCTTCTCTTGTTTTTTAAAGATGCCATTTGGAATTCATGACCAGGAGTCCATATGCAGATTTGGAAAGGCTTTGATTAAAGCTCTAACAAGCACTTGATGGTTGGGGATATCACATTTCCTTTTGTTTTAATGCACTCTGTTAGGCTCACTCACAGTTAATAAGTCACAATCAATCTACCTGCTGTACGCACTGAGGCTTTGTAAGAGCTTAACAGGACCCCTGAGAGATGGAATAATTTCACTTCTGAAACCAACAGACAGAGTGAGTGCATGCATTCATGTTTGTGTCTGTGTGGGATTGCAACAGTTTTCATTGTATATTTATACGCTTGTATACAAGGGTGTAAGAGAAAAAGGAGACTAAAAGGAGGCTGACAGATATTGCCGGACTGGAAGACAGGCGCTGCGTGTTGTGTCCTCTCCATCTTCGCTTGAAAGAGTCGATGCAGTTGCCTTGAGCAAGTGTATCATATTTGATGACCTCAGAAACAGCTCTCTCAGAGTACCTGACATGTGCTCTCTGCTGGCCAAGTCATCCCCATCCGCTGGGCGAAAATATCAGAGCTCATCCATGGTTATTGGAGCAGTTCTCACAAATGTGCACAAAATGTAACAGTGAAGTATCAAAGGTCATACTGCATATGGGCATCTTTAGTGTGTCAGAGTAATAACACTGGAGACTGTCTGTGAACCCAGTGATGGCTTTAAGTTAAAGGTCTTTTTTATGGTCCCGGTGCGTAAAATGTCTTTGCTGAGGCATGAAGCACAGCAAACACTTGCTGAGTTGGAGCTCAGAAGGCATCATTACTATTTTCTCATGGGTGACATTAAGATGGCATTTCAGCAGTTGTAAAGTTTATTAAATATTTCATTAATTTCATATTTGTACCTTTTGATTTATTACAACAAACTTTAAGTGCTGGGACAGGAAAGGTAAAAGATATTTGGATATAGATTTTAGTACAATACATGTATGCCCTCCCAGGTTTATGAGTCTATGCATTTTATCTGAACCAATGTGCACATAACAGCATGCAACTCAAACATAAATAAAAATTTTAAGGATTGTAATTGTTTAATGTGCCTAGCATCAGCTAATGATTTACATATCAAAATACAAACATGCCCACGATCCCAGCTTTCAGTTTTTTCACGCAGTTTTTAATTTGTGCTTAAAAATTTCTGGCTGGAATCTGTCTCTAAAATGTTGAGACATGTGACTGCATGAAACAGGTTCAGCAGATAAATGATTTACAGATGAACGAGTCCCACACAGTTAGTAGAACTAACAAAATTGTAAAATTCATTGTTCACAAGTCTTGTTTTCCAACCTCCATATTGTTCCCTAACATGGGACTTGGTATCATGTTAATTTTTGCACAGTTTAGTATCGTTGGAGGTTTGGCTGGCACTCTTGTATTGTATCATCTCATTGTGGACTCTTGTTCTCCAGTTCTAGTTTGAGAAATACAACTTATCTCAATAAACCTATCCATTTTCTACACCTGCTTATTTCAGTGCAGGCTCATGGGGGGACTGGAGCTTATCCCAGCAGCTATTAGGCAAGATAATAGGGTGCACCCCAGACAGATCCCCAGTTCATCTCAGAGTCTTTTAATAAACCAACCCTAAACATTTGCTCATTTACTAGATAACACTTAGGACCAAGAAGATTTAACTACAACACAGGCATAAGTGTTTAAAAGGGAATAAGTTTGTCGAACAGAAGTCCAGGTTATTGCTCTGGTCAAGGAACACCACTTGTATCTCTGCAGCAGTGTGAGATAGGCGGGGATGCTGCAGCCATGGAGATCTCAGAGAGAGAATAGTAGATGGCAGAGAACTCTGAGGTGACAGCCCGATCACATGAGGAGGAGATGTTGAAACCGAGAATCACAGTATGAATTTGGGACACTGAAAAAACTCCAGTTGAAGCACCAATCAAAAATCCACAGGTGGTCAAACAGGCAATAGTCAAACAAAGAAAGGCAGATGTCAGGATGCTTAACAAGAGGAGTAGGCGAGAATTACTGGTTGAAAATTAGAGCATGGGTCGATGTCCAGATAACCGAAAAGCAGAAGAGGTCTGTTGTGAGTAAGGCAAGGCAAGGAGAATACAGTCCAGGCACATAAACCAGTTACTTGAAACAAAGAAGTGCAAGGGAAGACCGCTGGCCACCTACTGGCACAAGGCTGTCAATAATCTGGCAAAGAGGCGGAGACTGGAGAGAACCTATGTAGTGCTGCGCACAGGTACGACACAGAAACAATTAGGTGGTAGAAATGTGAACCACAACAATTAGCTTATTCGGTGTAGATGTGATATGTGTATAATGTGTATTTTATTTAGCTGATTTTCTTGTGAAGAAACCCACCAAAAGTTTAAAAGACAGATTTTTAGAACATATATATAAAACTTTAGAATGTCATTGAAGGATCTATCATTTGTTTTCATGCTTTAATGTTAAAAAAAAATAAATAAATAAATAAAGTAAGGGATCCATATTACAAATGTGCTTCTTCATGATGTCACTAAGTGATATAAGGCTAAACCTAGTTACAATGGAAGTGTCCTCAGAGGTAGTGCCATCTGTTGCAGTGAATGAATCCCTTTGCTGTGGACTCTAAATGACCTTTTCAAATCTATAAAGGGGAGAAATCTGAATTGTCTGCAAACTATTACATATCTTCCACAAATATTTAAAGGATACCTTTCCTCTCCAAGTGAGTCATTTTTTATTGCCACCTGAGATTTTATGTTTCATATTTTTGCATTACTCTGTGCCCGTAAAGACTTGCATGCATGTTCTGTTTTCACTTGTCCTGCTCATATTCTCATTTAATACACAGTTACATCAAGTGAACCTCAGCTTCTTAAACCTGAGGCTGTTCATTTTGTACAAACTATTTTTTTTGTCTTGTTTTTTTTCAAGGTATTGCAGTTTTTATTAAAATTAGCAAATACTTGTGCCAACAATAACATAGCAAGGCTAGGACGGAGTCATTGTTCCATTTATTTATAATTAACTTTGATAGCAGCGAAGCATCCAGGAAGTAAATTTGCAAAGAAAAAAAGTTTTCATAATCCACTCTGAGTAATTGAATAAATATTATATCCTGACTTGATATGCTTAGAGGCTGGTTTATGCAATTACACAAGTGGCTTTAAACAGATTTGTTGCTTAGAATTTTAGCAAGACAGATATTGTTGTCCATATATAAACATATTCAAATCCACAGCTGCTGGACTTTCATTGTTGTCAAAAAAAAACTTGAGCGTTCACCATTACTCATGTAAGCTTTCACAATCCAGAATTAAATTAATGTCCATGTTCCCAGTAACTGGTGACAGCTTCTAACTCAACTTGACTCAATTTTTACAGCACCTTTTAAACACAAGTGTAGCCCAAGGTGCTTTACAGAAAAAGAAAAAAAAAAAAAAAAAACAGTCAGGGCAAAAGATATTTAAGACCACTCATTAATTAAATTGACAACAAAAGGAATAAGTTATAATTAAAATTTAAAGGTAAAATAGCAGAAGGGTGCTTTACACCTCGAGCCACCAAAATATGAATGATATTGTGTCCAAGTTTGTACCTCTGCCTCACAAAAGCCCCCTGTACAGGAGCCTGTGTGAGTATTATATATTGATATATCAGTAAAAATTAATTAGTTCTGCAATCTGGTACATTAGAAAGCTCATATGGCACATGTAATGCCAAAAATGTGCCTTAAATGGCACATTTGATGTCTGGACATACATCTTTAAAACTGCTCAGGTTCAATTATTTAGCATCTACATTTGCATACTCATCAGATATTATGGTGCTAATTCCTGGATGAACTGGGCTACTATGCTATCACTCAGAGGTGGTTTGCAGTCAGAGTAATTTGGTGTGTTCCAGGTGAATTTACTGATATATTTACATATTTCATGCCTTTGCTTTCTTTTGGGACCAAGATTATATATAAGTGTGGGGTCATTTCAGACAGGATGTAGAAAAAATAGGCCTCGTGGTGAAGTGGTTAAAACATGAAAATTAGTCACCACCTTAAGAGTCAGACTATGTGTATTACCAATGGGAGTACTCTAATTTGTATTCCAGAAAAGTTTTGGTTTTGGATTCATTGATGCTGTCCCCAGTAATTTAGGAAATTAAAGCGCATGTAGCCCTTTTAGACGCAAATCTGTTTCCTGATAAAGTTGAAGCTTGTTGATGTTTTGTTTTTTTTTTTTCATCAAATTGCTCTTCACTTTCAAAAGCAGAATATTTCCACTGTCAGAAGTTTCAGCCTGATCCTTCCTTCCAAACACAATGCAGTCAAATGCAACACTGAGCAGCCTTTTTCCCTCCCTATCTGAAAAAAGATTAGAGGAACATGCATTTCCTTCTTTGAGCTCACATTTCAAACTGTGCCTTCTCGTCATTACTTAACTACTGGTGGGGCAGTTGTTAGAGAAAAATGAAACTGTGAGCTACACACTGTAAGTAGTCCCAGGCAGTTTGGGCTCCTTGGCTTGTACTGGAAAGTCAAATTAGCTGGTCACAACTAAATGGCTCAGTAATGGAATCTCCAGAGATCATTTCTTACAATCATCTTCTCATCATTCACTCCTTAAAGGTTTTTGGCTCTACTTTTTGGGATGCCGCTTTGCTTCATTTTCCCATAGCATTAGCTATGAGTGTAATATCTCCTAGAGAGGAAATCTGATAGAGGCTGATTATACTTAACTTTGTTCAGCGGTATGTCTTTGGAGAGCTTGTGAGTAGCGCACATTTTGCTCTTTCAACTTGAAACGTGGATGTGTGACTGTGTTATTGAGAGAAAGCAAAAGAGAAAGAGCTGATGTCACAGCAAGTGTGGAAGCCTTCTTTGATTTTCAGGAAGGTTTGATGACAATTTGACAGGGGCTGAGAGGACATGGAAAAAATGCTTTGATGCTGACTGTCAACAAAAGGCTTCTGGCACAGACAAATAGCTATCTTTTCTCTCCTCTGCATCTTTCTTACTCTGCTGAAGCAACTACACAGCAGGCAAAGCTAAAGCTGTCTTAGCAGCAACACAGGAATGCCACAATAAGTGATGAAACAAAAGCTTGTTGATGTTTGTAAATCACAAGTCAGGGGCTTAAGGTGAAGTCCAAGAATAAAGGCAACCAGTAGCATCTTTGTGTAGAACTAAGCAGCTTTGCAGGCTGCACTCTGCATTGCCACAGGTTGTATATGGTTAAATAATAGACAGAGGGGTAATTTCACCCAGTTCTTGCAGATAAGAAGGTATTGTTTCAGCAACTCGTGAGCTTTTTGTTAGAAAAATGTGAAAATTTAGATAGGCTTTTTTTCTTTGTTTTTCTGGCCCATTTATAAAGACAAGGCAGGGCAACAAAATGAATCCTGAAGATTAATCAAAGGTAGTTGATGAGGGTTTAGGCAAAGTGTATGTGCAAGGGGAGTTGGGAGGCGTGATACCCTGTTGTTGAGGGTTGGCAGATTATATTTTATTGTATTTTATTAGAAGTACAAAGACAACAAATGCACATAATTGCATATTCTTTGAGTGGCTAATTAAAAAATGAAATGGCTCTCATATCTTTGCATCCTTTGTGTTGATGAGTGAAACTTGAAGTCATTCAAACACTGTCTCTCTATTTGTGTGCCCTAACTGGAGGTTCCTTTTATAAATTTTTCTATTAGGCATGTATACCCTCTCCTCTAACTTTGGCATTTACTCTATATTTATTCATGCATATCTTTGTTGGGAACCAAAATAAACATCTACATCTTCTGTTTGGCTGGGACGGTCTCAGGAAAGAGGCTGCAGGTATAAGACTGTTCTTCTTAAGCCTTGCTTCACCCTCAGAGCTTTGCTTGTGTTCATAGGATTAGTGCTGTAATACCCAGTGGTCTTGCTGGATAAAGAGTTGTCTGTTTTAAATGTAGCCACGTTTAGTCTATAGTGTATTACTCTTGTGCAATTGAGTTAATTTCTTCACAGGTATTCCCATCTGTAAAAACAACATTATGAAATTGTCCATGTAAATACATCCTGGTCCCATATAAAGTATCCAACTCTCCTATGATTTGCTAGTCTTAAATGTTGGGATCATAAACAGGAGACATGAAATAAGACAGTTAAGAGTTAAACATAAGAATCAGCAGGTTGCTGTGCTTTCAGTAAATTATATTATTAATATAATAGATTTCTTCTTTTTCTTTTTTTGTTTGACATATTTTTGATAAAAGTAAATTATAACAGTTGCTTTAAGATGTAAGAACATGATTTACTTGTGAAAAATTGAAATATTATGTAACAAATCATTTAAATGCACTTTTGAAAAATTCTCATGTTCATGTTTTGGTTGAGAAGTTTTGGGGTGAAAGTCGGGGTATAGCATTCCTCAGACATTCACATCTCGGCCGTGATTTATGGCAAACAACAAAATGCATAATGCTTCCAGATTATATATCAGTTATTTTCAGAGCTGAACAATTAGGAGCAGTGATGGGATTGGTGTGAATACCAAGCCACACTTGAAGATATTCTGTCTTTTTAAGAATTCTCTCAATTCCCCAAATGCCCTGTCGTATTGCAGTGTGATCACATTGGGCTGTGCAGAAAAAGCTGAATTGGAATCTTATCTTCTTCCATCTTTCCCATTACGAGCAGATTGAAAGCCCTGCAGCGGTGCTCTGGCCTGGTCTCCAGTCAAGATAGCTTTTTTTCTTTTTTAGAATTTGACAGCTTCTAAAAATGTCACATTTTGTTGTTAAGATGCACTGCCAACTACTTGAGCCATAGATGCTGTGGCATCAGCACCAGTTGGGCTGTGAAGCTTCGCTGACCTTCCCTTCACTCCTGGGCATCACCCCTGGCACTGCCTGTCTCCTGGTGTCAGTATGACATTATGAGCTTGAAGAGCCTGATGTGCAGCGGTAGGCACTAAGCCACTTTTCCCAGCTTTTCATCCCACTCGCTGACTAGTATTTCTAGGTACATTTCCTATAGAAAGGAAGATTTTAAGTGGTATTTACTCTATATATACTAATTCATGTAAACTAAAACTGCTTTGTTAGGTTTGTTTGAAATTTAACTAATGAACGAGTACATTTATTAAAAAAAAACATGAGTGATTGATGAGCTCATTGAGTGGTCCTATGAAGGTAACATATGTTATTTGATGACATAGCAAAATAAAAAAGACTGCAACAAGATCACTCGTTGTCTTGGATTGTACAGATGTCCATCTTTTTTTTTTTCCATTTTCACATTTGGACTAAAGGGTGCAGCACTAGAAGCACTGGAAGTGTGTGCCTGTGTGTGTTGGGGTAGCAGGGTGGACCCCTGCTGTCCACCATCTGGGCAAATGGCAGGTCTTTATGCCAGCATGGTAGCCACTGAATAAAGAGGGCACAGGGGCATCGCAGGAAGCTCTGAAGACAGGCAGAGGGGGCATTTGCAGACACAGGTCATTCTTTCTCGGTAAAAGAGCCACTCAGTAACACCTGTGTTCCCTCTCCCCTCTGCCCCACTTCAGACGTTCTGTCAGAAAGCCCCTGCTCAGCAGAACTACAGGCTCCAAACAAAAGACTTTGCAGGCTCGGCAGAGTGCTCGCAGGTGAATAACAATAACCACTCATTCAGGTATTCATATATTCATATGTGTGTTCATATTTAGCCTTCACTGAGGGTGATGAATAACTTGACTGAGGCTGTGCCACACTGACAGAAGGAAGCGCTGGCTCAGTTTCTGTTTTTTAGAAAAGTAGTTACTGGGCAAGAACGTGACAGGGCAACTGTCCTTTGCGGGTCTAGTGCTGGACTTGCTTGGTTGGCATGTTAAAAGAACAGTACTACTAATGAGGAGGATTCAGACTTGTCTCAGCTGGGGTAAAAGAGAGAGAGAAAAGTCAGTAAGAGCTCTGTGGCAGGCCCTTATGCTCCACTGATGGATTAGTCATTGAAGGCTTGTACAGCCTCTCAGATGGAAGGCAGCTGTTACCAAAAAGCTAATAGATACTCAAACAGTATTTGCTGCCTTGCTCCTCCCCAGAGAGGTTCCATACCCATCTTCTGTAAAGCATTATGTGAACATGTTCAACCCGACGCTAAAATCTCTCCCTCACGGCTATGGTCTCAGTGCACCCAATCCTTTCATCCTCCTATCTCTCAATCCAGGTAAGGCTTGGCTGGAGACCAGTGCTCTGAAGAAAAGCAGAGGCCTTTGGCTCTGCAATCGATTTCTGCAAAGGAGAATATACAGTATGAGTGACCGTGTTGAGTGAAAATGTAAATGGACCAAGCTCTGAAACGATCAGGTAGCCTCAGTGTGCATGGATCAGAGAGTATGTAAGCACAAGATAGCATTTACCCCTGGTTTTAACTAAAGCACTCAGACATTCTCCTCTCTGCATCCCTGTAATTCCCTCTGAGTGCTCAGTGTGAAAGTGAAGCACTGTTATCAGCCTCCACCAAATGTATTAGACCTCCTCTGACCGCTGAAACAGACCACCTTGTTGTAGATCATTTGGTCTGCACAGAATAGAGGTGATAGAGAAGCTGTAAATTAGGATGGTATAGTTTCATGTTTCTTAATGATTACTGCACCTCTGGGCGGCACAATCCCTCCCTCTCTGCAATTTTGAATTAAATACGATATATGCCTGTCAGTGAATAAAGGATAAATTGATGGTATTACCTGATGTCACCCTTGGTAATAATGTGTGATGATGACACAGCAGACTTAGGATTGCTCTGCATTTTCTGCATGGCATGTAGGCAATGAGCAAGGTTTTTAGTATTTTTTTATTTTATTTTATTTATTTTTGGTATTTAGTTGAAGACCACTTGTCTTTTCAGTGTAGCATAGTGGGAGAACTCAGATCCATTTCTTCAGATATTGTTTTGGAAGCTGAACTATACTCTTGACTGAAGAAGATTGTCATGATTGACAGCTTATTGAGCAGTAAGTTTCTTGAAATTCTTTAAGTTTGGACTGCCGGTCATCTAAAACTAGCATCTGAATAACTTATACTGAAGTAATAGAAATTATATATAGATATTACAGTATTTCAATAGTTTGAATGCAAATATATTATCCATACTCATCTTTTTAATCCCTGTTCTTTTTTTAGACCTTTCTTTGAAACTTGAATAACCATAATGAAATGAGTATATTTCATGTGTGTACTTGTATTTATTTACCTCTTTTTCCAGCATATTATATGATTGTGTAACCTGTATTGCATCTATTTTATTCCAATAATACATTTCCCTTTGTATTACACATTTTTTGAGAGGTTGAGCCCCTTCCGGAGATAAGATGCTTTTGGGTGGCATTCTAATATCTATTCAAAACGTGTCCTCGAAGGCAAATAAACTTCCTCAGCAGCTGTTTGGATTGGTTGAGTTATATATTGACAATCTGTTAAAGTGTAGAAAAGGGCTTATTTTCCTTTTTGTGGAATCTGACAGTGATAAAGCTGGATTGCAGCAATAATGGCTGTCATGGATCAACACCTAGAAACATTTTACTCTGCTGATGTGGACATGAATGGGATCCAAAGTCATGTCTCCCTCTGGCTGACTGCCAGGACCTTCACAGGAGCTTTAATAAATGGTTTGTACCAGCAGACGGTCCTTGGCTGGGGGTGTGTGTTTCCTCGTGTGAGTGTGTACACGTGTCATTGTGTGTGTGTTTATATTCCATGGGGTTTTTAATAAGGGCTAAGTGCGTAAGAACCCTCCAGAGAGGAAGAAAGACCAATAACCTACAGTAGTGCGTGGCGCCACTAAAAGGGTTGAAGGAACACTGAAGGGAAGGAAGCAAAGGTGTTCTAGCTATTTATTCGAAGCAGCGGGATGCACATGAATTATTCAATGTGACATTCATTCATAATTAATTTTTTTTAAATGGATAAATAAACAGACAAAAGTGTAGCAGGGGCATAGGTTTTTACATGACACAAATATACTGTATGTCACTTCCAGTCATATTTAATGACAATGCCAAAATATGCCTTTAAGGAGGTAGGGGGAACCATAATAAGAACAAAAGTAATGCATATAAAATACTAGTGTGGGTGGAATGAGAGGGGTGGGTTAGCAGGGCTGCTCAGTGGGGAGAAGATGGAAGAGTGAGTTCAGTAGGTGGGGTGCCTCAGGCAGAGAGGTTGGTGGTTGGGCATCTTACACAAAAGTAGGCACCAGCCTGTGGGTAGCAGCTCTGAGACCTTGAACAGAAGGGTAGAGTGGACCTGTGTTTGGATCAGCTGTTCTCAGAGAACTAACGTGAAGCACAGTAGGTGTCTGAGCGAGGAGTGTATGCCGAGCATTCTGAACGCCTGTCTGAGTTTGCTTTAAAATACTGCGATGAGCAATGAGCTCTGTTATGACAAACATTTCCAGTGAATACATCTCAAAATACAGACATGTTTCGTTGAACCCGTGTGAAAGGTTTCATCTTTAAAATGGTATCTTTTTATCTTCTCATGCCTGACAGCATATGTTTCTCTTCATTTTCATCACTGTCATTTTGAGTCATACAGAAAATCTATTAAGGTGTCAGCAGTTGCAAGCTATTTCATCGTTGTTTTTTGTCTTTTTTTTTTTTTTTTTTTAATCCAGGACAAAACAGTTCTTAGATATCACTATATATCACAGATAATCATCTCACACTACAACATAGGACAAGCAGACTTTGGTGTCACCAAAAATTAGTTTGATGCACAATGCTTTTTAGACCATTTCCAAAGAGAACAACCTGTCACAGCATGCTATGAATTGATGCTCTGTTAAAAGGGTTTGAATATAATTAAAGCTAGTGTTTGCTACTCAGCAACCCAAGTGGATCTTGCCATTACACTGTGTGTTGCATCTCAAATTTGTCTCCCTGAACACTATTAACACTGTTTAACTTGGGGGCATTCATTTAATTTGCTATAATTGCTTTAGAGCCCCTCTCTCTATGCTCAGCTGGTTGTCTCTGGGTCTGGGGGGGTGTCAGCCTGCCTGCACGTATATTGCTACATGATTTTTCTCAACTATTATGCCCAAAACTGAAGTTAGCGGTGACTAATCAATTATTATTAAGGTTGGCTTGTTCGAGTTATAAATTTAATATGTCAAAAAATAAGCGCTTGATAGTCGAACATTACAAAGGAGCAGCAGATGAGCAGTAATGTTTAGGGAAAACAGTCAGCATGTTGAGGATGTGAAGCTGGCAGGGGGTGCTGGGCAGGTGTTGAGACTCCTTAGGGAGCTGGAGGTCACATTACCATACAAAAGCCACTCTGGTGGGTAACCTTTCCAGGCGCAGCTCCCTAGCCATGGGGGCTGCAGTCACACACTGGCACTGCCACAAGTGCCTCACCACCAACTCACACTCACACAAGCACACGTATACACAAAAGTCCCATCATCAGCCCCCAAATACCCCCTACGTTCTCCATGACAGAAACATAGCTTGTATAGTGACATGAAATATTTGCACTCAGGGAACATAAATCACAAAGGACAGCTCCAAAGCAAAACAAATACTATGATATGGTCCATTGGCATCATAATGCACACTAAAGGGAAAGGCATTCATGTGGAATTTAGATCCAAAGCCTAACATTTTATCTTCGCCAGCAGTCTTTTGCACAAATCAGCTCCTTTTTTTCCCCTCCCTAAATCCCCACAAAAGCAAGCCTGTTGTCATTTAAGCTCCACTCTATTTACAACTCGGATATGCCTTAGATGTGTGCAAGACACAACAGTGAGGAATAGGAGCAGTGTACTGGATATGGGTAGCACAAGGGAGACAAAAGATAGACATTGACTTTGCCTGGAAGCATGCAGAGCTTCCCCTGGTAGAGAGGAAGAGTAAGTGGGGCGAGAAGGAAAGATTGAGAATGGAGGGGAGGCGCTTGGTGGGCAGCTGCGGAGTTAATGTCGATCAAATGGTGGGGGTTGGACTGCGAGAATGGGTGGTGATATTGATGGACAGCAGCATCAACAGGGATTTGGCTGGCTATTAGATGATGCTGGGTTACTGTTGGAGCCTGTTTTTTCATTTTCTTATTTTAGTTTTTCACTTTGGGAGGAGAAGGAGGAAGACTTTTCACTAGATGGTGGGCACAGAAAGGCATGGCATTATCTGGAGTCTTTTCCGACAGCACTGATTTTGAGTGACAGGTCATAGGGATGGAAAAATATGTGTGAGAGAGGGTGCGTGTATGTGTTACCCCCACAGGTAACACATGCGCACCATGTAATTATACTCATTACACGGCAGGCTGTGGATCTGCATGATATGCTAGTAGAGGCTAGAAAAATATCTGGATTGTTGACAGCATAGTGGCACAGTAGCTGTGACAGTCAACTACATTGTTTATGCTGCAATTACCAAGACTGAATTCAATCAGTCAGGCCAATACACTTTTTTATTGCAATTATGCAAAAGACCTAACAGCTCTCTGTGTGGTGAGACGTGATGTGCAGTAGCTTATATTGATTACTTTATTTGTAAAATCAAGCCTTTAAGAAGTCCCTGTCACTCAGCCTTCACTGCATCCTGTATCACATGCAAGCACTGCACCCTCCTGAAAATAATAACTCTTAATATAATTGATGTAATATGCCACACGCAACAATAAGGTATAACATCTAATCACGTTAAGTAGTCATTGCCAAGCTGTAATTAAACCGTTTGAGACAAGTGATTACCAACCCTGATAGAGAATGTGAATATATAATAAGAGTGTTATGAAAACACTAATACCCCATAGCTCTAATTGCAAGACATTCTTTACTTATACTGATTGTCTTGTATGTGTTATCATCACATTGACCACAACGTGCTGGGAAACCACACAAATATGGCAACACGAATCCCTCTCTCACTTTGTTATGCTCCACTACACATTGTAATGTTAACAGCGGGGCCCTGCAGTCTGACTGGGCTAATGGTGTGCCATCCCGTCAGGTCACGCGCCCAACCAGAACATGCAGAGAGATTGTTCACATCAAGCCTGTTGGCAAATTCACCAACACGCATTAAGCTGTGACATTATGCTAAAGTTGTTTAAATACAACTATATGCTCAGTGGCTAATGAATGGCCCAGCCCACCTTCCCTCCCTCTCCCAAGCCTATTGGGAAGAATGTCATCTTATGCTGGAGTGATAGAATTAACTGTTATAGCCTTTGGTGCAACATCAGTGGAAATGAAGGAAGGAGGCATGGCTAGGGTACGACTGTCATGGTGTTTCCTTTGTTATTAGTGAAATTCATGTTGTTCTTTCAGCAGGATGATATTCAAGGAAAAAAAAATGGGGAATACACTGTGTAGTTGTCAGATTTAAGATATTAAAATTTTATGGGGTGGCAGCTGGAACATTTAATGGCAATCAATAGATCACAGCGGGGGAAGATATTTTTCACGACTTGATCTATCTGTGATCTGACAGACATTTTCCTTTCGCTCTTCTAATTAATTTCGTCAGACACCCACAGAGACTTGCCATGCTGATGGTCTGCTTACTGACCAAAACTCTCCTGCTTTTCCCAAAGACACACCACGGAGAATCTCTAGGTTTCATTCCTCCCACCTTAATGAAGGTGTTGTTGCAGCTGAGGGACATGCAACCTTGACTTGTCACCTCTACTGCACGCCCTCGTTAGGGTTATGGCAGCTTGATGAGGATGGGTACAGCGCTATGAAATTATTCATTTGCCTATAATTCTTCTGTGTGACCTCTTCCTCACTCTGATTTGGAAGATCTGCCACAGTGGTTAGGCAAGGTAAGGCTAGAGGGATTTGCATCAGATATTCTGGTTGCTTTTCATACTACTTTGAAAGCACACAGTGTGTCCTAGATAGAGCAGTGCGTTGAATGCTCCAACTTAAAGATATGACCAGGGTGTTTTCTAAGCTAATTTCAGACTAAAGTACAAAGTCGAATGTTGTTTTTCCAGTATGAAATTCACATAATTTAAAATAGTGTACTAAATGAGAGTTTCCTTGAATGTGTTACACAGTCTGTTTTCCTTTTAAGTTGCCAGCCCAAAAACTCTTGTGTAACCCTAAATGCAAACTGGCAATGCAGCTGTTGTGACTGTAGCTTACTGTCTTTCCCCCAATTATTGAGTTTAACTCCTTTGAATAGACTTTAACTTCACCATCTTAATGCTGTGTAATGCCACAGTAGCAACTTGATCAGCTTGCAGGATGCTAAACACAAAAGAGCATGGGCCAGAGATATAAAACAAGGTGCTTTTTAAGAAAACTTTTGTTTAGTTAGTCAAAAATATGGAAAAAAGTAATGTGTAGGCAGCAGCTGACAATATCCACAGTGAACACGTCTTGAAAAAGCTTGTATTGGTGCTAAAAAATTATATTAAAAAATAATTAGGTTTCATTGTTATTGGTTGGCAACACATGACCAGACCATAAACCCATTAGCTTATATATGCATATGCTTACATCCCATAGCATAAAGACATGTATGTTTGTTTCATCAATGATTCTAAATTGTTGTGTCGGTGTAAGATGCATGCCAATTTAACGCAATGTCTGTGGATTCCACCTGGATTTTTTTCTGACTAAGCCAAAATACACCCTTTAACGTTTTTAGCCTCTTATCCATATTCTTAAATACTTGCTTTTAGTAGCCTGTTACAGGTTATATTAAAGAAGAAAATCAAATATCAAAAAAAGGTTTTGTGTGCTTTTTTTTTATTTTGCAAGTGGTAAGCATCTGTCCCTTCAGTTGTAGACATCACTGCACTCTGTGTTGGGTACTCATTCTACTCATAAAAAATAAATATATAAATAAACAAATAGAATACCGACTGTTGGTCTTACTTTGTATTTAATGCAATGTTGAGTATATTTTGGTATCTCTTTTTTTCTTTGCTGTACCTTAAGAATGGTATTTCTTCAGGATTCAGTTAATTTCATCCTTGTGTATTTTACTGAATTAAACAGCCTCCAGTCACAAAACAATCGAAATACAACATCATTAACATAGAGTTTCCCTCATTGATCATTTATTTCTTTTTTCATGATGGCCAATGAAATTGTCAATATTCATCAATTTGCTAATTTTTACAATCAGCTTCAGACTTGATTTATATGCAATAAGTTACAAGAAATAAAAATGTCAAGTATTTCTTTAAACTTCTATTTAATGTTTATTTACCCAGTGTAAGATTTGCTCTTTGTTGCACTTTTAAAGCCTGTCCTGTGAGACAGACTAGCTCTACCTCAGTATTGCACCACCATCTGCTGTGTTTGGTGCAATGGTGACCTTTTCTCATTTCAAATTAAACTTGTGTGTTCTGGAGGATATTGACTTTACATGGCTTTGATAATAATGATCCATATTAATATATTTTTTCTCACATCGCCAGAAAAGTCTACTTTTAAGTCACTTTTAAGTCTTTGTGGTTTACTACATTGTGTAGACATGACCTGTATTATTTCATGTCACTTCGGTTTATTTACTTTCATTTTGCACCTCAAGAGAGTTGCATGTTCTGAAATTTCAAATACATTTATAAATAAATAACAGTAAACTGTATGTTCTCCATACACACATGGTGGCTTAGATTTTTGGGCTTACAGAAATTTCATTTTACTTATTTCCCTTGGTTCTGCCAGCTACATGCACACAGTAAAGTAGGCTTTTTAAATGTCCAAATTATACGTTATGCCATTCGGTCAGGAAGAGGAGGTTCCAGTTGTGGTCTATGTTCTTACCAATGGGGCAGATCTAAGCGTGGGCAGCTAGATTGATTGCTGCAACGGCCAGCAGAGCGGAGGAGGATCAGACATAGAAAGAGGTTCTACTAGATTACACAAGGCTTGTCTGAGCTCAGGATTTTCTCGCCTTTTGTTGTAGAACCTGGCGTGTGGAATAGCAGATCAAAGCTTCACTCGCAGCATCTCACGTAGCATCATTTACACATCTGTGAAATCCACATTCACAGAGAAGAATATGAAACCTCTCCAGCATTCATTAATATAAAACTTTGACCAAATACAAAGGTTAGGTGAAGGACAGAAATGGTCTCTTTTTCACAGCAGCATTCACAAGCCGGCGTTTGAGTATTCACAACCGCTCATTAATTCGATTTCTACTTTGAGTATTGGGTATTTGCTTTCTTCTTTTCACTAAGGCAAGCTCTCAATTCATTAGCCAATCCACTATGA
The DNA here is from genome assembly GCF_017639745.1 of Melanotaenia boesemani. Classification (NCBI taxonomy): domain Eukaryota; kingdom Metazoa; phylum Chordata; class Actinopteri; order Atheriniformes; family Melanotaeniidae; genus Melanotaenia; species Melanotaenia boesemani. The sequence goes on from NC_055696.1 coordinate 6,164,168, forward strand.
ATGTATTATTCACTGCTAGATTGGCATTGCTGGGAGCAGTGTGTTTACCATAGCTCATGAAATATGTATCTGATGAATGGGTGTAAGCAGCTGCCTGATACAGTCATGATGAGGGAGAGGCTTCTGTGACAATTGCAGCCAGTCACTCAAGGACAATCCGGTATAGGTGTTTTAGTTTTGTTGATTGTCTTACATGAGCGCTGTGGTGTGCAGTGTAGATAACAAATTTACCTCGGGGTTCGTTTCTGTATCAGTGGTGATTTTTTCACCTCCACACTGCATATGAAAAGATAAGCACCTTTTTTTTTCTTTAATGTAAAAACGACCAAACCCTCTAATTGATCGCAGGAAATGAAAAAATGAAGGACTTATTACAGGCACACAACAAACACCAGCAGCCAACTGCAATAAAATTATCAGATTTTGTGAAAGTATTAGTAAGGCCCGGGCATCCATAAAGGGCTGTTTGTTACATGTCAACTGCTGTAATTATTACTGAGCTGGCATGGCTGAAATTATATCGAGTGGCCTAATGGTGTCTATGGAGAAAAAGCAGAATAAGGGTAATTTTTTTTTACCCAGATGAAGTGGCTCACCAAAAAGATGAATGATTGCTTTTTCTGCGTAGTCTTGGGCTCATGGGTTGATTTAATTGAGTTAAATTAAACCTAAGCCAGGTAGAAATGGAGACAGAGAGAAAATCAATGCAGTCAATCTATAAAAGCCTTTAGGGCTTCGATCTGGATTACGTAGATTATTTTCCTGTCTGGTCACAGTCACACTTCATTCCTGTCTTTGGAGTCTGTATTCCTTAGTTATGTATTGTTTAGATGGAGCATTGGGAGGTCCACGTACATACAATGGAAAGAAAGTATCACCACATTTCCATGTTCATACTCATGTTCACATTTGCTTAATTTAATAAAAATGAATTTGAACTGAAACTGGATCAATGAAAGGGCTGACTCCTGAAAAGAAGCGAAAAGAACTGGCACTGAAAATACATGTTTTATTGTTCTGGCACGATGGTGGAGACACTCCTGTGGAGCAGCTTCTGCCATACAGTGCATCTGCTATAAATAAAGCCTGCTGACTGTAAAGTAACTTCATTGACGTAGATACCTAATATGGTAAATGCATCACTTCCCGTATGTGCTGAGAAGAAACAGTGCTCAAAGGACCCAAACGCAACAAACTCAAGATAAACTTAATTACAGAAAAATCACGGAAACAATTCATAATACGACTTTAATGAGAAAAGAACTGAGATTCATGTTTGTGTCTGTAGAGCTAACTGCATGCCTATGAAACTAGCAATCTGCACTGCATGTCAGTGATGAATGTAAGGTTCTGTGCTCCTGTCGTGTGTGTTATGAGCACATAAGCGAATTATCCAATAGTGTTAAATGGGAATAAAAAAAAGGCATGCAGTAATTCAGAGATCAGCAGATGATTGGGGGCATATGTTTCTGCCTGCCAACAGACATGAGGCCTAGCTGCCAAATCACCCTTTAAAGGAAGCCTGAGCAAAGGGGCTTATCTCAATGTGTTGGTCTTTCTCTGCTCCAGCACATTTGCTGTATGTACACAGAAGCAGGGGCATGATCTCATACGTCTTTCTTGGTTTGTATTTGTCTTGCTGTCTTTATTGTGGCCTCTGCTTTGTGTGCTTCCATCCTCTTTTCTCTCCCCTCTCTGTCCCATCGCAGCTTCAGCCCTTTGCTCTCCAGTTACCCCACTTTTCTGTTGTACCTTCATAGCAGGCTTGTCATCTTTTAAGAAAACACCTCATGTCTCTGACAATTTGAAGATGACACACTGACACTTAAAATGGCATGATTAGCCAGCATTGTTTGAGCTCTTCTTCTAGTAAAGCTGCTTAGGGGCAGCAGATAAAGCCATGCTGTATATTTATCCGCTACATTTCAACCCTTCTCTTTGACAACAGAGAAGATACAAGGAGAAAAGGGCGAGGCGATCATATTCCGGTATATTCATTTTAAGTTAAACATGAAGTGTTGTTTGTTGGATGGGATTGAGAGGAAGTAAAGCAATGTGGGCAGCAGCACTACCCTTGCAACCCCCTTGATCAAACAAAATATAGTTGAATTATTCTATGTGCCAGGGTTATTTCTGCTTTGATGTCATATCAGAGTCTGTGTGCTTCCTGTTAAATAATAAAGAGGAAACTACTGTGTTCAGTAAAGGTGTCATACAGGTGTTTTGTATGGGTGTGGCTGCTTGTTGTGCTTCCATCAGTTTGAAGCTTCTTACCATTAAATTAAATATAATACATGAGATTGATTGGATATTTCTTGTTTAAATCTGTCACACTATGAATTTTATTTCTATCTTTTTTGTATTTGTCAAAAACATGAGTTTAGTCTTGTCGTCTCACATTGCCAAGTGAGTAAGCAGCAGTAGTATTCATTGCTTTAAATCTCAGTGAATGTCACTATGCACATGTGCAACAATAACAATGCCTTGTCATCCCTGCACAACCCTTCCTATTACCACTACACCTGTCACCAAGAAGGAAAAGGGCACATGTTACAGAGAGTACAGTAACACTGGAATAATATTGTCTGGCTCTGCACATTTGGTGCAAAAATAGCAACCCTTAGTCATCTGTGCACTCTGTTAGAAAATAGGGGATGCATATGAGTCTAACAGATTCAGCACCTTTTGAACATCCTGCTTTTCTGTCTGTATTGACAATTCCTCAAAAGTTTTTGTGTCTTTTGTGTAAAATTAGGTCGCATTTATGCAGGGGATTCAGATGAATGAAAGGTGAATTTGTCCTGTTTCTATAAAGAAGTGCTGTGTATTTAAGAAATTATGTCTCCATGTTTACTGAAGTTTTCTTCCTTGGTCACTTCTCTTGATGTTTTTCTGCATAATGCATGCTGGACTTTTTCTGTTTGTAACACATGATAGTGCATATATGTAGACTGGTATATTTTACTACAAGATTATATCTCTACAGATGAGGTTGTGATTGTAGTGCAAAGTACAGAGAGTTCGGTCCTTTTGCTGGAATTGGACTGAAACACAAGAGCTGTTAATGAGCCATTTGGCTCATTTAGTCCAAGTACACACTGACACAAGTTGATGAGATTGGAATAAAATACCTTGCAATAACAGATGGATAGACTCAGGTTGTACATTAAAGTTTTTGGCTTTACTCCCCCAAACACTTATTTAAATTTTACTTTAATGCTCTCATTGACATAAAACTATGAACTGATACTGCTATCCTTGGCTATTGCTGTCTCCAATTTGGAAATGGTTCAACACTCATAGAAACCAGAGCTTTGTTAGAAAATGGGACAGTAGTTGTTGGTTCTTAATAGCAAAGTTGTGGTAAAAAGTGGTTGCATCACACTGAGCAATCAAGAGGAAATGCTAAGAAGAGTTTGTTTAAATCTATTCAAAACACTTAATTTGGCCCTGAGGGGCAGTTTGTACAATGTTTGCTACAATGACAACAAAACAGTTTAAGACAGCTGAAATGTTTTTACTGAATTAACCTGGTATGGCACAAGAATTTCCGTCATTTAAACTGTGGCTGTAAATATAAGTAATCTCATGGTAAAAATGGCACCACAGAATATGACAACCAACATATTATATAATAATGATATGACAGACAGCTTTGCAGCCATATAAATGTGAAAGAGTTAGTAGAAATAGTTTAAATTTTAACAACTTGGGTAATACAGATGGGGATGAGGATATTATTAAGCAAGAGTAAATCAGTGTAAGCAAAGGTGATGCTTTAAAACCATAAGATTTAGCTAATGCACCTGTATTAGGATTCCACATTCAGCTCCATCTTACAGTTTTGCTTTGTCCTCCACATAGCTTTATAACAAACAAGAAGCATTTCAGAAGCAGCGTGTTTTTTCTGACAAACTGTAAAAGTTCAATTTTGACAAACAGCAGTTATTGGACTTAAATATGTCCGTTGTACATTGGCTTTTCATGAACTTTAAACATAATGTACCGAAACAACTTCATGTAACGAAAATGAGGTTAGAGGTTGCGGGGGACAGAGTCTTCCTGTTGGGAACAGACCATGGATTGTTTTGACTACACAGCGTGTGTCGTAAGGGCAGCTGTTGGTCCCTGCTGGCCACAGTCTCCATAATAGCAAGTCTGTGGGCACCAACGTGGGTGACAGAGGCCTGGGCAGTGTTGAACAAAATCGACTCGGTAAGCAACAGACAGCGAAGGCACAGTAAGGATTTTTGCTTTCCAGACCAAATGCTTTTTTCTGCCATCTTGGCTCAAACTGAGAGAGATTTTGCTACTAAAATATATATACAGTATATAGTATAACAATAAGTGTTATATTTCATTTTGCTAAATCTAAGGATTGCATCTAAATTCTTTGAAAATTAAAGAACAGTGTACAGAATTTAAAATTCATTAGCATAAGATCAGTGTCCAGATGAGACTGAAAGCTACCAGAAAACATATATGGATGAGTATCCCTGAGGTCTTTGTAAATACATGCACACACTGCATTCAATACACTTATCACCATTTTGACAGAGTTTTTAAGTGTCTTTAGTTCAAATGCATGTGTGCGCACTTGTGTATTTGTTTGTGTGTTTTCCTGTTTTACGTGTGTGCATGCTCCCAGAGGGGAAACAGGCTGTGTGGGGTGTTATCTGCCTCTGCAGAGGGTGACAGCTAATCACCAACCCTGACAAACACAGGGGGAGAGGGGAGGGAAGGGAGAGGGAGAGGAGATGGCGCTGGGTTGGGGGATTGGCATTTGAATTCCACTGAGTAACCACAGAGCGCTTCGGATCCTGTCATCACAACCTCTGTATGAATTTGGACCTGAGCTGGACAGCCATGCAGCTTCCCACCTAGCACACTGAAAAACTAATAAACCCCCATCAGTATAGGTACACACAAAGATAGGAAGCTGCTGAGAAAACATCACCTCAATTCTTGATAACTTGAATAAATCTTGGTATTTGCAGGGCCTGTCAGCAGCAGCTTTGATCTCCTACCTGCTGCTTGTAAATGCCCAACCACATGTAGAATATCTGCAGAAAGCTATCTTTATTGCATGAGAAGACACTGTTCAAATGGTACCTCGTTAGGTGTTAATACATCAGCACTTAGGGTATTCGTTAACTGTGCCATTAGTCGTACCCAGAGTCTATGCAAAATGCATTTGTTGACAGTTTGCCTCGCATATGGGCTGATGGGTGCTGAGTTAGTTAGAGCTGCCGTGTCGCCTGTTGACACAGAGATCAGAGGGCTGTGAGAGATGGCGAGATGCTGTCGTGAGATGGCGGCAGGCAGGCTGCACTAGGAGAGAGGAGGAGAAACGAGACAAGACAAGGCTGTAGTCACGTTTTCCAGGAAAAATTTGAAGTTCATTCATTCCTGCAGTTTTTGTCCTCCTAATATCTTAAAACAGGCAAATTGTAGAAAAGTACAGTGTCAGTCAGACATGCGCTTTGCACCAGTTTTGTGTTTTAACAAACATAAAAGACGACTCATCTTGATTACCAATAGTGGGAATGAAGTAGAAATAATGTCCTGCCTTGCCTGGTGGTCCAGAGAGTTCTGTTATTTATGTGGCTTCTGGACTCCCTGCCGGAGCCAGTGTGGGTGGCGGTATTTGGACCAACTGGCGGCTGTCTGCGTAGCAGTGATGGGTGTCATGCTGGGAGCTCCCATATGGAGAGACCCTCATCTGCTCACAGTGTCATACCTCTCTCCACTTTGCTCTATCTGACCCTGTCACCAAGGCATAGAGTGACAGATCCGGGCGGAGAGAAACCACACAAGAGACAGAGTTAGTAGCAGATACAGGCATAGCTGAAATCTTTGCTACATAAAAATCAAAGATAGCTGTCAGATGCTTTTACCCAGCACTGTGCTTGAGAGCAAGCAAATGGTACTATCAGTGAAGAAGTCAAAGGTCCGCTGCTACTCGAGATTAGAGGTTGCCATTCATTCTTAAAGAGTTTTGTAAAAGTGCTGTCTATATAAGAGGCATAACTTACAGTCATCTTTTACAGACTGCATATCAGATTAAAACCATAATTGTTTTTTTTCATGCAAACAGGTTAATTTTCTCCTCTGTCATTGCTATTGGGGTTATTAGGAAACAGTGGCTAGAAACATTGTCTTTATGTCTCTTAACCACAGATGACTTGTGGTGGCCTGTTGCGGGTGACCACTGAGCATCTGTGTCTGACTGTTCATCCACATCTGTGCACTTTCGATGTGTTGGGTGCTAATGACAGTTGGCATTTGGCAACTATCAGTGGATCGTTAATTAGCATTGAGAGGTTTGCAGTAGAATAACAGATTCTTCTCTATCTCTCAAACAGATGTGTGTTTGATCTGCTAACCCAGCTTACACACACATTTACGTACACATCCACAGCTCTGTGACATATGGAAATATCTATAAGTAAGTGCTTCACAGCATGCCGATATTGACAGCAATAGATCAAACCACAGAAAATCATCAGATAAAGGATAGATGGTAGTGAAGTCTGCTGCAATGCTGCCTTTGAAAATTCATTTTAAAAAGGTCAAACAATGATATCAAATACAGATTAATAAAAGAACTGCTAAATTCATCAGAAATGTATAATTAAAGCAATTGTAACATGTAAAATGTTCATATCACAAAGGCATTTTGAAATAGGGTAAAGAGAAGTGCATTAGTCAGGGCTGTATTCCACTTTAAACCAGTTTTGCTTTGGTGTGTGTTACACATTTGCTAACATGCACCACTATACAAGTGGAAATCAGCCTTCATTAATCTGAGATTAGCAACATATATTGAAGTATATGTTTGTTTATCGCAAGCCATATCGTCAGGGCAGCATTCTACAATAATATTGCATATTACACATTTTCCTAATATTGTGCAGTCCTAAGGAAAACTAAACAGAGCCATATGTATAATAGTGGTGTGAGAAAATACTGAGATTATAGTTTAGTTGCAGGATTTTTTTTTTTTTTTTTTTTTTTTTTTTGGATGCCTTCTTGAAAATTAACCAAACCAAAAATTTGATTATATTACATCATATTAGTAAATAATTGTGTTTTGTTCTGTAGAGATGCAACTCTTTTGATATGCTTCAATTTATAAGGTCTCATCAGTCTGACAAACAGAACAAAACTCCAAGATATTTATTTAAACAAGGTAAAACAGTACATTTATAGAATAAAATAGAAGCACAAGTTTATGTTTTTACTTTAAAACAGTCTTGAATATTTGATTCTTTAATTAAATAATTTAGGGTTCCCATTTTATTTTTGCATTTTATGGGTTTGTTGTTAGTTTTTCCAGGTGATCATTTACACACACACAAAAATATCTGTAAAATAAACTAGATTGAAATGTCATCAATGAAAAACAGTAGACCAGAGTTTACATCAAAGTATACACACACACACACAAAAAAGAAAAAAAACAACTCAAAGGACTTGACTTATAGAATAATTGGAATACAGCAATGATCTGTTTATTTTTGTTAAAGCCAACCTTTAACAAATCTTGACAAACTTCCTGACTCTGGAGTAGAACATTATTATAGCTCTCACTAATGTCAGAGCCTTTGTCTATTCAGTTAATTGTAGTGTTGCTGTCCCGACGGAATTGCTCTGTGACCTTTAGTATTTTTATTTCTTTAGCTCTTATATTTGCTAAGTGATGGTATTCTGGCTGATTAGTGCACAGTCCCCAAACCTCAAACCCCCCAGGCACACACACACACACACACACACACACGTGAACACAAACAGTTTCAAAACACAATGTATTCGCTCCCAGTACCCCACTCCCATTGTTCTGCTTTATAACACAGGGAAAGGAGCATCAGTCAAGTATATTAGCTGGATCCTATTACTGTCACCAGATTGCCTCTCTGAGCCATCTTAAAGAGCCCCCAGACAAAACTTCCTGTCATGTTAATCCAAGCTTTAATAAATAGAGGGATGTGTAACCATATTCAAATAGGGGCTCCCGTATTTGTGCTGACAAAGAGAGACGGGCTATCACGAAGTGACAGATGAAAGTGTTTTGCATGAGAAGGAGGAAAAAAAAAAGTTTTTATCTGTGCTCATTCTCTCCCATTCTAGGGAGAAATGTCAAATCATTGAAATGGTCTGTTTAAAGAAAGAAAGAAAGAAAAGCTTAAACCTAATCTAAGTGAAACACTGCAGGTATTAGGGATGATGTCCATTGTGAGTGAAATAAATGCTGTTCAATTCAGGCTAGCATTTTGTTTTATCCCCCTTGTTCACCTATTGATATCAAAGAGCATGATATACACCTTGTCTCCGCAGAGACATATTTGGTTGGATCAGTGAACACTGGAATGAACTGTCAATGAGAGCATTCACCCATCCATGAATATGGAAAAGCAGTCGCTGAATTTTCTTTTTCAGGTGGTTATTAACACAGTTAGTACAGGTTTATTATATGAGGCAGTCAGGTGTCATTTAGTTTAGCTGGTTTGGGCAAAGGTGTCGTAGGAACCCCTTATAATGTATTTGTGAGGAACCAAATTGGCTAAATAAATAAATGAATGAATGAATGAATGAAGAAATAAATAAATAAATGACTGAATAAATGATTAAATAAATAAATAAACAAACTAACTGAGATGCCATTTCCATTTCAAGGCCAACACTTTGCTCAGTTTTACATGTCTTATTTTAAATTAGTGAGCAAAGTTGTGATCCTATGAGTAATGGTGCTACCTTTTACAGTGTCGACAATTAGATATAAAGAAAAAACAGAAATATAGATGAATTAATGACTTAGCGAACAAGCAGAAGAAAACTTTCTCTGTCAGTTGCTGAGGTAAATCCCAGACTTGACTATTATTTTCTTCATGATGATTTTGATAGGCATTCAATGAAAAGCAAGTAGTAATTAAATATTTGACTTTACTGCATGTAAAACCAGTCATTGTAGATTTTAATTGAGCCGCTTTATGCTTCAGAATAGTTGGGGATTCTTTAACCCATTAACACTTAGCCCTCTAAAACTTGACGGTTTTCTGGACAACTTAAACAATGAATGAATGAATGAATGAATTTTCGTGTCTGGCTATCCAACACAGACAAATAAGGCATTTTTTTTCCAGTGCCATCATGCTGACACACCAACAAAATATATGAATAAAATAAATAAACAACAACACTTTTTAATTCTCAGCTTCAAAAGAAACTCCACACAAAATAAATCATTTAAGAGGCTTAACCTTCAATTCTTATTGTAAATTACTGGCTTTGCTCTCGTATTTTTAATTCTTTAAAATAACTAGTGTTTTCTTGAAAGTGTTGATGTGAATTATGCATTGCTCCAGGCTTGAAAGGAAAAAATACTAATATGCTGCTCCAGGCCATTTTGGGGTAAATGTCTCTTTAAGGAGACTGTAAGACAGTAAAAAAATATAAATAGATGCTAAACATCCTTTTCCTCTCCAAAAAGCTAATTACTAACTCTGCTATTAAGTAGCAGAAATGTAAGAAAATATTTTTCTACATTTAAATACCACAGTGTTGTGTTCTGCATTCTACATTCTGCAGGCTTCTCATATTTTTACCCCTTTTAAGAAACCTCTTTCCAGCCATCGCGCATCACCTTTTGCACTATTTTCTCCCAGTCTCCCCAAACATCTTATTGTGTGCTCTGACCTTTTTCTGCCCTCCAGTCAACACTGCTTGCAGCTATATTTACATTAACAAGGAGGAAGGGAAAACGGGGTGAATGATGTAAAACGCCTGTCCTGCATGAGTGTGTGTATGCACCTACAATAAGACAAATCTGATTGGCTTTCCAGGAGGAAGGACATCATTTTAAATAAGTCCTCAATGTTAAACTGTTTGCTCTAGGGCTAAGGGATTGCTCACCTCTCCAAATACTATTTTAGCTTGAAAGCACAATATTTCCCAGCCTGAGCTTTCACATGGGAGAATGAGGGAGGGCCTTGGTGCAGCAGTTTCATGGAGGTGGCTTGCAGGCATACTCCATTCTGACAGAATGAGGAGGCACTCTGCAAGAGTGTGGCGGAGAGGAAAGGGGCCCTATTAATAAAATGACTCCATAATGGGTAGTTCCCTGCAGCTTGGCAAAGGAAGACAGGCGGATTGATGGACGAGGCCAAGTCCTACTTCCTAAAGTATACTGAGCTCAACTCTGTGGACATGCCTCTGTTAGACCAAGACAGGCCCAGCCCCTCCAACATACTAAAGAACCTTATGAATGATTTCCTCTTATGACTGAGGTCAAAATTATACTCTAAGCTGGAGGGACATGTTCCACACATATACCTCCTCTCTCACTTAAGTTTGAGCAGTTTAAATCCATGATTTATTACACATTTGGTTTTGTTAATATGTGTCTGGGAAGCTTTTTTTCACACTGTAGTCAATGTTCTGGCTCCTTTTCAAATTATACAATATGCTCTCAAACACAGATGGTTGGTTTGGAGAAAGAATCTACCTTAAACGTAATCTCAACTTAAAGTGAGAAAATAATGGGTAAACAAGAATCCGTGGGTGACAATATTATTTTTTATGATGCACCCATAAAACTATTTGCTAGAAATATGGTTCATTTACAAGAAAGTGGTGTCTGAATGACTCATTTTTTACCATTTTTGTTTCAAGGGAGCCGACTTGTGCTGAGACGTGCTAATAAAATATTCTTGCGGCACAACAGTGTTGCAGTCTGCCCTCACAATATCGCAGCCTCCTGAAGGCTTCACTCCATCATCCTTTTATTACATCTCTGTGTAACACTACATTGATTAGAACGGCCGCAGCGTGACTGTCTTTTTAATTGTGTATTTGCTGATCTGAGAGCTACACAGAGTGCCATGCTAGGATCTGTACTAACAATTTCAACAACGCTCCAAGGCAGTCTGCAACACACAAAGTCTTTGTTAGAATATACATCAGTTTGTATCACCATAGCGACCTCCTTGGATGCCGAGCAGGGGACCTCATAAATATGTAATCCTGACAGATTTGAGGAATTGTCTTCCTCAACTGTTTCTCTCAAGCCATTTTGTTAATGTCAACATGAAGGAAAGTTACCGCAATAACTGTTGACAATCCGCCAATGGTGTGTATCATTAATGATTTCATACACAAGAATGTATGTGGAATTACTTCTGAGAAACAGTTTAATCCATGTCAGTCTGTCAATTTTTCAGTTTTTTTAGCAGTAAAAAAAAAGAAAGAGAAATTAAATGTACTACAAGCGGAGTTCCTTTATGTTTCCCATCAGTGGGCTCCAACCATAGTTTAGTCATGTATAGTAAACCACATGGCAGGTAAGATATTGAGTTATTTCTCAAATAATTAACTTCCCATTGTTAAATTTTATTATTATGTGTTCACAGTTCAGGCATCTTTCTAATACTTGTTTTTGAATAACAGTCAGAAAAAGATAATTAGAAATATTTATAAATTAGTATGCATATTAGCATTAGCAGAGAAATAATGGTTTAAGCTTGTTCAGGAATGAATGTTTTCTGGAATAAACTATTACGTTTACAAAAAAAAATAATAAAGAAAGAAATTGGGAAGACTGAAAGTGTGTTAAGTTTACACACGAGCTTTGCATTTTTATCACTTCTGCAGACTGTTGCCTCTCATCCATTAAAAAGAAGAAATAGCCCGAGAAAATTCCTTTTGGGAAAGAAAAAGAGGTTGTGTTCCACATTAAACACAGTTGCCCTGGCCTCTGCTGTGGAACTGAACAAAATAGCTCGCCCATCTAGGCTCACGCTTAAGAACACTGTCCCTTTTGCCACCTTGTGTAATTGCAAGAGCTTTAAGGCACCGAAAATTTTGCCCTCTGCTCCTCGTTAAACCACGGCTTGTAAAAGCGCTCAAGCGTGGATGCAGCACACTGCAGCTGAACATTCTGAGACAATGATATAGATTTCCTCCACAGAAGAACAATTGAAAGGGTTGTCACAAATTTGTCCATTGTCACTGGGTCGCTATCATTTCTCTGTTAATTGCCATCTTTGTAATAGAATATTAGATGCTCTGCTTTGAGAGGAGTGTTGATGAAGAGGCTGTGCCAGCTGAGTTTTCTCCTTGACCGTAACCCTAATATGACTTAGTAGTGGTAATAATGTGACACTTCATTGATCCAATCTAAAAAAATTTTAACCCCTTTATATTTACATTTGCTAAAAGAGAAGGCAAGGACTCACTCCTTTGCTGACACTTAAAAAATAGATCATAGCAACAAAAGGGATTAAACAAGGGCCCTCCAGTTAAATAATCCATCCTTTCAGTATACGATTTTACTACAGAGACCCCATGTGGCTGACATTACCTGCATTTATTGTGCTGCTAAACAAGTCAGACTCTGTGAAAGTTAAATAGTCTACAAATGAATTTGAGCATCACCTGGTAAACTCATGCAAATAGTCATAGCCGACTTCACCCTTCAGTACTTGTCAGAATAAATCTCTGTAACCCTTCACACAAAAACTGACACTAAATTTCCCTGATAACGTCACACACAGTTCTACACAGGTCAGGGTTCACAACATGTAATACAGACAAAGAAGAAACTGCTGGGTAGCCCATAAAACCAGCAAAAGGCGCAGACACAAAAAAGAGCCTTGTTAAGAAATGGCAGAAACACTCTAAGGTCACTATCTGAGGCTCAGGCCTTTGTTTTTTTGACATCAGATATGATCTATATCATATCCCCCAAATTGCGGGAGAGCTCCCCTGTTAGCCTTCAGCTGTGAGGTGAATGTAAATGTGCATTTGACACCTATCTAAATCGCTGTCATAATTCATTTCCAGAGATCTTAAATCTCTCCCTGTCACCTGGCACCTCTGCTGTTTTCCTGTCTAAAAACAGAGCACATTAGCCTTTATTGATGTGTTTGTCCTTTGATACATAATTCATCATTCAACAACCTTTTTTATTTTTTGAATTATTGTGTGTTCTTTGGAGGTTGTTGGAACATATGGATCGACACAGTTTCCCCTGGTGTTGGGTTAGGTCTCATGTTGTATGAGAGGAACTGGATACATCTCTTTTTTTTCCGGCTGTTGAAGCCGAGTGATGGAGAGCTTTTTTGTCATGTTACTCTGAAGTTGCATCTCAGCAGATATTTTGAGAACCAGACTCTAGTTCTTCTCGTGTTGCAAGATTCTGCTTCAGTTTACACCACTGAAACATGAAATGTTTTAGTTAATGAAACATTAAAGAGAAGCAATAAGAGTGTCTAGAAAAGCTGTTTTCAGTCTGTAAATCTTTTAGGAATGCATTATATGGTGCTTGAGCTCTACTAATCTATCAAACCAGCCAACCTGTAAAAGACATTAAACATGTCCACAGGGACAGCAGCACCTGGAGGCTGCAGATAGTCTGCTAATTCTTCTAGCACTGCTGCCATTATTCATTTATTTAATTATTTATTACAATACAGAAAATATTACTCAGGATGCTAATACACAAAAGACAACAAGGTTGTTAATGACAAACATAATATGAAGTACAATAACAACGTTTTATCAGACAGTTTTTCTACCTACAATGTGTTTTATTCATCTGGTATGTGTGGAAGTTTATATCTGTGTGAGTGTGTACGTGTGTGTTTGCATGCCTTTGTTCTACACTGTCAGCCAAAGATAAATAGGTGTCAAAGCAAATAAATAGACAAAAGTAAAACCACTCAGTGTCGAAACCTCTGCCTATACTTTGTCTTTTTCTTGTCTTTTTTTTTTTTTTTAAGCATTTTTTTTATTATTATTTAGCTCTAATTCCAAAATTATCCCTGTCTTCCCATTGGAAAAAAAAATCCTCTAAAAAGTTTTAACATACATACATACATAACATACAATCCATCCACAACTTTTTAAGCTAAAGACAAACAAACCAATGCCACAAATGTGTTCACAGAGGTGCTCTCAGACCCTTAAAAGAAGAGGCTGGGGCACCATGGGTTTAACAACAGCCCCAAACCCACTCTTCTAGGTTTTTAGTTGTTTGATCAGACATTAGGGGATAAAGTTTCTTAACACACACTGGCAGATGTAAGACATCTTTGCAGCCAAGGCAAAATTGCCGGATTATGAGAAATTATGCAGACAATGTAAAGCTGTGGTGTGATTGTGCTTGCTGAACCATAGCTTTAGTTACAGAGTGGGATTCACCTGACAACCACTTGAATTGTGAACACAAGTCGTATTGCGAGTAAGCCAGCACTTCACATACCTAATATACTCCTGGCAGCCCCTTTTTTTTTTTCCAAAGAGGTTATGTGGTTCAGATGTGTTTGCCTCAGGCTTAGTTAAAGAGCTGCCCGGCCTTTTGCCCGCTGACTGTCTTCCAGCTGCCTTCTCCTTTTTAGTGGTCATGGACTGTTCCAGTGCATATACCACAGTGAAATAGACTTTTGCTCTTTTCTTCATTGCCACAAAAGGCCAGGCACTTCGCTGGAGTTCCCATTCCCCTTTTACATAGTGATAAGACAGCCATTATCCTTTGAACCTTTCTTTTCACCACACCAGGAGAAAAGGAAGACTGAAAGAGAAGGAGGAGGAGGACAGAGAAAGATTTCTTCCCTGAGGTGAGCCTGGTCTCACCTCTGTGTGGCGGGCTTTTTTGTGAGCAGTGAAGAGGTCCTTAACCTTCTATCAGATGGAGGCACACAGTTGTGTTCTGCTTGAATAACTACATTGAAAAGCCCTGAAGCACAGGAGATAGTTCTATAGACTCTGCAAGTGGCATAGAGGGGGAGAGAGACAGACAGACAGACTGAGAGAGAGAGGGGTAGCTGTATTGTATGACCTGCTGGAGTGTGACCCTCACATGATGTGCACATTCTTTGTTAAAGTGCCCATCAGTGCTTCACTGTGAATCTGTGTTCTTTGTTGGACAGGTCTCACTGACAGGATGGTCCTTCTCTAAAAATGTCACAACAACACAGTTCACACGTTTAATATAATACACTTCCTTTCATAGACCTCACATCATTTTACAAAGTAAGGCTGTTCTAAGGCTGTAAATGGCTTTACAGTGGCAGTACTATCAATATTAGAGTGCAGATATTTGAATGTCATGTTGGATGAGTGGCTCATGGTGGCTGATGATACTGCAGGCTACTTTCATTATTCAAACCAGCCTGATTTTATGGAGACTCATTTGTTAACTTGGATAGCAACTTGACATCAAACAAGAGAGACCGGCCTCTCTTATGTCATACTGCACAAGTCGCAGTGAACAGTAATGACTCAGTGTGTCGTTTTTGCAGGTATTGTGTATAGGCAAGAATATGTATTTCTGAAATCTGAATATGATTTCTGATTTTATATTATTAGATTTACTACATAATCTACTACTCAAGACTAAACACATCATTCTAAAGAGTTATTCTTGTATAAATATTTAATGTGAAATTCTGTAATTTCGATAAAAACAACATAATATTAGAAGGCTTCAGTTGACACGTTGCTATTGTTATCAAGTCATTACTTAAAACTTATTTTCCAAGAGGGTCTTGGCCAAAAAAAGACAGCAGCAGCCCATGGAAGAAATAATTAATACTACAAACCACATACACAAACAATAAATATATGTAGATATAGTAAATAATCATTATAAGCATCATGAATTATCACCAAAACCTCAGACAATGAATCACCACAGTCATCACAGCCGAAATAAGAGCACGGTCACAGCATTTACAACCATCTGCTTCAAATATGCCCAAAATTAGCTTGAATTTGTTTTGTGAAACCAGCTCCGTAAGATTCAAGTGATTTAATAGCATATAGCTATTTGAATGTTTTTTATTCAGTACAGACACTTTGGAAAGATAACAAGAGACAATACATTCTGGTCCTCTGTATGTAAGTTAGGAACAGTCCCAGAATAGTTTTATAATTAAACAATGCTAGCATTATTGTTGATTTACTTGTGTACTCTGCTTGTGCCCCTTGATTCCAAAACGATAAGCATGGGGGCAATAGAGGAGGATGGCATTTGGTTCCTTTTGAGGTCAGGGCAGAAAAAACTACAGCAGCAATGTTGTAGATGGTATATAGGACCCATAAATCAAGAACGCTGTTTCATGTCTTCAGAATTTTCCATCATTATTACCGTTGTCAACCTGGTTACCTTACATTTGGTCAAATTAGTCCCCACACTGACTCTACTGCCTCTACTGGCCTAGTACATAATGTAGAGTGCGAACGTGTAGTGTTACTTTCTGAGGATGCGCACAAACAGTGCTTCAAACACAAAATACACAAGACAGCCATGATAACCACGTGTACACACAATTAAAAACAACTATACTCTACGATGGATGGTATCCAATGAATGTAAGCATTGCAAAGATGCATGCATGTACACAACAACATAATCCATCTCAGAAATGACTGTCCAAGTAAACATGGATTCATTCAACCATTCATCTACAGAAGACACCTGTGCTTCATAAATTACAGAGCCAGGGGGCTAGGTGGAGTTTTCTCTGGATAAATTAATTAGCACTTGTTTTTACCTTGATATTTTTGGGATTTTACCTTAGAAAATAAAGATGTATAGACGATTATTTCTGAAGATTTTTGTATAATTTGGATTAGTGTGTGTATAGCATACAGGGTGTGTATATAAACAGATTTGTTTGATGTCATAAATTGTCAATATGTTGTTCCAGTTAAGTTCCAACACTATCTATTGAGCTCACAAGTCCAAGGATATTAAAGATTTAGCATCAATAGACCATAACTTGTTGAAAAAAAAGAGCCACAAAACCAGCAGAGGATAAACAGTTAAAGCAAGTGCACAACGAAGGAGAGAGAAACTCTAGGCACACATTGCTGATTTTAATTGACAACAGTTGAGTTTTAAGGTCCTTCGATTTCTTCAAGTCTTACAGAAAACTGAATATGCTCTGCTAGCCATTTAGTCTGTACGTCTACTGATGCGTGAAGTAGTGACTCTTGTTGGCCGTTTCAGTGTTACTGGCATAAGGTGACAGAAGTCAAATGCTATAAATTTCTGTTTCCCATGTAAATGATCACAGGCTGTCAACCACACTTGTCAAATTAAACATTTACCATAGTTGGTAAACATGCCATTCCATCTTAGCTCTGCAGTGCAGCTTTCAAGCTGTCAAAAGTGGAGATGTGCCTTCCCAGTTTCTGGTTATATGAGCAAACTTCCACAGGCAGAATTGGACTTAATCAAAGTTCTCTCACCTTTAATTTCACAACAGTGTGATTAACTGGTACTCAGTGTAACAATGGGGTTATTGTTCTGAAGATCCAGAGGTTTCTCTGTGTTCTTCAAATTCAGCCAATGAAAACACAACTCTTAGCACTACAAATTCCAGACATCCCGTTTCCTCTCACTTTAATGTGATTTTCATTTGATGGCCTGGCATGAGACAGAGGTTAGATTGCGTGACATTATAAATGCTTGCTTATAAAGTTGTTGCTGTCGGTGATATCGCTTTGCAGTTTCTTTATTTGTACACCACTGTAATGATTTCCCACCACACAGTCATCAGAAAGCACATTTTTCAGAGACACTGCAAACTTCATTATTTTTGCTATTTTGTGTGTTTCTCTGCTATGTCAGCAGAGGGAAACAGTTCAGGGAAAATAACTTTGTTAGTTATTGTACAAGATTCCCAGCTACACCACTACTGTTGCAGCCCTGCTGAATTTATACCCTACACTTCAGATTTTTATTGTTAACACTTCACATACTCTGTCTGTCTTGCTTTCACCCAGCTATTATAGGCTTTGGTCTGTGATGATTTCGTTTACAAACTAATGATAGAATTCTTTCCTGTTGACGCAGACAACAGAGTTTGTACCTTATTCACATGACAATTACTGCACAACACTGCAGCACGTACTGTTTGTGCTTCCTTTGTTATAAAGGGGTCTGCTTCACTAAACTATATATCCATTGATTTGCTTTGCCACTGCTGGGGCTTTGCTGCTTACTGACAGAATTTTGCAACTCAGAATAGGACTTAAAAATTCCCATTTCTGCAGCAGCATTCCCATGTAGGCTCTGAATCCCTGATTTGGATGTTGGTAATTGCTTTACATCTAAAAATATATAGTAAAGCTAAATACGAGAATATTAAAAGTAGAAATAAATAAGCATATGCATCTAGTCCATGTATGCATATGCTCCAAGTTACATCCTAAAACATTTATCGAGAACCTCTGCTCAATAATGGAGGAGGCTAATGACAAACTTGTCCAGAAATTTAACAGATTATAAAGTGATTTTTTTTTTATTGATTCTTTTTATAGCAAGGTTATATCAAGCAGCAACCTCAGGCGGTAAAATGTGAAGCCTCTGCAGAAGTGCAAAAAATTGCAGTTCACCCCTCATCCGCTAGGATCTGGCTCCAAAACAGAGTCAATCCCCATAGACCAGTGATTCCCAACTCTGATCCTCAAGGCACATCCTATCCTGCAGGTCTTAGACATCTAAGACCTGCAGGATAGTGTGCCTTGAGGACCAGGGTTGGGAATCACTGCCATAGACTACCATGTTAAAAAGTCCAACTTCACAGCAGAAATAAACATGTTTAAAGCCTGGTACAAAAATCCATTTTAGACTTAATAGGTCAAGTTTACCTTCATGACAACTGTGAGGGGGGTGAATCTTTTTCTAACTCATCTGTTTGGATGTTATTTAATCTTTAAATTTGGCATAATTAGGGGCGTGTCCTTTTGATTGACAGGTATCTTATATCCGCGGCAAGAAGGGAGCATGTAGCACAAACGCGGTTTTTAGCTGGTTAACACCGCGTCTAGATCCGAGTTGGCTCAGTTAGGTCTTAGCTAAAGGCAGTTCAGAGTTTGATGGGTGTCAATCATCCACCCCCACCTGTACAGTCTCCCTCTCAGCTCCACCTCTTTGCCCTTTTTTGGATTTTTGTCATTTTAAGAATGACGACACATGTGACACTGCCAAGATGGCGATGGTGGGAACGACCTAACGAGCTTCAATTCAGCTCCTCAGAGACCGTCACGGAGGCTCCGTCCATCTTTTATATACAGTCTATGAGTGATATATGTTACATAATTGCTATATAAAGTGAAAATGAAAAAATCTTTATTCATATATATTTAATACATAGTAAATTAGAAATAGAAAAAATGAACAAGAAAACTTTATTATTTTAGACTCTTTAATTTGAACATCTAATGGCTGTCACCAGAAATTCGAGGACAGTTTCAGTGGCACAGACATGTAAAAAAAGGTTTAATATCACACCATGTGGTGCTTGAAAAGAGTGCATATTTAATAAATGTATTTTGATTATACAAATATTGTTTTTTGTCAAATTACAAGTTAAATTTGCAGAGTTACACACACACACACAAAAAACAGAAATGTTAAACACAAAGCTTGTAAATTGGAATCGAGCAGGAAAACTGCCTATTCTTTGTTCTCCATGTTCACATAATGGGCAACCTAATTTTAGTTGTACTGAGTCTTTAGGTTAACTAAAGTCCTAATGTGTTGCCCTCTATTTTTGGCAATTTTGAAATATTTTGGGAAGTTGCAAATAAAGTGCCTTGGAACCACATGTGGCCCGTGAGCCATGCAGTGAGTAACCAGGCCCCACAAGCTGTGCCAACGTCTTGTGTGCCAAATGTGCGGCAAGAGGGTGGCACGAACAGCATGCCAACGCTAGTCTGCCTGGCTGCCAGGCACTTCTCTTTATCCAATCAGACAGTTCGGCTTGAGTGAGACCCCCATTCTTGTCTCTTTCCACCTCTTCCCAAAGCTGTGTAACCCTAACATGAAAAATACAGATGCATGATTTCCCCTCCTGCACGGCATCAGGCCTCCTCAGCGCACTTACCTAGATAATATAACCAGGAGGTGAATAGTGCACAGTGTTTTCTCTTTGTTTCTGCCTTCTGCTGCTCTGTACATCTATTCTTCTATTTTTTTTTCTCCAAGACAAAATCACAGGCTAAATGAGCATGCCTCAGTCTCTTTTTTAAGCATTTCATCAGAGTTATAGAAAGATGAGTTTGTCAGAGATGTCTGAGGAAAAAATGCTGTCTGTCTGTGTGTGGCTTTATTGGATATGATGAAAGATGATATTATGGTGGATGCTGCTGCTGCTGCTGCTGCTGCGCCTCTGAGATGAGGAAGGATCCCATTTGTCTCACGCCCGCTTAGTGTAATGTGTCTATCTGTCACTCTCCACAAGACTGGACGTTGGTGTTCATCAAAATAAGCATAATGTCAACACTGTTTCCATTTTTTACCGCTGGTCATTATTGTTAATTTTCTCTCCCGTTGCCACTCTTCAGTCTTCACCACAACCAATCCAGACAATGAGGAACACTGTAGAGATTGCATAATGTCCTGTATTATCTAAAATGACAATGTATAAATGGGAGGGGGAATGGTAACCCAACAATAATCCTGTGATCACAGGATGATTACATGGGAGTGGGGTGCTTAGAAAGAAATAAGTGTAAAGCAGCATGAATATATATGTATGTCCTAAGAGTAATTACAGAGAGTAGATGAGATGTGAGTCAATGGGAAGAAGATGATGTTAGGTACTCACAGAAATTATTAAGCTAATGTCAGTACTCCTTTTATGTCTTCCAGGTTGACGACGCCATGCTTATGTTTGATAAGACTACTAACAGACATAGAGGTAAGTGCAAGCCTTCTGTTCTCTTTCACCCCCATTTTTCCCCTCTGTCTTTCAGAAAGGTGAGAAAATAGTCATTTTATGTCCTTTCCCCATGAGATAACACAGAACAGTTCCATTTCACATGATATTAGGTGTACCATCTGTTCAACAATGGGAGCGTGTCAAAGTAATCAATAAGCTGGTATGGTGTTTAGAATGTTTGAGCGTTAGACGGTGTGTGTGTGTGTCAGTGATGATGCCGGTGTGAGTGTTTCAGAGAGGTGCTTAAAGGGTGTAAAGATTGCGAGATGGTGGGCGCTGTGCAGTCAGATAACAGCATCAGATAAGATCCAGGAGAAGCACTGACTTTATCGCTCTATCTCATCAGCTCCTTATCTGAGATGAGAGGACATTTCTCTCAAGCAGAGGACTTTCCAAAGACAGGTTTCCTCCCCTGCACCACAATGCGGTGTTGGTGTATTTACGTCTAGGAGTGGGGCTTTTTAGACTCCATTTAACCAGCAGAAAACAAATATGTATCAGGGATGGTCACTTATTTAATGCCTGGTGCGTTGGATGATCTCGTCTTTGATTTGTTTTTATACTGTAGGTGTGTTAAAGCAACTTTTCGGAGGTGAACTATCCTCCGGTGTTTACGCTTTTGTGCGTGAGTAGTCGACAAGCACTGACAGGTATTCAACAAGAAAAAGGAGCAGACACTCCTCTGGTTGTCAAAGCAGTCAGCTCACTTGCAGGCAGAGCTGCCATGGCAGCATCTTTGTGTGCTGGGTGAAAACATATAGATGTAGCTATTTGTTTGCAGTGAGCGACTATTGTTTTCCAGCCACATAAATGTTTAAGTGTTGCCAGCTTAAGATCGAAGGCGGTATCAGTTTGCGTGGAACTTTCATCTTTCTTTTTCCACTCTATCTGTATCTGCATTAGTCAGAGTGTGTGTGTACTGCGTGTGGGTGTGCAGATAAACTCTTTGAATCTGGTAAACAGTTTCCTAAGTGTGAAACATGTGAACTATAGTGGAAGTGATCTATGGCTTTGAGGGGATTTTGATCTGTAGTGACAGAACCCAGTGTGAGGTCTGCTGTGAGACGAAGGCTTTTCTTTCAGTCTCTCTTATATCTCAGTCTTCACTCTCCTGTCTGCAGCACTGCCAGCCCTCTTTGAAAGGGGCTGGGCGCTACACTTACTAGAGTGTGTGTGTGAGGCATTTGCCTTTGGGCAGCAAAATGCCCTTCAAATCAAGACAATGATGGAGAAACAGTCTCCTTGGCAAATTTTCTGATGACAGTGGACATATTTATGTTGAATATGAATGTGAGATAGAAGGCAGGTATGGTTTGTCCACCTAGCCTTTTAATATTATGTTCCAGCAGTAACAGGAGATATTTGTTTTCTTCTTAAAAGCACAACTTATCTTCCAAACGAATGACATATAATATTAAAAACCAATAAGAGATTCTCAATAATTCATCTGAGCCATTGGTGAAGCTGTGTAATATTAATGGCTTAGTTGCCCTGTGACCACAAAGGAAACGACATTGAATCTAATATCAGTGAAAACTCGTGCCTCGCTCTAATTCAGCGGTGCCTCCAGAGCCAGTGATGGGCATCTGGCAGCTTGCAGTTCAAATCAATTTCCCACCTGTTTTCATTTTATCTTACAGATTGAGTCATGAAAAAATAATTTCAGGGTTTTCTGCAACACCGCAGTCACTAAAAATAACCTTTTCTTTATTCAACAATTCAAACCTCAACTCGAAACAGTCCTTCTAAGACTGGGGTGTCTGCTTCATGATCACAAGCTTCTAAAGTAATGGTGCACTTATAGCACATTGTGCTTTAAAAGTAGCATGGAGAAGAGTATATTTTTAACCACAACAATTTGTTGTCCTGCACACCTGGAACGCTGTTCTATCTGCACTTTATGAGGGGTAGCTTACGTATGCAGTTAAATTAGCAGCAGGGACATGGAGGGGGGTGGGGTGGGGGATATTCTGGCAACCAGCAAGACTGTTTAATTTTACATTTGTGAGTTTATAAGTTAATAAGTAAAACTTAAAATGAAACCTTTCAGAGCTGATCTCTTTATGCATTGGCATGCTGTGACTTCACATCTCATTTGAACATTATAACTGTGTCTTTTATTTTTCTCTGTAGTCTTTTTTTTTGTTGTTTTGTTTTACTTAAAATCTGTTTTGGTATATTACTATAATGCACTCTATTTTGTTTGGAAGGGTTTATTGTGTATGAGATGCATGATCGACACTTGATTATGAGTGTGTTTTGTTGGGGGCTGTGGCGAATTGGATAGAGGACAAACGTCACACTCCACTAGTAGCAGCATTGTCCTTCAGACGGTCCCTACGAGCCTGGCGAAGCGACAACCAGAGGAGACTTTCTCTACCCTTCTCCTTTTCTATGTACTTTTTTTCCCTCTACTCTATCTCTCTCAGTCATTCAGCCTTATCCGTTCTTCTTTTTCTTTTTAAACAGTCACACTATTTCTGTCTCCACACCATCTCCCCCATCCTGCCTGTCTTTGCCATCTTTCTGTTTCTCTTGTCTTTTTCTTTCTGTCTCTCCTGCTAGAGGACACTGGCTGTAAGCAAAGCTCCTCACAAAGGCACACGCTGCACACCATCTCCTTGGCATTTAAAGGAGGAGAATACAGCCAATTGTGTTGGAAATTGAACTCTCTAAAGCCTCCCTTCCCACTGCAGCAGTTCATTGTGGGTGAGTTCAGTGTCTTTGGTGAGCAGCTTGGGCTGTCCAGAGGTTGATGCCAGAGGGCGCCTATTGTTCCATATTCCACTGCAGTGTCCCCTCCACTCCGCCTCCCTTCAACCTTCCCTTCTTCCCCTGACATTAATCCTATGACATAAAGAGAAAAATCGGGAAAGCTAGCACCAATTTCACAACATAAGTTTTGTTTTTAATCATTTCTTGTGGGTATATTCAGGAGGTCCAGATTCCACTGTGCTGCAAAGCCCAGGCTTTGACAAGGCCACGAGCACATGTCACAGACTGCATATACACGTCACAGTCATCATCCCCAACACCCTTAACATGACTTCTGGATGACAGGACAAGCTGTGGGGGTGGGAAATGAAAGCTTTTGGAATAGCCCTGAGTCAAAATCGTTCTGTCACCCTTTACCACCTCCCGTCCAGCAGACTGACATGTGATCTATGATCTAAAAGGTGATTTTACTGTCAAACACAATTGGTGGTGCCAAAGAGAGTGTTTCAGAGGGGGAGAAAAATGGCATCTTCAAAACGAGAGGATTGAGGCTCTGATGGAAGAGTGCCAACTATCATCACCCCCCCCCCCAAAAGCATCAGTGTTTAATTTGTGAGAGAAAAATGTACAGTAGATGATAGATGAATTCTTTATTTAACTGCTCACACATGTCCTTTACGCACTGCTCTGTCACACAATAATTAACCCTCCCTCTCCACCTTTATCAGAACATTTTGCATTCTCACACACATAGACACACCTGGGACCTTGTATAGCATAGACATACACTTTGACTGATTTGACTTGATTATTTTCAAGCACCCTCCCAGCATCACGCTTAATACACAGTAATCCAAAAAGAATAAGTATATACAAAACAACTTGGAGCTTAGCAATCCCAATGCTAAATTACACTCCTGCAGTTATGAGTAGCTGATTAATTGGGTCAAAAGTACATGTCACAGCGACTTTGATTCCTGCTCTCCTCAAAATGCACGGACTACAACCCTGTGTCAGCCCCAAACTTTTCATCGTGTGTAAAAGTTTTTAGCTACTGACTGCAACTTCAAATGTTTCAGGTGGCACACACACACACACACATATGCATGCACAGTCTCTCTCACCTTTTTTTAATTACAGCATTAAGAAAGCTGATGAAACCCAAGTGTAACTTTCTTTCATATTTATTTACAAAAGTTTGTAACCAGACAGCAGCCATTAGTGTAGCATTACATTGACTGTGTGACTGATTGTGAGCCAAATTCCTTCTTTATTTGAATGATGCAAGTAATAGTAATGCGCAACAGTGTTGGGGACCAGAATAAAGAAATGCAGGCTGGATTGTTGTAGTCGCACGACTGCTTTTATGAGGGAGAGCCACTGTGTGAGGCGTGTATTAGAAGCCATGTTCCTGGAGAAGATGGGGGTTCTTGGGTTTTGTGTGTGGAAAGGGCCAAGGCGGTGTGAATTTGTGTATAGCTCTAGTTTTTTTTTTTTTTTTTTTTTTCTGTGGCTTAAAGGGCTGGTTTTCTTCTTGGCAGACGAACAGAAGACTGCATTGTGTGCGTCTGTAATCTCTTTACCTGGATTGGCAGCAAAACTAGCAAATGCAGCTCCCGGTGTGGAATTGGCACTGAGGAGTCAATGTCACACTGAGCAAGCTGCGTTCCAAACAACCAAATACTGGTTGTGTCTCCATGACACCATGAGTATGGCTGATGGCATCCTTTTTTCCCCCAATTTGTTTTTCTTTTTAACTTCAGTAGGTGGATTTTACAGCTCTTGCATAAACAATTTGGAGAGCATGCCATAGATTTTTCTTACTATAGGATATTATTTAATTCTTCTGCTGTAATTTTTTTTTCTTTTTTCTTTCTGTGAACTTGTTATATTTTAAAAAACTATGCACAAGCCTAGTTTTAAGGTACAGAAACTCTTAAAGTCACAGATTATGTGATTATATGGTGTCATTATACACCAACAACCTGACATAAATTTGTCTCACTGACCTAACTTGGCGTGAAGAAAAAGAATTGGCCTCATTATCTTTCATTTCTTTGGCATATTACATTAATTATTTCATAAAAGTGTGCCAGTTTGAGATCTGTACCTGGGAAGCAAAGCTGCGCCTCCACAGGTTAACTGTAGCTCGTTGAAAAGCCCCCAGCATTTGATGTCACCACAATGCCTCATCAGCCACCGGTGCTAGGGATTGAACATGGCCGACTGAGCAGAGGATGTCTGTCTGCAAAGTGATTGCTGGCTCATTGACTGAGTAGGAGAGAAGAGGAAAAGGTGGGGGTGTGGAAAGGAAACAAGTACAGTTTGAGTAGAAATTGCAAAAAAAAAAAAAAAAAAAAAATGAAGGGATGAAAAGAAAGGGTGTGAAGAAGTAAAATGAAGGCATGGTGAGGGCAAAAAAAAGGAGAAAAGTAAATAAAGGAAAAGGAGAGTGGCTCAGTGGGAAGCTTTCCCCTGCTGGCTCCTCTGGCTGGAACCTGCTGCCGATGGCTTCAAAAGAGCGCCAGGCAGTCTAGGCCTCTGCTTCTAGCAATTAGAGATCACTCCAGCGGATACCTCCTGGCCAGCCTGCAAATCCCTCAAAAATACCCTCTGATTACTACTGTAGGACACAGGCTGTTTACCAAATGGATCTAGCACTGCTGAGAGTGAGGTTTGATAAAGCCTTCCTTTGCTCAGGCTCTTTGAGTTATAAAAAAAATGGCACTACACAAAATAATTCTGAGATTCATTTATGACAAAAAACAAAACAAACCAAATAATTCTTTCATTTTTGTTCAAAAAGGATTCAAATTCACTCATCTCTTTTTCCTCTTTTTTTTTTTTAAGAATAACACTTATTTGGTCACAAACAAATAAAGAACTGTCAGGACCTTTTTGTTGGTTGATGTGCTCCATGGTGAGTCCCTTTTTTAGTCACTGATGCTGCTTCCACAGAAATTTTGTTTACAGATCACAGCTCCTCTGTGCTGTGACTTCTGAATCAGAGTACTGATGCTGAGTTAAACAGTCAGCTGCTGTGTCTGATTTAACCGATCGACAGCATCCACACCAGTGGAATCAGATATTCCTGCACTTCTCCTTGCATTGCTTCAGCCTCCAGACAGATTCCTTATTGTATTCTCTCACCTTGACAGACCTGATATTAGCGATTAGTGTGAATGTCATTTAAATGGCAGAGCTAATCATACGCTCTGGGTCTACATCCACCGGCGGGCCCCTCACCTTGGTCTAATCTCAGTGACAAAGGAAATGATGTGTTTAGCCACTCTTAATAACTGCTTTAGCTCATCAGCTCCCAGGCGAGCTGGCTTTATGGCCAACCTGTTCCTCGCCAGGGAGGCCCAGCTTGAAGTAGGGAGCCCGGCCCCTGGCCTGCTTCCTCCTCCTCAGTCTCTTTGTTGTGATCCACATTCTGACATCAGTGACCCAACAGCTTCACCTCAAAAATCAGCACCTGTATTGAATTAGCTGTGATTCTACAGCCAGAAATGAGTCAGATGAGACATACTTGACAGGATGGTGATTAAAGGGTAGAGAATCCTCCTCTTGTCACCTGTCTGTTTTCTCCTGCTCATGGCTGACATTCACCCCTCAATCAGTTTTGCTGCAGTTGTGTGTATGTGTGTGTGTGTGAGAGAGAGAGAGAGAGAGTGTTTTAGGCACACAGACGGGATGGGTTTGTTTTTTAGTTAAAGTCTGCTGTGCTGGCCCGGCATGCACTGCAAAGGGAAGGAGGATGAAGGCAAGAGATTGTGGAAGAAAGCCTGTGGTTTTAATATCTTCCCCATGTTTATCTCACCACCAGGAGACAAAACCATGTGCCATTAAAAACATCAGCTACTCCCACTGGTTGGCAGCACAGCCACACCTCTGAAGACATATGAAGGACACAATGAAAGGGACAAAAAAATGTGCAGAAAAGCACGTTATACATTGAAGCTGTGGTCTGGTTTTACTCATTATTGGTGTTAAGTGGAACTTTCCACAGATATACCATCCATGGGAGAATTTGTTGTGCATACATTGAGTCCAGACTGCATATTTGCTGTATAAATTCTCTGTCATAAAAGAAGAGAAGTTATTTGAACAAAAATAGGCAAACATATTTGGCCTCAGCTGCTATGGGGATTCAGTTTCTTCAGGAAATGAAAATGCCAGCTTGGAATTGTCATTATATTGAGAGTTAGCCAACCTTTGACCTTGTAATACCCCTACAGCTTCTCAATTTGTGACCTGCTGGATGCTCTTAGAAAGTGAAACCATCGGGGAGGATCTACTGCTCACATCATCATTCTCAGAACACCTAATAGTGGATTTACCAAGGTTAAACCCCCTGTGAGATTGCAGACACCGTGACCTGGAATACTGAGTTTACATCTGTTCACACACAAATACACACAAGCTCACAGACACAACATATGATTCGGCAAAGAAGCTTGTTGTGAAATGACACCTTATACGAACAAACTCGGCTTAATCTGGATAATACGTAGCTATTACAAAGCACCATAGTTGAGCAGTTAAAAAAAAGCCATTCATATGAATGCCGGACTATTGTTAGTTCACGTGATGCTGTTACAGAAACAGACAAGAGAAGTTGAAGCCTTCCTCTCTATTGTCCTCTGTATTCACAGCTTGATTGGTGCCTACCCAGGCATCTTACAGCTGAGCGCAGCACATGAGGGAATTAACCAAGTGTCTCCTGTGCAGCGTTTGTAAAATATGTTGCTTGTAGTCTTTGAGATTTAAAAAAAAGAAACATGCTGATCCACGCAGGTGTGTTTTTGATAGCCGTCACACCCACAGATGCACTGCAGAAAGACAGGTACTCCCTACTGTTGCAGGATAGTATCTCATTTTGCAGATTTTTTCTACAGTAATTATGAGATGTATGGAATGCTTTACATTCGCGGTGCTTATGTTTGACTAAATAAAGAATGCCGAAATTTTCAAGCATGCTTTCACACTGTCATAAAACCATATAGTGTCCTGCTTCCTGCAACTTTTTTCTCGAGAGAAGCTTCTCAGCACAACTTTTTGAAGTGTTTTTTTTTTGTCTTTTGCGATCAGGATACACACTGGCCCACACTGAAAATCACAATCAGCTGCTGAGCAAGAGCAATCACTTCTCACAGAGAGATTGCCAGTTGAATTAGATTACATCACCTCCAGTCCAGGCATCTAATCTTAGATTAAAGTGAAAAAGAACAATCTGTGGTTTCTTTCTTACATTTTCATTTTGTTCTTTATCTTTCATGCATTCTGGGTCCAACTGAGTGCCTCGTGCCATTTGAAGTGTTTAACCAACATGCAAGCACCCCAATTTCAAAGCAGTTCCTCCACCTCTGTTCTATACTTGCACGTGGTTGTTATGTTTGATGTGTATTTGACCAATTTTTTTTTTTTAACCATCTTTCCCCAACTTGCTGCTGATTGGCCTCCCACCACCCTGCTGGTTTACCATTTAAACAGTTGTAGGAGTCTTTTTTGAAGTGGAAGAGCTTTTTATACAGAGGCAGCCAAGACAATCATAGCGCTGCGGGGGTACATCCTGGCTTTGACTGGAGTTGTTGCCAGACAAGACAGACTTGCTGATGCACTTTTCGTCTGTGTGTGTTTGTGTGTGTCTTGCAGTAAAATGCAGCAAAACGAGCAATTTTATTTGCAGTCATGAAAAATGAGGCATCTGTATTAACCAACAGCTCAGAAGGGGCACATTGCGTCTGTCCCCATATTCAGCAGCAGCCTTCATGCTGCTATACATATTTGTTAGAAACGGAAACTTGACATGTCTGAAAATGGCACACAAACACACTGAGACCATTATCTGACCATTACACCTGACAGACAATAAAGATGCATTTGAATATGGCCAGCTCCTTTACATAACTCTCAACTAGAGATGTTTCTGTGCTCCCCCATCTCACAGCTGCTGCGTGATGACCTGATAATGTGTGTATGTGTGTGTGAGTACGCCCTCACCCCCTAATAAGGGTTGCCTAGCCAAGCGTAAGTGTCAGG
Organism: Melanotaenia boesemani; assembly: GCF_017639745.1. Classification (NCBI taxonomy): domain Eukaryota; kingdom Metazoa; phylum Chordata; class Actinopteri; order Atheriniformes; family Melanotaeniidae; genus Melanotaenia; species Melanotaenia boesemani. Next base: position 6,193,660 of record NC_055696.1, read on the forward strand.
GTGGGGATGCCTGGCTCATTAGGTACTATGGCAGGATAATGTATGAACAGCCCTCATGAATGTTCACACAGGTAGAGAGAGTGAGCAAGAGGGAGAAGAAAGAGGGAGGCAGCCATTGTTCTTTCTCTTCTGTTTTCTCCGTCTCTCCCTGCTCCCCACTCCTCTTCTCTTCTATCCAATCCCAGTTTCATCTTTTGTGTGTGCGTGCGCCTGGGGATATTTAGGCTCCCCAGTCACATTATGCCCTGTTTTTTGATGCAGAGCTGCCACTTCATGGGTTTATACCATTTATTCCTAAATTAATTTATTTATTGGTTTATTAGATTTAATTCATCGCATCTTGCATGATGCTTGTTTTGCGGCTCTGTTGCTCGATTGACAGGTTGCCAGTCATGGTAAGATTCCATATCCCATCGGCGTCATGCAGCAGCACGTTGCTAATTGAGTTGAATGCGTAGCTCGTCTCTCCTCAGTGAATCCATCTGTCGCCGTCTTGTCATCAGTTTGTTCGCACTTGACAGGTTCCAAGTCTGTCTTTGTGTGTTTAACTGTGCACTTCTGTGTAGGTGTGCTTTGCTTTTTAATTCATGCAATTGAATGTGTACGGCTGTGTGTGTGTTACAATGCCATATAAAATGGGCGGTTGCCTTGAGGCCCATTCTCTGTATTACATGCCTTGCCCTACTGTAAAGTCCCAGAGACATTAGGCCCTCAGCCAGCTGCAGTATCTGTATGCTATTCTCCAAATACACTGTTTATATGCAAACATAGTAGCTGAGGTTGCATGCATGGGTGCATCATATAATGATTTGATTTAAATTTCTGACATTATAGAGGTCATGTTTGACATCTGATGTCATTATTTATGGGCTGTTGCTTCTTAACCTGAAACAAAACTAGCATACAGAACAGTGCAAAAGTCTTGAGCCACCCCTCATTCCTTTATATTTTCCTTCCAGGGAGTCAGACTTTCTTGTAATTCTTTAAATTGATCTTGAGCAATAGTTATGAAAACTTTCTCTCAAAGTATTTCTTTTGACATTGACTATGTTTTCACCAACCTCGCTTCATTTCTTATACCTATTTTTGGCCGTTTCAAAATGACCTATGACTGATTCAGTGCAAATAAAGGCACCTAACTTGAAGGATGAACCATTTAGCATGTATACATGATATTAGAAAATAAATATTGTTGTATTAGTCCAACAGAAACAGGTGAAAAGGACACATGAAAACCATGAAGCATATTGACCAATAACACGATTATTAAGTTACTGATTCCCTAGGCCATTATTTTGACGTTACTCTTGTACTGTGAAGGCTTTTATTTTGGCATGCTTGCTGTGAAGTTCTGGTTTTCAAATCTTGTAAGCAGGAAATTGATTTTGTCCAAACAAATTTTGCATCATCTAAGAATGTTTTGTGACACTGCAAAGCTTCAGAAACCTCATAATTAAGTGTCTAGCTGTAATGAGAACAAGGTATTTTTTTGTTTTGACTATCTTATCACTATATTCTCTTGCATGTTTTGGTTTTATTAAGTGCTTTAATGCATTACTCCAGTAACAATTCAGCTAAGGCCTTAACTTTATGCTGTAAGAAATCAAAGCTATGTTTCTAATATTAATGTTTTATTAGAAAAAAAGACCTTATATTTTCCTGTGTCAGATTTTATGTTAGTACATCTATATGTTCACGTGTTTAATTGCAAAGACACTAAGACTTTGCTCGTGCCTGTAAGAGCTCTTATGTTACATTTCTCTCCTGTAGACAACCTCATTTTACAGTGTTTTCTGGAATAAGGCTAAGGTAGATCAAAGATTTTTAATAAAGAGAAAATACAAAATAACCTTAAATTGTCTGGCTGGGGTTCACTACAACAGGACTTTTAAAATTTATACTATATACATTTTGTGCAGTAGAATTTCAAATGGCTTCTGCATTTACAGACTAAACTCAAATGGACCTGGACATGCCACAGATGCTGCAAAGTTCCATGTTTTTGCATATAATTCTTTTATATGCAAAAACATGCACTACAGCTGCTCTCATTCACATAATTTAATGTTTATTTTGCAGATGCCTCAAGAAATTGTGATTAAGACATAGCCGATTTAGACTGCATGTCATCTTGCAGTTATGTAAAGCATCTCCAAACCACAGCTTTGTTCCAATTAAATCCTGATTTTATCATTTCAGCATCATCTGCCAAAATTTCCACACACTTAACTTAGAGACAACATCTTTGCACTGAATTTGACTTTACTTACAAATAAAATCAACTTCCACTGAGAAAGTTAGAAGTGGCACAAGTCTACATAGCTAAAATACTGGCCATTCCTTTGTAAATAACTGCTAGTAACATCCTATTACAAACACACAAATTCTTCTGTTGCATCTGTCATAAATGATACTATAAAATACAATATTATTGCAACAACAAAGGCCTATCAGATTAAAAACCTGCTACATCTCGACATGGTGTACAGCAGGGATCTCCAACTCTGCACCTTGTGAGCTACTGTCCTGCAAGTTTTGGATTCTACCCTGATGCAACACACCTGACTCAAATCACTGGGTCATTAACAGGCTTGTGCAGAGGTGTGTACTAGAAGGACACATCTAAAACCTGCAGGACAGTAGCGCACGAGGACCAGATTTGGAGACCCCTGGTGTACAGTGTGTCCGTAAAGAATTTGGAAGGAAAAGCAGGAAAAACAGAGGACAAAAAATAAGTAGCAGACGTTTTAAAAAATATGTCTACAGCAGATCAACAGTTTCTGAAAGTGAAGTTCTTAAAAAAATAGGAAAAATCCAGCAAAGACTTGTCACAGGACCTGAGAGATGTATTTGACCCTTCACTTGATCTACTGTATTTACTGTTGGCCAAAGCGTCGTCAGAATGGTCTCCATAGAAGGATGACTTAAAAAAAAAACATCTTCAAGGAAGGGAAATGGGGAGAAAAGGCCAAGGGATGCCAAATGACACAAAAACTGGAATGGAAACCAGTGGCAACAGGTCTTATGGAGTGATGAATCCTCCCCAGAGCCTGGATCTCAACATTAAGCTGTGTGGGATCATCTTGACAGAGAAAGAAATCGTTCCAGCTTTGGAAAATCCTTTAATAAACCTGGAGAGCTATTCCTGAAGACTACTTAACGAAATTAAAGAAAGCTTGTCTGCCTTGAAAGTTTGGTTCAGGTTGAAGAATAAATATCCTCATACCAAACACTGACTTTTAAGCTCATTAGCATGGTGCAAACTTAGTATTTGTCTTACATACTGTATTTCCATTTACTCTTGCACACTTTTAAATAAGTCACCTTACCTATTTCCTGTTTTTCTAAGACATTTCTGTTCCCTTTTTGTGGGTTTTCCATCATGCAGCTGGACAGAGATGGCGAGAAAGAGTGGTTGTTTGTCTTTATTTGTGTATAAATCACATGGTGTTTCCTTTAGTCTTGATCTATACTGGGCTCATGCTGAAAGAGAATGAACTTAAAAGAGAGTGTGTCTGTGTGGTGTGTTCTCTCCATCAGTAGAAAGATGACGTCTACTGTGTTTCTCCGCCTCACCTTCATCACTGTCTTTCATCGCTGCTGCCAGCACAGCTCTGTTCGCTCAAAGTTGTGCGAGAGAAAGATAGAAAGAGAGACATAAAATGAACGTGCGTGTGAGGAGAAGGTGTACGTTGCTGTGTACGTTGATGGCACTTCACACAGCCGTGTGTGTCCTGGCTTTGATACAGTACAAGCATGCTGTAAGATTCAGGCGAATAAAGACAGTGCGCTGTTTGAAATAGGAGGTTCACTTCGCTTCTGTGTCAGCACGCTTGGGGAGGGATTCTGTCTCGAGGAGCGCCTTGAATATTTTGTAGGCCCTGAGTGTTTCTCTATACCTCTAGAGGCAACTTTGCTGTCTGTCTGTGTGTGTTTGAGTTTCTCTGTTTGTGTACTTACAACATGTGGGAACCTGCTCCTTACGCACTACAAATGAGCAGCTGCTTTATCATCAATCCCACCTTTCATGCTTTTGTGAGCTTTATTATAACTGAAGTCACATATACTCCGAGGTCGCGCACGTGCACGCATGAGCTTATGCATACATACATATAACCATGTGCACAACCCTTTTTTGCAAACTGCCACGCTTGAAAAGCAGAGGCATCAAAGGAGGTTGTGTCTCATCTCACTTTATCTCCGTCATCTTTTCCTCGCTTACTTTTTCTCGCCTCTGTCACTTCACACTTTTTTTTTTTTTTTTCCTTTTGCTCATTCCCTTGTGCTTCTCCCTCTTTGTTTCTCACCTATTCTCTTTCTCACCTTTGCCTTTCTGTGCTCTACTTACCTGGCAGGGAGATTCTCCCAAAGAGAAGTGATGTTTTTTTTTATTATTATTATTTTATATTCATCACCCATTTCAAGACAGTTCACTTCTTTTTAAATGTAGCCTCAAAGGATCCATATTACAGGTTCTTCTGTGTCCACCACAGTGAAAAACCCAGTCCCACCCCCACCCAATCCATCAGACAGCAGCCAGCCTCACCAACTCCTGCCTCATTTCTCATAAATTAGTCTTACCTCTCACACACTTTCCTTTTGTTTCTTGCTCTTACTCATTCCATTCTCCCCATGCCCTCTCCCGCCTTCCATCTCTCTCTGGTCCTCACATTTCATTTTTCTTCCTACAAATGCCACCCAGCAGTCCCTTAAGAAATGTCATTTCTGTCTTCTCCTTTTGTTCTGTAATTTTTCCGTGTCCCCCTTTTTCTCTCGAGAATTCATTTATCGTTTGGTGTTCTTCTATCCCCCAGCTCTGATCTCTCTGTCTCAGTCTCCTTCTCTGTCTATGTCTCTCTGTCTTTGTCTCTGACACTCACCTGCTCCCTTTTTCCTCTTTGTGTCTCTTTTCTTCACTCAACCCCAAAATTATTTCATTCATTTCTAAAACTTGGAATTTAGGAATTTTAGGTGATTTATTTACGCCAATTGATGGAATTAAAAGAGCACAAATAGGTTTGATATGATAAAAGCTGTGTTTTTGTGAACCCTGGGGCATGTGCAGATCGCAGTCAAGAGCCCCCTCTACAAAGAGGGCCAGGGGTGTATTTCTTTGTCTAGGTGAGACTGGCTCACCTACCATGCACTTGGACCCAGGGTGGGATTTGAAAGAATATATTATCATACATTACGCATACGCTTGTTAGCCGTTTTATTATTATAATCCAAGACATGAACACACCAGCTCCAACCCTCAGCAAAGAGCAGATCATGTCTCTTCCTATTAGGCTTGACTCGCTGAGCATCACACAACCTCACTGGAAGACTAAAAGTTCAAAGATCCCATTGATTTATGACATTTTTTCAATAAGACCGAACTGTTGTGTATCTAACATGCTTGTGGGACTTTTTGTCAAAATCAGGCAATTTTTTTTTTAAAGCATTTAATTCATCAAATCCACCATGTTGAACATTTATTTATTAAGTATGTACCAATAACTTTTACAAAGTTTTAATCAATTCAAAAGCATCCAGAAGACATGTAGCTAGAGATAATTTTGAAATCTATTGCAACTTTTGCTATGTAGAGTGGCAGAGAAGTGCTTGCAAAGGGCTTCTCTTTTTGTTGTATAAGATAAAAAAGGACAAAAAAACAATCAATCTTTGAGCAAAAGAGTATCTTTTTCTCTGTCAGCTTGTGATTCTGTGAAACATTTAAGAGTTACTTTTATTGTCAGTCAAAGCAGTAATTAAAGTGCTTTTTTTTCCGCTGGAGTTTAAAAACGGCTGGTCAAGAGTGCTAATTAGCATCTATGCTCACTTTGCTTAGCCAGCAAGCAGAGAAGTCATTCTAACCCACAGCAACTGCCAGTTATCTTTCTCTCTGTTATTTGTGAGATAATCCCTGTCACAGACAGGCACCAGCTCCAGCTTTGGTGGTTGAGAGAAAATTGGTAAGATGTATCACAGAAATTCAATGCTTCAAATGTGATTCTGATTCTTGTGTGCAGGGTAAACCGTCTCACACATGCTCCCAAGTGGTCGGAGAACCAATTTGTTAGGCCGCTGACAACAGACGAGCAGGCTATATGAGAACACACAGGCCTTATCTCAGATGTTAAAATACATTTGTCAGGTTTGTGTGGGCCAAATTTATATATGTTCAGCTGACCAGTATCTTCTTTCCGTTGTTTTGTTTTGTTCTTTTTCTTTTTTTTTTTTTTAAAGAAACATCGATTGCATTTGTGGTTAATGCTTTGATCTGTGAGCTGATTTTTATCGTTTTTTTTTATTTTTTTATGTTAACATACCTGAGAATCAGACAGCTTCAGGATTTAGATTTAATCTCAAATATGTGATGTGGATCTAAATTTTCATGTTTGCCATCACTTAGATGCAGTAGCAGTGTGCTTTCTGATTTTTAACATTTTTAGACCTTGAACTTGGCTTTCTAGAACACTATACGGGTCGACACATTGCACCTTCGCTCTCTTTTCTGAGTGAATTTTTGTCAAACCAGAAGTGACTCTTCCCTGGTGGATCTCAATGCAAAGATTCCACTTGAGAACACTTCTCTGGCGTGCAGGCGTGCAGGCACTTGTGTTCCATCAAAATGCTAATAATATCATTCGCAATATCCAGAGCAATATTATTGTAGTGCTAATTGGTGAAAAAAATTGTTGATGGGAGCACCTGCCCACCCCACTACTCAATTATTTTTAATTACAATGGCTCTAATAAAAGGGAACAAATTGTGTAATGATCAATGTTTCGTCAGTGAGGTGACAGTTTGGCTCTTGTTGGCTTCAGCACAGCCATGTGTCGCTCATTTAGATGAGGGAGATACTTGTTTGACTCTAGACGAGCTCTGTAAATGTTGACCCTCAGGAGAGGGACTTCTCCTTTGATTTTATGCAGCATGGTATATTCATCGCACCACATGTCTGTTGAAGTGGTCTTTGGGCAGATGACATGTGATGTAAGTGTGCTACACATTGGGGTTTAAACCTAGAGAAGGCTGCTTTGTCAGTCTAATTTGACACCTCTGATTACAGCAGCACAAAAAATAATGCTAATAATAATAAAAGTTTCCTGAAATCCCTCTTCCACATCCACAAATGAACTTCTTTTTGTAACAGTGGTCAGTTAGAAAAAGCAATTAATAGTTTTTTTTTGGAGGTTCTTCCAGGTGCATGTCAGTTTTTCTAGCTGCCTTCAAAGTGGTAATGTTCACTGGCTTTTGCCCCCAGGGACTGCTCCATCTTATTAACTTGTCTTAGGAAGCGGGGCTGCTGTGTAACCTACTTTAGTTCCTGCAGGGATGGAGAAGGAAGCCCTGTGTTATCTTCTTTTGACCCAAACATTCCCTGTTCACTGTAAGTCTTTGTATTCAGATGTGGATGAGAGAGTGTGAACTTGCATATTATCTGACACAAGAAGGGAATAGTTTAGCAGTCAGAGAGACAGTGATGAAATATAATCTCTTAATGGGGAATATATCTGTAGTCAGAGGCTGCATTTGAATGCACAAAAATGTTCATGTGGAGTTAAAGTGGGCGATTCAGTGAAGGAAATGCAGTTAGCAAGGAAGGATGCACCAGCTGAACTGTTCTTCTGATACCGAAGCAACAGTTTAAAAACTATATATCTCACTGCATGCAATTACTTTTATACTGTGCACTTAAATCTGTTGTGCTAGCATGCTTTGACTCAATCACTAGGGCAGTCATCCATTTCTGCAGCTTATAGTTGTCCTTGGTTCGTCTAGGGTTTATCTAACCAGTTGATATTATGTTTTTTGCTCCCAATCACTCACATTCTCTGGTAAGAGGATGCTTTCAAGCTTCACCTTAGCTTTCCTGTAAGCTGTTGTCATGGCTTGGCTGGCTGAATATAAAGGGAAGAGACAAGCGACATAGGGCGAGCACAATAAAGAACCTATTGCCCAAAAAACTGAATTGGTTATCCAATTTTCTTCTTTTCAACAGATGCTCTTAGTTGTGTCATGTGGCAGTTTTTACATTGGTTTATATTTGAATATTTTTCATTGTGCCACTTCTAATAAAGCACAAAATTATCCGGTACTCTTGTTGAAGTAGCGTTCTCATGAGCAGGAGGAAGACAAATGGCAGATGTCTGCAGCACTGCCTGTTAATTTTCTGTGCAAGAAGAATCACTGGATGTAACCAACTAAATGAAAAATAACACTGGATTTGAGCAAGCAAAATATAATAGCGACTTCTCTCACGGCTGTTTACTTAATGTTGAGCTGAGTCTGTATCTGCTGAGAAAATCAATCTTAAAAAGATTTGCCGAATGTAGACAAATTAGCCAGCAGAAATTAGGCAGTGCATATTCATTATGCTCAGCTCTCAGTGGAATTCAGCATACACTGCAGTGTCTTTACCGTTTAAATGCACTATCATAAATGCAATCATGTATTTTATCTAAAAGCCTCTGAGGGCAATAAACTCTGTCTCTTACTATTACATAGTAAATGCACAGACTTAACTATTAAGAAATGGTACTGTTTGAAATCTGAGCAGAAATATTCCATCATTTCAGTTAGCTTAACCCCACTTTCAGCCTCTTTCGGCTCGTTTTTCAAGCCACTTCTTATCCCACTCGTGTTCCTGTGTTATTGTCCTGTCTTTCATGCATCAATAGATGGATTATTATACATCCCTATTCGTAATTGGAGGGCAGGTTAGACAAGAGGATAATTAAAATAGTGTGTTGCTCCTCCATCTATTTTCTGTTGCTGCCTTGACGCGTGCCTCTGTATATTTCTGTGCCCTCCTTTGTCCTCCAAGCTAATATTGTTGATGATGCACTTACTGAGGACACGCAGCACAGACTTGCTGACAAACATAGACTAGCACTTCCACATATGTACACAGTTATTGTCTACAGGAGCAAATTCTGCACTGTTGCACACTTAATGTACAATAAACTGTAAAATTACTCGCTTTTGAATTTATTTTGTGTGGTAAACATAACTTAAGTGAAAAATGTGAGATATTTCTCTTAATAGAAATGTATAAAGCATTTACACCAGATATCAGATAACTTTTTCATGCATTCGCATATCCACTTTTATTGGGTCCTATTTAATTTCTGACCAGAGACACTGGACTACATCTAAGCAAATTTAAGCATCATATTTTCACTTATATTAAGCTAGATTACATTATAAGTGATCCTTTCTCACACTAACATTCATGTCCTCATCAGCTCCTTGCTCCTTGTCCTCTCTGCCACTTACTGAACAGGCGGTGAAATTGGACGCCACATTAAGTTTAATTGGCTGCCCCTAAATTTGGAGAGCCTCCGTACTCTTGCCATCACCACCATCACGCAGACTACAGAGATGTTTCTTGCCTGTGTCTCTGTAGAAGAGGGAGAATCCAAGAGACTGCCAGTGAACGTTGTGGTTTATCCATAAAGACCTACTCATTTTCCTAGGTTAGAAGCTGTACCTAGAAATGTAGTTGGCCATAGTGTAATTTTATCTTTTCACCATTGCATTATCATGTATTGATTCCACGTGCATATTGTTGCATATTAGTTTGTCTCCTGTATGCGATTTTTGTGTTGGTTGTTTCATGTTCTCTCATGCTATGTCTTCTACTTTTTGGCAATAAACACACATATACATACATATATATGTACATACATATATATATATGTTGTTGCTTTGTTTTATTTTCAGACTAAAATATCCCAACGTAGGACATGTTGTGTTAGCAAAGTCACTTGGTTGCAGACTGGACGGAAGGTTTCATGTTCTGCTGCATTCTCTGCTTGTATTTCTAAACTCAAAGCTGAAAGATGTAAGAAGGAGACTAATGGATATATTTCATTAGTTTTGCTAAATTCTGGCTGTCAACTTAAAATTGGTGTTTCTAATTAGTAAAACCATGATTTTGATGTTATCAGTCAGTCCACTTATATGCACAGTTGAGTCGAGCTTTGAAGTTTGACCTGTTGATTTAAATGAACAATTGTCCTTTTCTAAGTGTAGATGTAGGGAGAATAGTTGGGTTATTCCCCAAAGTATCCCTGGAATAATGTTGAAAACAGTTTCCAGTAGGCATGTTTAGCATTTGATTAAAAAAAAACACACATACTGTCACAAACTGAAGCCCAAACCTAAAACATTTGCATAACTTTGGGTCAGGTGCTATGCCATAACTCCCATAATCTAAATTCAGCTAGACATAACCACAAAAGATATTCCTTTCCTCAGAAAGCAAACAGTAGAGGTGAAGATATTGCTAGAGCTCAGACAAAGGGCAAAATTGCATAGGATGACAGGTTGGGATCCCAGCTGGCAAAAGCTAACTTAGATAGTAGTACTGCCTCAAGCAACAGGAAAATTGGAATGACTGTGGCAAAGTCATGGATGCCACAACCAAGGCGTGAGCAGGGAGCCATGTGTTTGTTTCCATGAGTCTGGAGGCCAGTTCTCATTATAGTCGCTGGTAAAATATTACAGTTCAGCTGACACCATCTAAGTGAATTGTCCAGAGCAGTTTTGACAGCTAGTGGATGGCAGAGCTAGATTATGATGGATGATGACAACAGGGGTGGTGCACAAGGAGCATTGATGTGTTTTGTTGCTCATGCAAGAACTAATATGTACATCTAATGTGGGACAGTTCGGGTGATGGTGTGCAAACACACACACAGAAATTGGAGTCTGATGGTTCTGTTAAAATGTTGTGTAAAATAATGTTGCAATTTTTCATACCTACAGAATTCATTCAGGGCCTTTTCCCTGCCTGTCTCGCTGCCATACAAGCTTTTTAAAAGCAGTGTAGAAAGAAAAAGAGTCATTACTGTTGCATACCACTCTAAATTAGATTGTAATATCACTCTTCTGTTATTCATGCTTGCTGGTAGAATTCAGTACTTTTCTTGTTTTCATATCAGTAGAGTTTTATTTCACTAACATGAATAATTCCCTTGGCAAGTATAAAATTAAGCAGCTTATTGATGAAAACTTGATTGCACCAGTTTCTCTTCTTTCCCAAATAAAAAGGCAATATAACATTTTCAAAGGCAACATGAAAGCTCTGAAAAGATTTTGCCTGTTTTCCTTAATAGAAATGGAGCAGCTGCACAAGAACGCTCACCACCACATTAAGTTTTACATTTTCAGAGGCCAGACACAGTCAATTATGCAACTAGTGTGTTATTTGATCAGAAGTTCACTTAAAAAAAGAGAGAGAGCGAGAGAGAGGAGAGAGATTTTTATTATTATTATTATTATTATTATTATTTAAAAAGTTACAACCTCTGTAGGACACAGATACTGAAACTTTATACAAACCATCATTTCTGTTTACTTTAAAGTACTAAGTGAATGAATAACTTTTTAAAAAATCAATTACTTGTAACATCTCAGAAACTAAATAATTTCTTCGACTGCATTTGATGTGATCGGACTTGGCAGGTCCGACTAAATCATTAGGAACTGCCAGCTGATGACACTTTCACAACTTGATCAATTCTTTACTATTCAAAGCTTGTAGAAACACTCAACAACCACAGACTCCTCAAGCAAATGACTAAGAAGCTGAAAATAAAGCTGATTGATGCCTAAAAAGCAGTGGAAGGCTATAAAGAGTTATCAAAGTGCTTCCAGCTTGCAATTTCAAGTGTCTGAAATATCATTAAGAACTGGCAGCTAAGGGAAGCTGTATAAGTCAAGACAACATCTGGAAGACCATGATAACTTTCAGATAAAACTGCTCGACGGAGAGGGAAAGCAGAACCCCCATGTGACTACAAAAGGACCCGAAGGAAGGTTTAGCTGACACAGGAGTGGTAGTGCATGGTTCCATGGTGCAGTTTGTGCACAAACACCGTCTGCATGAGGGCATCACAAAAAAGGAAAGCTTTTCTACGACCTCATCACAAAAGTCTGCAGTCTGCACAGCAACATCTGAATTAGTCAGAGCTGAGATAGAGGTAAATTAAGGAGGCTGAGGAACCAAAATGCATGTCAGGAATATGTGGCATCTGGTTAAAAGAACACGCTGACAACTGTTAAACATAGAGGGGCAACATTATATGTTGTATTCTGGCATGTGGGAAGCTAATTAGTTTATTTTTACTTATGAACAGCAGATTTTGGATGCAAATGCTTCGCAGTCAGCAAAGAAACTAAGAAGAAATTGGGCTTGCTTTGACACAGTGATCTACTATAAAGCTTATGATTTACTATGAAGTCCCTCAGGACACCTTGTGGAAGAAAACTGCTTCAAAATGGCTCAGAGTGGGAAGGGAGCTCAGAATGTGTGAAGCTGATTAAATAAAACACAACAATCATTGTTTGGAACATAAGATGATATAAACATGTAGGGACAAATGACAGAATTGTCTTTCTCTTGCTTTTCTTTGCAGCAGATGGGGGAAGTAGAACACTTCATCCCCAGGTTCACTGGTCCTTTGGCTTCTTCTGGTGTTGCAAATTCATCTCCCAGTAGTCACTCTAGCTTCTGGGTTATTGCCCATTCTCCTTCCCTCTTGTCTTCCCTCCAAAAACTGAATCATTCACTCATTCGCTCTCTCTCATCCACTCTACTCTTCCCATTTGGCCACCAGGGAGGTGTGTGGCACTGGAGCAAGCATTATTGATAGAGCATCTGTTTAGACATGGTGGAGGATCTGTGGCATGTGGGCAAGCAGCTGGGGGTTCGAGCAGGGGAGACATTATGTCATATTACATATCTTGAGTTGTCTCGTTCACTTGTATCTATGCCCATTTCACAGGCACGCGGTCCCACAGACACTCAGAAAAACAAACATGCCACCACCATTCCCATAGTAATTACTGAGATTTTTGAAATACTTGAAAATGTGAATCCAGCCTCTTAGCAAGGATGTTCTAAATAATTTATTGACAGTGTTCTGAAAGTTGTCTAATGTCTCTGCTGTGTAGCAGCTGTTACAGAAATCAGTTTCCGAGGCCATTTCAGACCAGAGAGCTAGAGGCGAATATGTTGGCATCTTGCATTTGTTGGGGCAGCCAGACAGACTGAGCACCCTATCCAGATAATCACCACACATCTCTTCTAGATGGCCAAACTTATCAAAGCTCACGCAGCTTACTGCCAGTAGATTTCCATCCTTGGCAGCTGATTAAACAGAGGATTTTATGGTATTTTAAACTATACAGACTGTGTCTTTTTATGATGTTACTTTGTGACCACACTCTGGCAATCTTTTCATCAGTTTTTCACCTTCTTTTTTGCTTTCATCGCACATAGTTTGAGATTCTAATAAGCCTCCAGCATTGAAAACACCGGTGAAATGATTGAAATCTGTTTTTTGTGTACAAGACAAAGAAAGTAAAGTAAAAACTAAATATTTTTCTTAAGGTTCTACAGGCCTAAGTCAAAGTGAACAAGCACAACTGAAGGCAGTATGTGATCAAATATAATTGGCTTTGCAAACTCACGAACGTACAGAGTAACAGCCAGAAATACTTTGTCTTTTATCCAAAGCTACGGTAGTAGCCTCAAATGTCTTGTCCTTGTCATTCAGTATTATTTCTTTCCTTTTTTCCCCCACATTATTAATCTTTTAAGATTTGTATCTAGGCTTTTGGACATTACAACACCTTAATTCTTTTCTTTTCCAGTTCTTCTGTTGTAGATTTGCTGCTGTGTTTGGAATCATTGTTGCATGACCCAATTTAGACCATACATCAGATGTTGGACAAATGGCATCACATTTGATTAAACAATACTTCAATCTACAGAGTTGCTCATGGTCAACACAGCAAGGTGCCAAAATCTGGTGGCTGCAAAAGAAGCCTTGTTTACAACAGATGGAGTAATTCACATATTCCTTAGTTTATATCTGTGTTGACTAACTGAATATGTGTTACCTGTTTAGGCTGATCGTGATGTCATCATTTCAATTGTTGCCAAGCAACAAACACAGTAAACTATTTTATTTTTAGGATGTTTTCAAAATTCAATTTCAATTCTATCTATCTATCTATCTATCTATCTATCTATCTATCTATCTATCTATCTATCTATCTATCTATCTATCTATCTATCTATCTATCTATCTATCTGTCTGTCTGTCTGTCTGTCTGTCTGTCTGTCTGTCTGTCTGTCTCTCTGTCTGTCTGTCTGTCTGTCTGTCTGTCTGTCTATCCATCCATCCCAGCATTATAACAGCAACCACTACCATAAACTATGGTAATCTTTCTTTTTATCATACTGAAGACCCATTTGGTGGATGTTTCTCAGGAGAGCAACTTCTTAGCTTAAGTATGTAATTTGTTCAGCGCACACCTGATCTCCGATTTGAATGGCAGAGATCAGGTGTGCACAATCATATCATCAAATTGAAAAGCTGTCATTTAAAGCAAATAGATTTCTCTAAAAAGATGCAGGTGCAAGTCCAGATGAAAAGTCAAGTAATTTTACCTCTTTTTTTTTTTTTTTTTTTTTGTCTGCAGCTTAGTTAGCGTTCTTTATGTGTTATTTTGGGCTTTCAAGTACTGTATCTTATAATTGCATGATGTTTGTTAAGGCTTATTTGAAACAGACATGGTTTGCTGCTATTACAAGATTTACATCTGATACTTCTAATTTTAATGTCACTCAATTTCCCTACCCAAGTAAGGAATAATATTAAAAAGTGTTTGTTAGCAGAGCAGAAAAAGATTGTACAACATACAACATTTAATGTTAGGCTTTATGCAATAATTTAAAAATGTAAAAGAAAAGCATGGTGAGCAGTTGACTGGCTTCACCTTAATTATGTAGCATAAATGTTAAAATGTGGGATGCTTCAGTACAGAGAGGACAAACTAATATTAAAGGACACAAGCTTTTGTGATTCCCCCGGCTTTATAAGAGGTTGTTTCTCTTTTAATAATGGAGCTTGAGTGTTTTCAGTGATGATCTACTCTCTTTGCTGTGTTAGAAGGCTTCCAGTGTGAAAGTGCATAATGCTTTACAAGTACTGCCCACTTGAAAGCTAATACAGTAGAGCAGCTTCAGGAAGCTTTGACCATTAGCTTAACACTGACAAAAGAACTCAAAATCAATTTGTGTAATTGAAATATTTTGTTAAATATTAGAAATTGGGGACATTTAGTTTGTTGTACTGTTTTCCAAATGTGTTACTATAAGTTATCATTGTATACCACAAGGGTTTGATTTTTATAATTCTCTTTTCTCTTGCTTTTTCCCACATAGCAGATTTGTTTTTACACTCCTCACATAGAGCTGAATTATTATTTATACATTATTTCAATGGCACCTTTACTTGTCCATTAGTTATCTTATTGCATGAAATTTTTTTTTAGAATATTTCACAAAAATTGATTAAATCCCTCAGTAATCAATGTTTTCTTTTACCAACTAGTCTAATTAAAAATATATGCAAATTGAGGATTTAAATAACACCTGGCCAACTCAGCTCTGACAGTTTGCACGTTGTCCTGACTGCAGACACTCTTAGTGGTCAGTTATGGGTTTATGGGCAGGGACAAAACTGTCTTCCATGCCATTTGTTGTGTCTGACCTTTAAGATGATGAAGCATGGGGAGAATGACCCCTGGCAGGATTTGTTCAAAGAGCAGTTTCATGGTAACGGGGGGTCCAGCGCCTGGCAGCCTGCTGGGGGATTGATCAGCCCCTCACTCAAAGGCCAAATACAGAAAGCCTGGCCAGAGGAGAAGGCCATGCAGGACATGGAGCCATCCTCTGCTTTGAAGCCCTCTCCAATATAGTTCAGCTGCTTCACTGTATGAATAAACATGTATTACTCCTTGGTCCCCATCTTCTATCTTCCTCACTGGATAAGTTAATGTTGACATTGCTGCAGATGGAAAGATATGAGTGGAGGTCACAAAGTGCAGATGTAGTTTTTGTTTATTGTTGCCTTCTTTTCTTTGCAGCTCACTCACTCTTCTCACAAGCTTCTCATGTGAACACTTCCTGTGCTCCAGCCTTGTTGCACAGGATTAAATCCACTCATTTAGAGCTTGGATTGCTTTCACAGATGTCAGCTTTGAGATTGAAATGAGCTCCTCTGCTGCAAAGAGCCAGGGTTAAAAGGAAAATTGTGAGAGGGGAAGAGAGGAACTAAACAGTAATGCAAAGCCTTTTAATTTCCAACTGTTACCATAGTACTGCATGCATGCAAAAGGTTTGCAGAGTGTATTGAATGTGGAATATTCCTAATCATTATTGACCTCACCTATAGTAAATGTCTTTGTATGTATGCACCTTTACATTTGAGAGGGTCTGCACTCTGAAATGCTCCTTGTCTACCCAGTTGTATTACTTTCCTGTTGCTAATGGACCTAATACCAGTTATTATTTTCATCTCTTTTTTTTGGCCCTGTTCCAATGTTTTCTGAGATGCATGTTGCTGCAATGAAATATTAAAATTTCTCAGTTTTAACATCTGATATTTTGTTTAGGTTCTGTTGAGAGTAAAATATGCATTTTTGCAATGTGCAAATTTTATTTTTTTTTTCCATTTTATTTTATTTTGTTTTTATTTTACACAGCATCCCAACATTCATGGAGTTGGGGTTGTAATTCTACAACATTTGTAGTCACATTATGTAGACTCTCTTAGACTCTCTTATTGATGGAGAACAGGAACGGCAGGCCAGTGATCACAGAAAAGAATCAGCACAGCTAATTCGTGCTCTGCAATACCCATCAGGTCACGTCAGCGCACACAAATTAAAGATGGTTATGTGTTGTATTATGCAGCAAAACGTTTAACAAACACATCTTAATCAATGCTCAATATTGAGAAATGTATGCTGCCATTGTCCTCAGGCAGTCACAGGGACTATTGAGGCTATAGCCGAGAATTGTACTGAACTCTAAAGAAGCTCACTCTTACTGTTTTGCATCAGCGATGAATTTTCAAACCACAAGTCACATTTTCTAATAATGTATTATTATTCTATCAATAACTATTTTTTAAATCCCAGCATTTATTATTTTTTATAATGCAGTTTGAAAGTATATAATCAAATCTTAATAAATTTATTGATTTTACTTATGTTCCTGCACTGGAATTCAAATTAACTGCAAATAAAAAAGATAAAAACATTTACTATAAGGCACCGAATAAGGATTCCAATCCCCTCTTACTTAACATTTTTCTTCATGCCTCTCATAGTCAATTTCTTGATATTTATTTATTTATTTATTTATTTGTCTGATTTAAACTGATTTATATCCATATTAAATTTCACATATCAGTCACAACATTTAAACTGAATTAGATTTTTTTTTAGTTTACATCCCTCATGTTTTGTAGCATGCATTTTGTTTATTAAATTAAGCTCATACACAACCATGATGAAATCCAGCTGGTAGTGAAAGTTGTTTCTGTGCAGACAGTTGAAGTTTCAGGTTGGGTGATCTGACTCATAAACCTCTTTTGGACACTGATCAGGCCTTTCCAACTGCAAGGTCGAGCATCTTCACAGCATTCCAGACCATGTAGTGTCAGTATATTTGTTATGCCTTCTCAAAGTCAACCATTTTACATAGTGCTAATTGAAGATCATGACCTCTCCCCACCTTTCCTCAGGTGTCTCTTTGGAACAGCTAACAGACTTACACAAATCAGTGAGATGAATAATTTCAACAAATACATAACTAAGCCGTGGTTATGGCCCTCTGTGGACCCTTCTCATCTAAGCTAATCACTGCCCAAAGGCATTGATGAAAGGATATTCTGAAGTTATGAATACGCTGTGCTGTGTTCAGTTTATCGTTTGATTATATACCCAATTACGGTGCAAGTAAGCAATTAAGCAAAGCCTGGATGTTTTGAGCAGATTCAGTGTGCAGTTAAGCTACACTGCTCTACTCTAAGAACCCCACAGCTCTAATTTGAATTTTTTTGCCTGTGAGTGCATGTGAGAGAGGCGTTTGATGAAAGAAGGGTGTTCATGAAGCAGCAAAGCCTGTCTTGATTACAAGGGTCAATAGTATAAGAGTGACATCATCGTGAATTGCTCAATTATTTCATGTTGTCACGATTTGCTGCTTGTGTCTTTGTGAGTGGGCACATGTAGAGACAGAAAGGCTGTCTGTTGGAGCAGTGTCTTTATTTTTATTTATTTATTTATTTTTTTTGCAACAGCATCTGTATGTAAACACAAGTGGCAGTTCCGCCTCTAAGCATTTGGCTCACTCTGTTAAAGCAAGCTCTACAAAATGGTAATGGGCCTTTATAAAGTGGCATCATCAGTGTTCTTCATTTCAGATGAACTGCTACTGTGTCACGCCTTTAAAATTTACCTCATGCTTGAATATTAATCTGCCCGTGCAGTCAATGAGAGGCCTTATTTGCTTACATCAATTTTACTTTGCAGCCTTCTTACACCAAATTCAGGGCTTTGTATCCTTGTTTTTTGCAGATTTATTTTGATTAAATGGCTTTAGTCTTTTAGTGAATCCTTCTTTAGAAGCTCCAGTGGGAGGTTTTGGCACAGTCAACTTCCTGTCAAGTTTCCGACTTTGACCAAGAGCTATTTTCAAAGTCCAAACTTCTTTTCCATCGATGCTCACTTGCTTAAAATCATTCCCCTTTCTGATTTTTCCACTTTCATTGGGGATGAGAAATGTTAATTAGGTGTAATGAAACTGATATCTATATCAATAGGTAGGAAAACACAAAAGGCGCATATCTGTTTCATTCATTTCAAGTCCCACATTGCTTCACACCTCAAAAGAAATTCATCACATTGCCTCAGACCCTTTTGGAAAGTCTCCTGCCCCCACCTCCCACCACTTTCTCTCCTCATTGGTTGTTACTATATGGATAGAAATTGAGACATCTATTAAGCTCAGCCTATTGCTTGGCACAAAAGAGTCTGACATTCTTGAAAGAAGAATCCTCTTGTGGTTCAAACCTTTGTATCTCATTACACCCATACTCCATTTGTACTAAAGAAATTCTATCAGTCTGAGCAATTATGTGCAGGTTGGATTTGCACAGTTTTACAACTAATAATCTAACCACTAGTCTTTCTGGCTCAGTTTTAGCTTCAGCAGTATTTACCTAACCTGTGTTTCTCTGTGGCCGCTTCATCTCATGCAGCTAAAATTGTGTGTATTTAAAACATGAGCTGTGCTGTTGGCTTAGCCCACACAAGTACGGTATGTCTTTGGGCACGGAAAGTGTGAGAAGATTGGAGGGACAATTCTGCCTACAGCAGTGAAACGCCATAAATTTTTCAGTAGTTATGTCTCTTTTCCTCTCTTTCTTACTCTGTCCATGTCTCAGTGTACATGGATGTGTTCATTTCTTCTGCTGTATGGATATTAGCCAACAGAATTGGATTAGTCCGGAGGAGAGAACATTCATTTTTGCATCATCTCATCACGGGGAAAGGTTACTTCATCGATTAGGTTAGGTCCATGGCGGTAACTTGTTTTCTTACACCACTGTCAAACTGAATTTTAGTGTAGCCAAACTAAGAAATTAAACAGTAATGACAGGAGGAGATTTAGAATTTAGTCATCAAACAGAAATGTCTGACCGTGTGACCGCAGTGTGTACTATAGGCGAGATGTCTTCGTGAGTCCACCTGAGCCATGGCCTGAGTTAAACCTGGTCTGTGTATAAATAATCACTCTGTTTCCGTCATTCCGATTTTGTTACTCTTCTTCACCTCCAACTACATCTGTTAATTTGTGGCTTATCTCAGAGCTGCTCGTCCGGGTGTTCTTGTTTTTCATTGGTCCGGGCCGACTGCATTTTCAGTTTTGCTAAATTATCCTCTGTTTTCTTTCAGAATGGGTCTGACTGTTGTTAAAGTCTGTTTCATAGCTTCCAATCTAAATTGGTTCATTCTGTATTAAAACAAAAACCTGGAAGATATTTCATTAAAGTAATGCAGGATGGATAGACTAGTTGCAGCTTATCCATTCTTTATCCATGCACCTAGTGTTAAAAGAAGGTTTGTAATGAGACATTATTAGCGAAGAAAAAAGAAATTCCAAATTTTTGCTTTCCTAAATGGACTTTTTGAGAAGCATCTTCCAGTATCTCATGACTTAATTACAGAATAAAAATGGTTACTGTATTTGTCAGGCTCTGTTTTAACAACATGTGTTTTTACAGTCTAACATACCTGTCAGAATCTAAATTTCTAGTAGCATTATATGATATTTTTGAGCTACATGGAACACATTTTTTAAAGAATTAATATAAAAAAGAAAAACTGAGATCTGCTTTCACAGCACAATCATTGCAGAGTGCTTGGACATGTGTGCAAGGACAGTGAGGGTGCAATTAGATTGCATTTTATCCATAAAAAGGCAGTGCATGTGTGAAAAGGACTTGCTATGTAATTTTGAGTGTATTGTGATTATTCATTAACCTCTCAGTCAGCAATGGAACTCATAATTTTAAACTGTGCCAGTCACAGTGGTGCATGAAAGAAATGACTCGCCAAATGGGCCAGTAATGTCTGATTGGCTGGAAAAATTGTGGTTCACATGGTGCATAATGGAAAAATTATGACACCACCGAATATAGCTGCTGTGTACAGTCATATTAGATTTATCACCTCACTTTTTTACCTGTCTAAAGCTATATTTATTCACCGTTGGATGAAATTATAATTTTATTTACTGATTCTTATCTATAGAGTAAGTTTCACCTGCAGGATGGTTGTCTTTCATGTAAACACACAGATAAACACTAAAACAAGTTTAGCACTGTCAAGCCAACCTCTGATTGATCAGCCTGATATGATCAGTAAATGTACTGCTTTATCATACTTGTTAAATTCTAAAAGTGTTTAGGTCGTTAATAATGAAATTATATTTTTCCTATGTACTTGTTATTTGTTGCTTATTAAAAGTTCATTTGACATTTCTTTTCTCTGCTTTAAGCCCAGTTATGACATGCTGCTTTGAGCCTGTTGCTCATGAATAAAGGAGTAGTTAGTCACCTTCTCCACAGATAATTGCTTCTTTTCAGTTGTTGTTGGAGAAGCTAGCTCTGATCATATAGAAGGAGAGAAAATCACTTCTGGGTATATTTGTTTGGCACTAATATATATATATATATATATATATATTCATTCATCAAATCACCGCCCTCATGGTTCGAACCTCCCCCCAGCCGAGATTCGAACAAGCGACCTTCTTGCTGTGAGGCCATAAGTACAATCTGTGTATTGCTGTTTTTGTAGGGCTGCACATTATATCTGAAATTTAATGTTATTGCAATATGAATATTACAGAAGCAATCATAATATGACAAGACTTTTGGACTTCAAATGGGATAAACTCATTTGCATGATCTAAATCCTCCCTAGGAGGTGAGTGTGTGTGAATGGTTGGCCCTTTTGATGGCCTGCCCAGGGTTGTACCCTGCCTCTTACCTGGGATAGGCAATGCTGGGATAGGCTCCAGCTTACCTGCAACTCGTAATGGACAAAGTTGTACAGATAATGAATGAATAAAACAAGACATAGAAACAGAATTGGAAAGTGCTACAGTAGGGTTTTAAGAGCCTTCCAGAAGTGCTTAAAAGCGACAAAATAAGAATAATGACATACAGATACACAAGGCTATCTTAATCGGAATTAATGGCAGTCTAAAAAAGTGTGTCTTCAGCTTTGATCAGTAGTAATGCGAATGCTCAGTTTGTTCCACAGTAGAAGCAGCAACTGCAAAAGAAAGAACGATCACCCCACTGTCCCAAGGTCCCAAGCAGAAGCTGACCCAAAGAAAGCAGGGCCTATGATTATGGATAATTACAATCTCCGACAAGTAGGAGGGCGCCAGGCTGTTAACGGCGTTAAAAACAAACAACAGAAGTTTAAAATCAATTCTAAAACAAAGTGGAAGCCAGTGGAGCGACGACAGCACAGGGCTTATGTGTTCACGTCTGGATGTGCTCATTAAAAATCGGGCAGCAGCGTTCTGTACAAGTTATAGATGTGAAATTGAAGACTGACTGAGGCCAACGTATAGGGGATTACACTAGTCCAGTCTTCAACTTACGAATGCACAGATTGCCTTCTCAAGATCCTGCCAAGTGAGAAAGGGCTTCACTTTGGCCAAAAGACAGAGCGGAAAAAAGCCTGTTCTAACAACAGAACTAATCTGTTTATCAAGTTTCAGCCTTCTGTCAAATGTTACACCAAGATTTTTAACATGTGATTTAAACAAGGAGGCCAGAGTACTACAGTTTGTGAAAACATTCGATATAGGTGACGTGTCAAACAAGATGCATTCAGTTTTGCAGTCATTCACGTCCAAAAAGTTCTATGCCAACCACTGCTTCACATCATTTCTACAATCCAGCAGCTTAGTAAGTGTAGTATTTTTATTTGGTCTAATAGGCAAATATAAATGCAAATCGTCAGCATAAAAATGAAAAGACAAAGGTAGCAAATACAATGAAAAGAGAACAGGGCCCAGAATAGACCCCTGTGGCACCACCCATGAGAGGGATGCATGTTAAAAGCAGAGATCACTGGTCATTACAGAAAAGCTCCTATTTGCCAGGTATGATTTAAACCATTGGAGAGTGTTGCCACGGATACCAATATACTGCTCCAGGTGAGATACAAGGACTGCATGGATGACTGTATCAAAGGCCGCTGTGAGTTCCAGCAGCACCAGCACAGTTGGGTTCCCAGCATCCACAGACAAGGCAATGTCATTGTGCACCGTTAACAGTGCTGATTCAGTGATACGTCTGGATCTGAAGACAAACTGGAATTTATCCAGGAATGAGTTTATCTCTAAAAATGTCTATAACGGATTAAAAACTTATTCTAAAACCTTTGGAAGAAAAGACAGATGCGAGATAGGCCTAAAATTAGACAGCACGGAGCGGTCAAGGTGAAATAAGACAAGAGTGTATAAAAAAAAAACAAGTTTGACCATATGGAATTAAAAACCTTCAAAAACTTGGCTGGAATGATGTGTAAGGGACAGTTAGTGAGTTTCATGCCACTAACCACATATCAAACTACAAAATGAAACTAAAAAATCATCTGAAATTTCAATCCTGAGCTTAAATCAAACATTTAAATGAACAAAAATATACTAGAAAAGGTTCTATTTTTAATGTTACTTACTCATATAACTCCTTACAGCTATTTAGCTATTTTAGCTTATAAATAAACTATCAATGCCAGGCATTGCTCAGGCAGAAATGAAGGTGCGTTTTACAAATTATTAATTAATTGAAGTGTGAATGATGGATTGTTTTCCCCCTACTAACTAGCATGTATCATATGATTTTCTAATATCATGTGGTTCTACTTCCTGGATGTCTAACCACATTACAAACAGACATTCACTGACAGACAAAGCTTGGTACAGTTATAGTTATATCAATGTGTGGTACAGTTAAAAAAGATAAAAGATACTGTCGTACAGGTGTCATTGAAGGTTTGAATACACCTTCTCAATAAAAGAAGAAATAAAATTAATGGCGAGTTATGGGTCCAGGTTACACATTTTATACATAATCCCACTGTTAGAGATGTGTGTTTATGTTTGTGTGCGTTTGTATGGAGACAGGGTGTCTCTCTAAGTAGGACAGTAGAAATTGATGGCCAACACTGAAAGCTGACCTACATAGAGGCACAGACAAACTAGTTCCCTCAGCATGCATGCTGAGCCCAGTTGCTCTTCAGAAAATGCAGAGAAAGCAGGCATATTGTTACTGTTGCATTTAATGAAGGCATGCAGTTGATCTGTCCACCTATTTGCAGAACGCCCATCCTCATCTGTGGCTTGTAGACGCAAACTTTACGGGGTAATATTTATATGATTTGCTCCCTGTTTTAAAAGTCAAGGTTAATGGAGAAATTTAATTAACCAGAATATCATAATATTCAAAAAAAAGAAAAAAAAGAAAATTTGCAGACCACTGATGGTACAAAGACATCAGGGCACAATGAAATCATAAAGACCAAAGTGTGAAAAAAACAGCAATCAAATTAAAATGAAATTACATCAATTTATAGTCACACTGCTTCAGCCTAATTGTTCTCTGGCCTGATGCTTTATTCATTCTGTTCTTAAAGACTCGTTTATGACATTTTTCAGTAATGAGATGCCCTTTTTAATGTTGTCTAAACTATTAAGTTTCAGCATTTGAACGCCTGCGAGCTGTTGCTAACCATCCAAAGCGTTATCCAGCCCCCTACACATACAGCACAGTAGTCATCACCTTAACATTTTTCTCAGACTGAAGGTTGGGCCTACAAAGTCCAACAGAGACATTTACTTTAGTGAAGTCCCGTTTTTCTCTTAAATTCACTCAAAGTCTACACAAAGTATTGGATTGACATATTTTCTTAGTTTTTATTTAAATTCTTATAACAACATCAAATCCAGTTGAACTGTGCATTTTTTAATACAGCTAGCCAAGGTCTGGCTTATGTTGAGGCTATGAAATTAAATCAGATGCTTATTACCCAATAAATAGAAAGTACGGAGGAAGTAGACATGTACCCGATTGTTTGTAGCACTTAACTGGAGAATTAAACCACATACAGATTTATGGTCTTTGGTCTCCCCTTAAATACATAACTCTTTATATGTACAAATATATAAATATTATGATGTATTCTTTTAGTGATGTTACACTTTTTCTTACCATATTTATCATCTGAGTGTTTTAAGGTAAAAGATTTTACTGTACACTTATGGGATTAATTTTACATGGTTTGTCTTCATATTCCCCCGATAACTGGTATGCCTAAAAGCAGTCACATTTGTTTGTTTATAATTTTTATCAGCTGGTGGGTTTCTCTGTGGGACCTACGCTGTATCTATGCATCTGTCTTCCTATCTCTTACATATTGGTCTCTTTATTAATCAAATATCAATATAACTAACCTAAATGGCTAATTGATCCTTGTTGTTATTATATTGTGTTTTTCTATATCTTTTAATATATGGAAGAATATGCAATTTGTTTTCTATGTTATTATCATACATAATGTGAGATTCTTTTGAATAATACTGACATTTATTTGTATTTAGGAGGGGAAAAAAAATCTCATTCTAGTTAAAGCATTACCTAAAATGTGTTCTGCTCCCAGTGAGATGTGGCCTATGCGTTCAGAAAGTTCACTATTAACTGTATTAAACAGAGGATTAATGCCCGGGGCTGTGGATCTCTACTAATAGCAGACGGAAATACTGATCAAAGGACTCTAACTGTGCCGTGGGTGTTCGGCCTGCCTCTGTCTGCTTCTCTGCATTACAAGAAGATAGTGCTTGGAAGACAGAGCAGGAGCTTTCTGTAGACTTTCTCCTGATGGGACAGATGAAGGCTTTATCGTGCATAATTGGCTCACGGTCGCCTGTTCATTTTGGACATATAAGTGAAGCAATTTTAATTCCAGGTGGGTTGCACCGCAACCAATACCAGCCAAGCAAATATGTGTTTATGCAAGTGTGTGCATGCTATTGAGTTTTTTTGTTGTGTGTGTGTGTGTGTGTGTGTGTGTGTGTGTGTGTGTGTGTGTGTGTGTGTGTGTGTTGTCTGTGCAGATGATGTCACAGGGACTCCAGTCCATGTGTATTGTGTCCCAGGAGACACGACTGACACTTCCTCCAGGTTGTTGCACTTACTTCCACTATGTTGACAGGGCCAGTAGTCAGAGCTGCTCAGCAGCAGCCTGCTCTCATTACATGTGGTTCTTATCAGCAGCAATATACAGCTCCTACTGTCAGAGCGTTGCATGTTTATGGGTCCTCATGTCATTTAAAATAAATTGCAGTTAAATGTCTAAAAGTACTTTTGCAGATTGGGTGAAGACTATAAGCAAAACCTAAAAAAACAAAAACATTAGTTGTCAGATTTTGATTATAACAAGTCATGAAAGGAAAAATTCACAATTCAAAGTTAGGTTTTTATTTGACAAAATTTGGTCCATTGAATTATATCTTTTTTAGATAAAAGGCTTCGAACAATCTGTGATACAAAAATTTGTCTTGATTTTTCTGCAATGGATTGACCATCTTTCCAGGATGTACTCTGCCATTTACCTGGTGGTAAAGGCCCATATCCAGCCCAAATAATGCATGATAATACAATTTATATCTTTGAGGGCTATTTTAATAACACACACACAAAAAAAACATCCAAAATCTCTGATAATAGTATTTAGATATGTTAAGCTTTCTAGTTTTATTGATATCTGTGTTCTGTAGTGTCTCAGCTGAGGGATGTTTCCATATAGAATTCAGGGCCTAGAATCAGTTTTACTTCCAGTACATGGCATATGGATTTTTTATTTTATTCATTATCTTAACCACTTAGTCCATTAAGGGTCGTGGGTAAGCTGGAGCCTATACCAGCATTTAACAGGTGACAGGTGGACAGGTCACCAGCCCATCGCAGGGCCAACACAGATGGAGACAAACAACCATTCACACACACACTCACTCTTAGGCAGAATTTAGAGTGACCAATTAACCTAACATGCATATCTTTGGATGGTGGGAGGAAGCCGGAGAACCCGGAGAGAACCCAGCATACACGGGGAGAACATGCAAACTCCACACAGAAAGGCCACCACACCCCAGGTTCGAACCTCCCCCCAGCCGGGGCTCGAACCAGCGACCTTCTTGCTAACCACCACACCACCGTGCAGCCCCTTTTTTTTTATTTTATTTGATTTTTTGTCTAACAATTTATGCTTTCTAATACACTCCTGTAGCTGTAGGATCAAGAATTATGAATCATGTTTATCCAGTTTTACAGTTTCTGTTTGGGAAATTTTTGGAAATTAGCACAATTTCATTTTAAATTTAGATTTTTTTACATTTATATTATAATAATCATTTTGATATAATTAAGTTATTTAATTATACTTTAGTTTAATTAATATAATTCATTATAATTAATAGTGGTTTAATTTAATTAATTTGGTCTAATTTGAATTTCTAAAAATAACATTTCAGAAAATTTGCAGCACAAAGAGTACTTTTGTGTAATCTAATACTCAGCCGGTAGTTTCTTGTTATTTGTTGTAGTATTAGTCTGGTATATGATTTACTTTCTGCTGAAATGCTGTAGCTTGTGATTAATTACCAAGTGGTTTGGGGTACTGAACATACTTAAGATGAGTTCCCAGTAATCCAAACCATGCTGAATTGTCAGCATGCACACATACCTTAACTAAGACACTTTCTTAACTTGATATGTTCCTTCTCAACATTGACCCAGAAAGGTGTGTAATGAACACCAGGTGTATACACCGCATATAAGTGATGATACATATGTACTTTGCATTCTCTCTCATGTACTTTTGGCATTATATTTAGCTCCAGTCATCAGGGAGTTGGGGGATGCCTGCTACACACAGCAGCTGTAAATTTATGTCACTCTTATCTCCACCCCCACGCATCTTCAAGCTCTCACAAATCTTTACAACAATAAGTCACAACTGGTTGTAACTCTCCTACTTACTATGGCTCTTACATTTTATAAACCCCTTGGGATGAAAATAGTAAAAATGAACATGTCACAAGATAGTGTAGTGTTTTTTTATTATATATATATATTTCTTGTAAGATTTTTGAAGCCATTTCCAATGTGTAAGGAAAAGATGTCACATTAGACATCAAAGGGAACCTTTCAGAGAATCATCTAAATTTTGAAAGGCTCTACATTTTAAAGCTGTGATGCCACCTTTCATGTCAAAGTCAACATCTCTGCATCAATTTGCAAGTTTTCCCCTGATACGCTTGTGCCAGAATCAGTCTTTTTTTCCAGACTTGGAGAGGCTGAGTGGCTGAAGGTGGGTGGAAAGCATTAGAACAACAAAAGCATAGAAATCTACACTGAGTGTGAAATAAAGACCGAATATGATGAAGCTGGTAAAAGGCCGTGAAAGTAGGCTCCATGCCGATCCTGTGGAGCGATGGAGATGAGGCCAAGCCTAGTTCTAGCTAGTAAGTGTGAGCATGAGCAGCCAGGAAGCCTTAGCCAGTAGCCCTATCACCTATTATCAACCTTCCAATGAGACATCTGTGTGTTTCCATTTACAGCGTATTGTTTAAGCTGCGGGAAGGTTCTTCATTGTGAGCATGTTGGCACCTCTCTCTCTGAGTCTGTCAGAGTTGACAGTCTTTTAATAGTCCTGTGAAGGTCAGCTTCCTGCCATGTGTGAATAGCTGAAGGAGAAGTGCCGAGATACCTGTGGACAGTTTCACTGTGCTGACACCCTGCAGGGGGACTCGTGGAGAGAGGAATGTTTATATTGATGCTATTCTGTGGCCTGTAATTGTGTGTAAGGTCTGTAAAATGGGAAAGTGGGACATAGAAATGCAGAGACAGAGGTTCAGTCAGCCCACAGGGGACTGATGAAGGAGGAGTGTCCTGAGCCAGGGAGGAAAGAAAAATGTGGTTGTTTGTTGTTTTCCATTTTTTGTGTATGAATGCTGGATACAGTCTAGCTAAGGTTGGCGCTCCTGCAAAATGTCTTTTTTTTGTTCATTTAACAGATCCAGTCATGGGTGAAAGAGCCCTGCTGGTGGTATCTGTGGTGGTAAGGCTTGGCCGTGACCCCAGTGGATATAATGTAGCAGTGGAAAACATCCTGTCACTTGATGGAGGAGCTGCCTGTAGCAGCAGGAAGGAGTTTGGCGACAGAGGCCATGTGTGTTAACCTCTTCCCTTGTCACTTTTTTCCTGTCTACTCCACCCCCCCCACCCCCACCCCCACACACACATTTTTTCCTCTCCCATCATCACCCCCCCCCCTGCTTACCTCTCCATCCCCATTCCCTGAGACCCCACTCCCTCTACTCTACCTGCACTCCTCCATGACAAATTACTCTTGGCGGCTGATTTGTTGGTTGTCAAAAGTGCTCCTTGTGCTGAGGGTGTGGGGTGAGCACCCGTCTCCCGCCCCCTCTTCCAATGCCCACCCCTTTCTTCTGCCTGTCGTCATCACCTGTCCCTTGCCTCCCCCCCTCCATCAGCCTCTCACATGTAAACTCTCACCACAGCCCCAGTGTTGAGATGTCTCACTGGAAACTGACATTGTGTCTCATAAGATCTCATTACATGAGATGTTCATGTTAAATCAGCTCCCACATAAGGTTCCCAACCCTTCTTTTTACTAAACTGTTCTGATACGTCTTTACTGTAGCTGCTACCAGAAGAGGAGAATCTTTTGTTATTTATGGAGGAGGGGGTGAAGGAGGAGCAGAGGAGAAAAATGCAAGCGAGATAAAGACTTTATGACAGAACTATAAATGTCAGTGTTTGTGATAGGCTGCCTACTGTGGTAAGCAGCACAAACAGGCTCTGACAAAGAAATCTCAATTTCTCTGGATGATCTGATGAATTAATAGAATAAGCAGCTTAAACTAATGTACCCTAATACACTACATTTAGCTGTTCCTGGAAAGATGTAAATATGAGCATGCATAAAGATGCTGAATATTTACTAACAACATGCACACAGTAGGAGTGCATCTATTTTATGAGCAGTATTTTTCTATAAAAATGAACCATTTAGAAATTGACTGTATTAAATAGTGGACAAATAAAGGTATTAAATCACATTGTTTTAAAAACAAATCCTGTCCATCTGCATATCCAATACTACCTTAAAACAGTTCTGCTTATCGATTTGTAGTCCTGCCAGAGATGGGCTAACACAGCCTGACATACTGAAGGGATAAACCAACTTATTATAATAAATACAACCAAATCTTTCATGGATGACAAGTGTTTTTGTGTCTTTTGTGTGTGCAGCCTGTAGTTTATGTCTGGATGTGAATGTGTGCACATGTGCATGAAGCTAAGGGCTAAAAAAAATAACAATAGATTGGTTGTGGTTTGTTTATTCAGATGCTTCAGTGTTTATACTGACAGCCACTTACGCCCCAACCAGACACGACTCTCTTCAGTCTGGTGTTTGCCGTTTTAAAAAGCGACTTGTGTCCCTTCAGTCCCACTTGCTGCTCTATTCACTAACAGTTTCTCTTTTGCAAAAGTAATAGAATATCTGTTTTTCTTTCAACTCCAGCTACACAGAAACTAGATTGCTTTGTGTATCACCATCAAAACACAGAGGAGAGCATTGCAATCCACTTGTGTTCAAAAGTCTAAAACCATCTTGTCTCTCTGTCTTTGTGTTAAAAGAGGGGTTAAGCTTTTATCCTATAAATATGGCATGAAAATCCCTCTGTCAACGACACATTCATTCTAAGGCTTGTATTAACATAAAAATAGGGGCTTGTTATACAGTCAGATTTCAATAAAAAGAACACAAAATGCATTTAATGAAATTCAGATGCTGGGCCATAGCTCCCTAGATCTCATTAAATGAGCTTTGTGCTGTTTTTCCATCTTCTCTTTGTAGAGGAGGTCCTTGAGTGCCCTTAATAATGTGGCAGATTTCATCATATTTCTGATTTAAAGAGGACAATGTCTGTCTTGTTCACTTGTTCTTTTCCTTACTGAAACCAGTCTCCACAGATGTGCTTGTATAGTTTCTGGATCTGGCTCGTGATGATTTTCTGTCTTGTGATACGTTTTTTTTAGTTACTGAAGTTTTTGTTGAGGTTCTCCACTAACTCGTTTCCCTCCCCCCTCCCCTCTGTTTCTCCTGCATAGGATTTGGTTTCATAACTTTTGAGAGTGAAGACATCGTAGAGAAAGTCTGTGAAATTCATTTTCATGAAATCAATAACAAAATGGTAAGTCTACTCTTTTTTTTTCTTTCAATTCCAGGTGAACGTTGAAGGATTAATATTTCATTTCTTCTTTTCCCTGCTATTAATAGCAGACCATGTGTGTGTGTGTTTATGTTCATATGCACAAGCTAACATTCACACACACCCACATTCTGTGGGTCTGTGGGTCTCAGGGATGAGAAGGCAGTGGTGTGTACTGCCCACAAACTGTGAAATTGTGTGGCTGAGTTCTGCCTGTCAGGCTGAGGGACCGGAGAGTGGAGCCTGTCCCTCTTTTTCTGAATCCCCTACCACAAACACACACACACACATTCACACACACAGGTGGAGATGTCCACGGATGCAACAGGGAAGCTCCTCGCAGAAGGCAGAGTTCATTAGTCAGGGATTAACACCTCCAACAGAGTGCCAGTGATGCTAGTTTTATTTACACCAGTAATGTGGTCTTCTCAGAGCTCTGAGTTCAGTAGCAGTTTTCTAAGTCATCATGTGACTTATAATAATTGACAAGGTCCACCCTTGGTGTAGCGAGTGTGACATTAGGCCCCCCCTTCACCCAGTTCCACCCGTCAGGCCTCTGGAGAAATCCTGCATCATTTGAACAGCTTTGTGGGCTGTGATTGACTGGAGGGAATACTTGTCTTACCGCCGTTCAGTGGGGCTCCTTCTCTCGATGTGCGCCCTCACTCTCTCTCACAGGCCTTTCCTGTAACCGACTGACTGACTGGAGCGCTGACTGACAGGACCACTGTAGTAGAACCATGTTCACTTGGGACCGATCCAAGTCACATATGACCCCAGTATGCATCCCTCAGTGCATTCAGTGCTTAGGGCTAAAACAAAAAAATGCCACAGTCTGACAGAAATAACTGTGTACACATGAAAGATAGCCTGTCAGATCCTCTGACATCTTGGCATAGCAGAACAAATGTCACACGTGAACATAAAGTGGTATATATACATGTTGATTCTTAATATCAAAAATTCACAACATGTTATAGAAACAGCTAACACATCTGATCTCTAGTGAAGGTATTTCCACTGAGGTTACTCTCTGTGTTGCCTTACATTTATTGTGAGATGAACATATGAATACCCTCACAGCCTATTTATAAAAGGTTCTACAGCAATTTGACAATAATTGGATCACAAACATAGGTTCCAGTTATTAGGTTGAATTTGTTTCGGAAAAAGTTAAATTATGTAAATATTATCAAACAGTTTAGCATTGTTTCCAAAAATGCCTGGATGCCGTGAAGAGTGAAAATCAAAACAAAATACAGTGATTATCAAATCAGTTAGTACAAAGACAACATAAAAATATAGCAAACAATGGTGTTTGTTTTTAGTCTGAATAAAGCCGAAATAAATCTATATTCTCAGTTTGTAACGTCAAAGACGAACGTGTTGTTAACCACCCAGCCAAACATCAATGACTAAAACAATCAATAAGTAAATAAATTCAGGTCTCAAACTCACAGGGAAATGAGCACTGTTGTGTACATCCGCACAACGCTCTTATTGACAGATCTCAGATCAGATCAAATGAAACACGCATGACAGATTTCATTTTAACTGAAGCACATTCGACGAAGACCCTAACATTGTTAATGTCTCATGGTGGGCATACTTGCCGCTGAGTGTTAAACCAACATGCATTGATGCAGTGTGTGAGTATGTTAGCCAGGGAGTGAGAGACTTAGTCCAGCAGTCATAGCAGTGTATTTATCTGTTAATCGCAATTGTCTCCTGTAAAATTTTTGTAAAAGTAATGAATGAAAAACAAGTCAGGTGTTTCTGGATATCCTGAACTCTGTATCATTACAGCTCTGCATTAAATGAATCCACAGAGCATCTAGTGACTGCAGCTACTCACAACACTTTGGTTCTCAGTCGGTGTGATGCCATCAGTCTCCCAAAAGTCCACTGCTGGCTCTGCTGGCGTGTGGCCAGGTCTATAGTGGTGCCACATTTTTGTTTGACTTGGTGCAAAATTATTGCTGTTTCTATTGTAGTCGTTGTTTCTCTGCAATTTAACTATTGTTTATTGTTAATTGTTTTATTTGGATCCCCATTAGCTGCAACAAAACCACAGCAATTCTTCCAGAGGTCCGAAAATAATTCAAGTTCTGTAAATTCTGGCATCTGTGGAAGACGCATTTGATCTCTTAATGTCCATGCCCACTCAGTACCTACATAGCCCAAATGTAACCCTTATGGGCCCCACATGGACATGCTGGCTGGGCCCATGAATGCTCAAGGTGGGGGATTGAATCATTACCTTAGCTTGAGTTGAATTGAATTGAATTACATTGAATTGAATTGAATTGAATTAAAGTTAATTGAATTAAAGTGAATTTGAGAGTATAGTTTTTTTTTTATGCAGAACTGCAAACAAAATTCGATAAATTACCCATGTACAATTTCAAAGTAATTTTGAAATTTACATGATTTGCAAGTTATTCCATTTTATTAGTTACTGATTACATAAATCATCTCTTCTTTAAGGTTAAGTATCTAATGTGGATATTATAAAATGACAGCAAAATCATTTTTTCTCTTAAATATGATTTACTTATTGTTCAAGAAATGGTTGAGAAAAAATGTACAAAAAAACACTACATGCTCTTAATGTTTGGCACAATTGGCACTCTTGATTGACGTATTAAATGCTATAAACTGCTGTAAAGGGCTATCACTCTAATCAAATCAAATTTTATTTATAAAGCACTTTTCAAACAAAAAGCATTCAATTTTGGCCCATAAAAAAACAAGTTTAAAAACACACACCTTATCATAATTTCTCTCTCTGTCTCTCTCACATGCACTCACACACACACACACAACATGCATGACTCACCATAAGTTTTGGTTCTGACTTTAGGAAGAACTTAAGGCCAGTAGCAGATGACCTCAGGGTCTGTGAGGGTTCATAATTTAAAAGGAGGTCAGATAAATAAGAAGGCCAAAGACCATTAAGACATTTATAAACAACCAAAAGAACCGTAAAATTAAGCCTGAAACACACAGGGAGCCAATGCAGCAGTAGGTGCACCAGTGGTGGGGAACCCTGGGTGTCGAGGGCCGCAGTCCTGCAAGTATTGGATGTTTTTCTGCTCCAACACACCTGATTCAAATCAAATTGATATTAATTTCTCATTAATTTAAATCAGGTGTGTTGGTGCAGGAAAACATCTAAAATTTGCTGGGCAAGGGCCAAGGTTCCCCACCACTACGCTAAACAAACATTAACCTCTGTAAAAATAGAGATGCTTATTAAATATTATTTAAAGTAGAAAGTCTCCTGGTACAACTTATTATAGCAACATACTCAACTCAACTCAACTTTATTGTCATTACACAAGTGGAACATTGTCAGTGCTGAGGTGTGTACAGTCAGTCCACTGTTGCCAGTCCAGCTGCCAAAAACATCTGCTCAAGCAGATTTAAAAATTTTAAAAATTATGTTACTGCAGTGTCTACTTTAATAGACAAGGCAATCTTTGGCATTTAGGTTCCAAATGTGTTTGCACATTAAATTCCAGTCACAAAGAGACTTATTTTCTGCATTGTCGTGCATGTACAAAAAACTTTTTTGGGCCATTGAATAAAGGAATATATTATGATTAAGTCTATGCTAAAGTACCCTTTTTAAATTCAGCACTTTGTTGGGGATTCATGCCTAAGACATCTTCTAAGTGAAAAATGACTGTTTGTCTTCAATTTCCTCTGAGGTGGAATAGTGAAGATTTATGATATTGTGTTCTCATCCTCGATCTTGTATCTTGCCAACAACATCAAAGCTGTCTCTAATGCAGCAGTCATTGCATACATCTGACCTGCTGTTGTGTTCCAGCTTACAACAGCAAAAATTACTATTAGTTTATTCAACATTTGCTGCTGGAGGGCTGTGTAGAGTTTAAATTAAGCAGCTGTTAGTCTGGATGGGAGACTTTTGACCACATCAAGCTTCTGACATTTACTAAACACATCTGCCACACGACTGCAAAAGCACTACTCCTGATCTACGTCTAGTTAGACTTTATGAAAAGCACTGGTGAAACCTTGTGAGCCTTTATGGAGTCCCAAAAACCTTCAAAGAAAATCTGAAAATTATTAAGCATACATGGTGTGAAGGGACTGCACCAAGGCCAGTTTTCTGATGCTTTTGTCACCCTTGTACTGCTCCATTTTGACAACACCAACAGTACATTTAATGTTTCTGGATACAGGAAAATAAATATGACCCTCTGATCTTCTGCAAAGTATCAACACCTGGGAATAGCAGAGGGAATAGGATTTATATGTTGAAAGCATTTTTTTAAAACACTGAAGTGTTTTAACTTAGTTACACATCGGAGAGCACTGTTTTTTTTCAGTTTCTGAAGTGCCAGCACAGAAAGTAAAAAATGTCTCCTGTCTTCTTCCTTATGAAGTACTATACAGAAATAGACCTCATCCATCCTCCCTACGAGTGTTATCTGAGATGGTTCGTGAATAATTGATGTGGACAGAAATTCCACCCCACTTGGGAGGGCTGTGGATGTACAGGAACCCCCACCTTCTCTTTGCCCTTCCTCTTGAGAGCTCTGACAGTGTAGTGGGTCAGTGCCCACTATAGATGTGAGTGACTGAACCAGTAAGTGACTTGGTCAGTCACCCTGTGTTCATGAACCACCAAGGCCTCACTCTCAGGAGCATGTTCTATCTGTCACTGTGAATTCTGCCTCATATATAATTAAAAGTATGGCGCTATTTTGCAAGGATCTCATAACCTTTCCCGCCAGCTCCACCAACTTGTACATTTTCTTGCTTTAGCAAATGTGGTGTGTGATAAAAGTATTGACTAGCCCCTTCAGGGCTTCACGTCATTGTTGAAACACCCGTTAGCTACAGCAGCTGCTGTCCTTGTATTAAAACCAGTAAATATTTTGGAGCTAAAATCAATAAGAAAAGGATGGCTTGACAGATTTCAAATACTTTTTTAACACTTCATCACACCTCCACATATACGTGTCTATAGCACACTGCAGTGACAGAGCTCCTTGTGACAGCTGGAGAGAGGTTGTGAATCCTATTTTCTAAAAACAGGAGTACCTTCATCACTCCCCATCCTGCCGTTGTGCATGGACAGCTAATTCCTGATAATACCTTTCAGGTATTAGCTCTGATAAAACAAGCAGTGTGCTGTTAAAATTGACTCATTTGGGGTTTTTTTGTCAAACACGTCAATGTCTTTAATGTGTTATTTTCAATCTTCAGTAGTAGTGACTGATCACAACAGGGGGTAGAAAATTTCTGTTAGCTGTCAATTTCTTACTGTGTCTTCGTGACATGAATAACCAGTTACAGCACTGAAGATGACAATAAGGTCTGACTGTTCAAGCTGCTGACAAAAAGACTAATGTTGGTTGGCATTTATTGAATTTGGAAGGAAACTTTGCATTTTAAACCTTCCCTTATGTTGAATATATCTCTTTTTTGTTTGTTTGTTTTGTTTCTTTTTATATCAGAACCATACTGTACCACAGTTCTTCCCAGCCTTTTTTTTTTTTTTTCCTAAAAGCCCCAGACGGTGCCACCAGACTGTTTTATGTGCTGTGGACGTTGCTGCTTTTCTCCATTTGAATTTTTTCCAACTATGCACTCTAGTTTGCACATTACGGGGGTGTCATTGCTCTGCATGTTGTTTGAGTCTGCGCCCTACATGTGCTTGTTGGTCTCATTGTAAGGGGGAAATGTTGTTTTAATAAAAAAGTCATCAGTCAGCTGTCTGTACAGGGTGGTGGTTTCGGTCATTCAAGGATTGGTTTTTTAGAATAACACAGAAAGATAATTTCTAACAAGATCAGTCATTTTAATACCGCAGATTTTTTTTTTTTTTTTTTTTTTTTTTTGTAGAAATAAACTGACACAGATCATTATCATTGAAAAGTAATGGCAAGATGATATCAACAGGATGAAGCAGGCCACTGTCCAATTTTTTTAGGGCATTTTGTTTCTTATACATCATTCAAACCATATGGAGTGTATCTGATCAGTCCCAACTTCACTGGGTAGATTGACCCCGAACAAGCAGCTCGGGTCATAAAGAACTCTCTGGAGTCTCAGGAAGAACAAGCAGTCCTGCAACAGATGGCTTGGCCCACACACGGCCCTTATCTTCATATCATGAAGCCAGTCTGGAATTACTTGAAGAGACTGAAGCAGCTGGAACAGCCTAAATCCACTAAAGAACTGTGACAAGTTCTTAAAGATGTTTGGAGCAGCCATAACTGCCAAGTACCCTGAAAAACTTTAGTATTGGTACTGGTTTAGAGGCAACCTGTGATCACATTAAATTTTAAGTAGTTTTATTCAGCTAATTTCTATTCATATACTTTTTATTTTTAGGTTTTAGAAAGTTGAATTTTGCAGCAGTAGAAAGATTTTAAACTACCGTTTAGACTCTAAGAGCTCTGATAAGTCAGATTAGTATTCAACACACTGGTTTCTTGACTTCACCTGAGACAGCACTAACGAACTAACCCAAGGACTCCCACGTACTATAACAGTGACACCAAAGTTAAGATAACTAGTCTAAATGGCAGTGTAACTTTATGTTTGCTTAAATGGTGAAGTTAAGTATTTTTCTAATCTGAATTAGTCCAAAATCAGCGTCTCTCGCTGAGATAATGCCAATGCTAAGACCGTGGGCTCTGCTATGTTCAACAAACACTGAATGTTTTGAAAAATAACAGAAAGTGATGTCACCATGCACATACAGGTTTTGCATCTGAAAAAAAAAACTCCACATAAACTACATTACCTGCTGTGATGACAGCTTTAATGTTTATCAGACCTTTTCATGACTACTTTTTCTGCCATTAAAAAACATATCAGAACTTAGTTTGTTGTACATCCTTTTTTTTTTTGTTTTGTGTCCCAGTTAAGATAATGATGAAAAATATTAGTATAGGTATGCAACCATAATTGTGCAAAAGTATGCAAAAAAGAACACTCACACTACTAAAGGCAACCAGCTGAGCTCATTTTGCAACAAAACCACTAAGCAAACACCTGCTCTCTGTACCATTTCAAATAGATTGCAATTTTATCTTAATATTGCATACATTTTAACTCTACCCATATTTCTTTAACATCCTGTTTATTATTAAGGGTGGTTTTGTGACACTCCTCTTCTCTAGGTCAGTAAAGGTAGTAAAAATGCCTCTTTGATTCACTTAATGTGCTCTGAAGTAAGTCTGGGGTACTGATGTGGGCCTTGTTGCAGCACTCGGGTGAACTTGGGTTCTGGGTTTGTCGTGGCCCAGAGATGTCACCTTCATGCTTGTAGACAGCTTCTCAGATTACAATAAACAAGCTGTTATTAGTTTTCTGGGCTACCTGCCTTTTATGGGCTTTGCACTTGTATGAGTCCTCATCATTCTTTTCAAAAATGAATCATAGTGGTTTTTTTTTTCTTTTTTTTTTTTTTTTACCTTGTCCTGTCCAGCATCATAGCAAGCAGAATGATGGTCTGGCTGCTGTGTTGTGCTAAACCAATTTGCTTTGCCAAGGGGCTTTTCATGATACTTAGTATTTTTCTGTGTATTTTTCTTTCTTGTTTTTTTATTGCTAAATTAACATATTAATGCTGGTCTGTGGGGGGAACAGCAATTGAAAGCAATTGCTGTTCAGTCAAAACAGAAAAACTGGACAACCAGCGGTTACACCTGCAATGAAACAGAAAACATTCTATGGCCTCTGCAAGAAAACAAAGCAGACGATCAATGGGAGGACCTATAAAAAGGCAGACAACCGTAAAAAAAAACATGAATAACAACAACAACCAAACCATCAGCAACACAGAAAACAGACATATCTGTTGTTAGTGATTAAACCCACATGGTATGAACTCACGCATATTCTTCAGCACTTCCCATGAGCCTAAATTGGATAAAGCAGTAACAGAAAATGGATGGATCCTGGTGATAGCTATAGATGAAACTTGTCTTTTCTATGGTAAAGAAGATTTGAGTAGAGAAAATGTTAAGTCTTTGGGTTGTTGGAAGTGGCTCATTTCCAAGAGTGCATATTTTTTTTAACAGTTTCTGATTATGAAGTACCTTATAAGGATGTAGGACCACCCTTCAGAGTAGTTTTAGTCCCTCATGGAGTGCTGCCTTACAAGTCCTGGACTGTAAGTAATTGGATGTTTACCCACCATTGAGAAAGAAAAGCTTTGAGGGATGAAGGAAGTAGAAATCCACTTCACACTCTGCTCACCAGGATGTCCCATAAATGCTCGGTGATGTTCAGATCTGCTGATTGAAGAAGTGATGGAGGCCATTTGACGTCAACCTGATGATCATGGTTTCACTTTTGAATGTGTCTCTCAGTGAGCATAGAGACAATATCATGCAATATAAAAGAATGGCAAGAGAACAGAGTGTGCACCACAGGGTGAACATGGCCTTAAAATGACCTCCCATCCCTTACCTTTTATATACTGTAACCACGCAGAGATATCATCAGACATAATGACTCGTGTGAGATTGTTGCCTATTGATGGCATCATTTTGCTTTTTCTGAAACTCCTTATCATCACCATCATACATCTACCTTTACACAGCTGTCCTGATTTTTATACTGACCAACTGTACTAGAGACCAATGTCTTTCAATGGAGACCAAATTTTATAAGAAAAAAAAAGGAATTCTGTTGCCCATCAGGTCTAAATTGTTCTCTAATAAATCATTGTCACATTGTATTTCCACTTTCTAAAATAGTTTTAACTTAGCTCTAAGTTAACCTTTTTTTCTTAGCTGTAATCTCCCCCCACCAGGCCTGACATTGGGCAGTCAGAGCTGTGACAGTCCCTAACTATTCAGTCTGTGTGTTTTGACTGTTCAGCTGAGAGTGGGAGCTGGGGTAAATGAATCACACCGTTTCCTTTCTTCAGTCTGCCAGTCGACTGATGGAATCCATTCTCTGGTGAAGCTAATAGCAGCTGTACACCTCCCCCTCTACACACACACACAGATGCACACCACACCCACAACACTCGTCCCTGAAGGACAGTCACTGCCAGTCCATCCCGCCCACACCTCTCCGTTATACCTACAAGGTTAATATAGATGGGAGATGTATTGAAAAGGTCATAACTGGCGTGCTTCCCACTCTGTATCGTAGCATTTGTAGGTTCAAAACAAAAACAGATGTTAGATTTATTCTTCGTCTGTGGGCTGTTATTACACTGATCAAGTAGCACTCTCTTTGCTGTATGCTCATGTGTTTTTTGTGCCTCATATTTCAATATCAAGCTCTGTTATTAGTTGACAGAGAAGACTAACCTTTTCAGAAAGCCAGCAATCCTGATGTTATAATCAGAACAAGACGAGATAAATTTTCAATTACAGTCAATATTAGGCTATGGACTGACGCCATAACAACACAGATGAGTTTTGATGAATCTGCTGAAGCTTTTTATTGTGTAGACATTTTGCCCCCAATGAACTGGCATTTAGGGAGCCCAAAATCATTTTTTTAAAAACATGTCCCAAGGTGAATAAATTTGAAAACGCCACTTTTTCATTTCCGTGTTTACAACCCATATGGATGTTTTCTGAACCGATGACACCATAGCCCCTCCTCTCCCTTAAACCGCTTACAAAAACCCCACCTACAGCAACAATAAGGGCGGTTTGTTGCATTCATGCTGCAGAAGCTATGTGACCCAAAGCAGATTTTCTACCTTGTTGATTATATACACAAACATCACACAAGTTTATGCCCATGCTCCTTGTTTTATTAGTGTTACAGCACCACTTACAGGCCTGGCATATAGACTACATTGTTTGAACTGGTTTTGTGTGCATACACGCATTTATTGAAACAATTAGATCTTAAACGGACAAAACTTTTTAAGAAGGCAATCAGTTTCATCTCCATGTGGCTGTCGCTCAATCACAACCCAATACCCTCTTAAATTGGCTAACAAACAAACATTGCATCTTAAGGATAAGGACCACTCTCTTAAGGACAACAATGTACACTTTATGGACATATGATTTGAAAGAGGAGTGAAGGAAGCCATTTATGTTTAAAAGGAAAAAAACAACTTTAAACAGAGGAGGTGGCCTGAGGTTTTGTCTGTCTAATACCTACAGTCCAGCCTCGACTCTCCTTCTCAGGCAGTTCAAAACCATTCACACATAGAGTCTTGTGACCAAAACACATCACA
Source organism: Melanotaenia boesemani (assembly GCF_017639745.1). Lineage (NCBI taxonomy): Eukaryota > Metazoa > Chordata > Actinopteri > Atheriniformes > Melanotaeniidae > Melanotaenia > Melanotaenia boesemani. Next base: position 6,234,607 of record NC_055696.1, read on the forward strand.
GACCAATCCACAGGATAGATGGGTGGGTCAACGACAAGCGTGACTTCAACAGCCCTTATAAATGGCCAAACCACAGCTTTTAATCCAGGAACTACTCACCAGTCAGTTTAGAACTGAAGATGCCTTTTGGGTGACAGGCAAAATGTTTTCAAGAAACAAAAAGAAGTCTAATTACCTTCAATTCAAGCTCTTAGGACTAACAAACATGAGTTAGAAGTCTCCTGGCACTCAATCAGATACTAAGGGTTGGGATATACTGGCTGTTAACAACGCATCTGCACTGGTATCACGACTGCAGTGTGTTCCTAGCGTAGGTTTTACACACTAGGAATGTGCTGCTCGTGTTGACACGAGGTAACGTGTCGCTTGTGCAAGTTGCAATATTGACTTGAACACTAGAGGGCCTCATGCGAAGGAGCATGGACATGAAGTCAGCGGTAAACAAAATGCCAGATAGATTTGAAGAGTGCCCTGTTGGAGCTTGTTTGCAACTACTGGCATCTTTATGATTTTTCCTCATTTTTGCACATCCACAAACACTTGTGTCTGAATATCTGGTAACAGATTGGTAAGCTGCTGTTTATGGAAATACCTCAGAATTGTCTTTTCACTAATTCAGAGTCCAAATAAATAAATATTTCCAAATGCTGTGTACTTCTCCTAGCGGTGACCTCCAGAATCAAGTGTTTTGGCTGCATCGTGCTACTGTCATGCTGCAGCAAGCATAAACAAAGACGGTGCAGAATGTTGACGTGCACGTTTGCATACACAGCAAATATAACCCAGCCCTGACTTAAAGTAACAATTAGAAACCCATTTAAATGTTGTTAGCTTTATGCATGTCATGCAATTAACAGCAATCAGTAAACAAGAGATAAATATAAGTACTAGGTTAACTGGCTGTAAAAGAATACCTCGCTAAAAGGTTTTGGACAGAGGGGGCTGCACTGAACATGTCCGAAACACTAATCTGCAGGTCTAGCAGTGACAACTGCTGTGTAACAAGACAACTACTAATAAAGCTAACAAATAAAACTGAGAAAAGGAATAAAGCAGAACTTTACAGTAATTACACTTTTTATATTGCAGTGTGTTGACTACTTTTAGACTTTACTCACAAAAGCACATTACAAAAGTATGTTTATTATTGAAAAATCTTGTTTGGTAAAAATGTTTACCACAGACTTTTTTTTTCTTCATGCTAGATTTTTCAGTCAGAAGCAGAGAGACATCTGTCCCGTTCTATCATATGCTGGTTTTGGGTCATTGTCTGGTGCTGGTTTGGAGTATTTTATAGTCTTGTTAAACTCTTCTACATGTTGCTTGGAAAAGTTGCATAGAATGAGTTTTCAATGATATGCACTGAAATTCAACCAGTGCAGTTGTTCTATTTGAGCCCTGTCTTAAGGGAAACTTATTAAGGATATTTTTCAATAATTTCAACAATGTATGGACTTTTCTGCCATATTTAGGTGTTGTGCATGAGGAAACTCCTTTAAGAAATGTTGAAACCACATCTGTTAAACTAAGCATACCTTGTCAACACTATGAGGCAGAAATCCACTTTTTCAGCCAACTTGCTTTAAAACCGTACTGGTGTGTTTTAGGCTCTTACATCTCCTGAGTGCTTTTCTAAACTAAATGCTATAACTTTCCTGACAACACAGTCAAGGCAGGTTAATGGAATGTCCCTTTTTTTCCAGCAGGGTAAAGTGTTACTTAAACACCTGCTTTCATCATTTTTAAATTGTATATCATGATACAATACCTTTAACAACATAAGATTACACCAACTTCATAAATTTCAGAGCCCTTGACAAGTGAACCAGGCCATAATTCTGGACAATACTTCTATTAAAACAAGAACCTGGGCAGTCAGTGCTTTTAAGCTGCTCAATAGGCACAAGGTTCAGTCTATAAAACTTTCCACTTGGCCAAATTTGAATATCTGCCCTCACAGTTGCTGAACCTTTTGTAGTTTTTCATTGACAGACTGAATTGTCTGTGTCCTCTATTTTCCTTATTCTCTGTCTTAGCTAACTCTTGAAAGCTCCTGCCTTCCTCCTTCACACACTTCTGTGTGTCTGAAGCAGGTGAACACCCACACACTCACCACCACCACAGATCGTGACTTCTGACTGGGTTTGAATCCATGACAAGGAGCCCTCGCTCTGAATATCAAAGACCCGTATCTGAGAGCATGTAGGCATGACTCACACCCTGCTCTGTCTTACTCCCAGCAGGCTACCTGAGCGTCCAACTTGCTAGATGTGGCAGGGGTTACTGGAGGACGCTGATCAGACAGTGCCATGTCTGCAGTGTGGGCGGAACTCGACTGAATTTGCCACCCAACCATGTGAACATATGAAAATCCCAGCAGTGTGCTGAGATTTCTAACACACCCATTTGTCGCTCCTACTTTCATGCCGGGTGGGTGGAGTGGAGGGGGGCCTTTTTCTGACGATAAGAGTGACTGTGCTCTCTTCAGCACAATGTCAAACCATACCAGGCAACCAGGCGAGCAGGGAGGGCAGAGTAGCTGTGACAGCTACAAAGTGGCTGAGGGAACTGTGTACTTTAGTTGATCTGCTTCAAATAAAAGGGCTGCTAACAGCAACAAATCACAGCTTTGCAACGCAGCAACTTTCCTTCTGTGTTGGAAACCTTTTTCATTAGTGTTTCTTTTTTACATGTCTTGCTCTCTGCTGGACTTTGTGTACACAGCTTGTTACATTATCGATTCAGCACACAAGCCTCTCGAGGCTTTAAGTTTTTCTTCAGTTTGGCAACTTGCAGTAGCATGTTGTGTCTGCCACTCTGCATATATGAGTATGCGTGTGAATAGTAATGTTTACCACTGGTCTGTCAGAGTTGCAAGCCTATTTGTATGGGTGCCAGGCTATAGCTTGGTAGAGGTGTACGCTGCACTGGCGCAGTTGCCTGTCTTGTGTTGTGCAGCAGGCCAGGATGACATGTGAATCGCAGCAGCCGAGAAAGCCCTGCTTAAGTGGAGGCGGTAGGGAGATGCAGGCAAGAGCCAGGAGGCAAACAGACAAACAGATGGACAGGCTGATGCCAAGCAGGCAGTGGAGCAAATAGATTGTGCAGCGTGGTGAACGAACTCAGCCTACCAAAGAACAACCAACAGACACAAGACCATGCCACCCTTGTCAGCCGCTTGTGCTTCTCTGTAATTCCTAGTGATAGGATAGAAACATGGTAAATAGGACTCTCATCTTCCTCCCTATGTGTTATGTGGGAGGAGTGGATGTCAGTTTTGAAAGATGGGAAATGAATAAACCTGTATGTGTTAGAACTAAAGTGAGAGAAATAGATGCAGGAAAGAGATGAATGCTACAGGTGGAATTGGACTGTGGGACACCAGGGACTTTAGCCCAGTAAAAAAGACACTTTTTCAACTTCACACCTAACAATATTTTAATAAAGTGAAGCAAATTATTTTTTCAAATGCTCTTACTGTACAAGGGATGAGGCTGTCATTCTGGAAATGGCACTGGAGAACAGAGCTTCTTGATATCTCAAAAACTCTTAGAAAGTATTTAGCTTGTATTTCCCTGAGGCTTTGGACACATGCCCTCTGGAACAATAACCTTTGCTTTAATGCAGAAGGAGCATGATTGTAAGTTTCCCTTCGAGACCTTCCTCTAAAACACGAGGTGCTCAGATTGACTCAGTCTTTGTTTTTATTTTTTTTTTTTCTTCCCCTCTTTATGGAAAACATGTAGCTGTGTGCAAGTCAAATAGAAAACCACTTTAAAGAGCTGAGACAGCCCTGTCAGATGTGTCCAGTTGTGTTGCTTTGCAATCTAATGGTTTGTCTTCATGTGTGTTTGTGTGTGTGTACATGTGCATATTGTGTGTGTTTGTTCGTCCGTCTACATAGGTAGAATGTAAGAAGGCCCAGCCCAAGGAGGTGATGTTCCCACCAGGTACTCGAGGGCGAGCCAGGGGTCTGCCCTACACCATGGATGCCTTCATGCTGGGGATGGGCATGTTGAGTGAGTTACACACAGCATTTAAATAAAACATATACAGCTGTAAGCATCGCTGAAAGACATCTTGTCAAGCCACAGCTGATAAATATTCATATTTAAAGAGACACTTTTTAAAATTTGTTTAAAGTGTGAGAAATTCACACCATTCAGTCATCAATTTCTACCTGCTAAAAAAAAAAAAAAAAAACTGAATCAAAAACAACCTGTGCAAACTCTTGTCTTGAAAGCCCCATTAGGTGGGCGCTGCCCCTAATTAGGCTGCTTCAAGGTGTGCCACCAGTGGCCTCTCTGGTCTATTTCTGGTTGAGTCTGGTACAGGCAGCCCCTGGGCATATAGGAGCAGACCAGCACATTAGCAGGCTAAATGAAGAGGAAAATTGGTGTAATGTCATATTAAGGATTCATCACTGTGCCCCCCTTAATGGGTAATGAAGGGGACACACATGTCAGAGAGGGATCTCATCTACAGAGACCTCAGCTGCTGGCCCACCCCTCTTCATTACCATCGAGCCCATGCCTGTGTCCCTTTTTATTTAACACTATTGCACTCTCCCTCCCTGCCCCCTTACTCACCCTCTATCTATTTGACTGTCTATCTATCTGTGTGGTTATGTATCTAGCTATCTATTTGTCACTCACATCCCATATGCATATAATTTGATTGTATGGAAAAAAATCAGATGGATTTACCATCACTTAAAAGATTTTTGCAAAAGAGGTACTCATTTTGCCCTGTGAGTATCCTCTCCCCCTCCTTTTAGAAGCAGGTGCATGCAAAGCCATCACTTTCATTGCATAATCTCATGTATGAAGCAGTTTTAAAATTTACTGTTAATATTTAATTATGAAGTTGTCCAATTATTTTCAACAAAAAAATGGAAAGGGAATTAAAATGGCTGTGTACTGTAAACATCAGTCTATATATTCCTCTATTCTTTTATCTACATAAAGTTGCTTAAGCTGTCAGGTTTACTGCAGCTTGACCTTTCTATCAGACTGATTATACAGTTGCTGGTTGTAAAAGTGTTGATAAGTTTGGCTAAGTGCATCTGTCAACTCCATCTAACCCATTCCCTGTTCCATCTCATCTGTTAGAAGTATTTAACAAGCACAGTGAACTTTTCAGAACTTATTACAGACTAATGTGTCTGCGAAGAGGAGAGCACTCTTCCTCTCCATTGGGACACGGCAGGCAGGAAGGCAGTGATGTGCTCATGTGAGAATATTAACACCCAACTTGTTTGGAGACGCTCTTATCTAAATGAAATTGGAACAAGGACAGCGAAACATTCCTTTATATAATTTGCATTTGGAAAAAGGGACCCTAGGCTCATTATTTAAGAAAGTGTAAGCTCCTTTTGTGCCAAATCTCATTAAAGCCATCCCTAGCTCCTTTGTTTACTGCCTCTAATCGAGGCATTTATCTTTATTGTGTTGTGCCGATGTATGTTTGCTGAAATTAATACACATTTGAGCCTGGGCGAGGTATGGGTGTACCAGATGGATAATTGATTTTAAAGTGACTCAGAACTGTTGAGCCATAAAATAGGTACATTAGCATGCATATTAATAAGGCAAATAAGAGCACTAAGAGGCTACCACAAGGCCAGGCACAATAGCAGGCCTCATTTAGTAAAATAGAAGGAGAGGCAGCAAGTTATCTTCTGCCTTCTTTGTCTTTCGTTATTCCCCCCACTATTTTCTTCCAGACTGTTTGTTCATACTAAAAATTTTATTAAGCAATGGATCATCTTGCATGCATTTCAAAACCCTGACACTTCACTTTGCTTCCATCTCCTTTGATAATCTGCACAGATCTGGTAATCGAGTAATGTGTAACCTGTTGTAAAGCAGTGCATCAGAAAAGAAAAATGGGTTTTCCATCTTCTAAAATGTTGAAATAAGTAAAAATGAGAAGCTGTGGTATCTAAGCCAACAATTTCAGTCAGGTGTTTACTCTGTTTGAAAGTAAGACAGTATCAAACACATAATATCCAATACTTTACTGCCTGTGATAGCTTTTTATTGTATTGTATCACAGTTCTTTTCAGACCAAACAAACAATGAGGGGTTTTGTGAGAGCTATCCATCTGTAGCTTCCTAGTGATGACTTCTCATCATCAGATGATGAGAACTGTTATTTCTGGCGTAGCCTCTGTCCTACTTCGCCCGTACCGGGTTAAGGTTCCCCTCAGCGCCTCTCTGAGTTGAAATTTCGTTTTGTCTGCGAGACAGGGTCTGGCTCAGGCATTTTCCCATTGGGTCAGGAATAAATTGAACTTTTTCATGGACAGCAAACACTGATTAGATATTTATGACCAAGGTCAACCTTTCTGATTCCAGCTGGCACGAGCTCTGAAGCATACAGAACAGCACATCAGCACACATGCTCGTACACGCACGTAGACTATGCTCATGCCCAAGAACACGCACGCATGTAAAATATACTTTGAAGCCTTCATGGTGCAGACACATGCATGCAAGTGCGTACCATTTATGCAATCTTTGGACAGTTTTAAAAGAAATATTACAGCTCCAAACAAGGAGTCTATGGCAGTAGATGCATCATTATATAAATTTTATTTGAGAAAAGATATTTAGTTCTTACCTAAGAACTAATCCAACATACGAGGTTTAAAGACATAGGGGAAAAAATTCATAGTTTGGTTATCAAAACACTAGTGATTATGAGACAGGGTCTCAGAAGACTGTGAATGAATATGGTCAAATGGTTTATCAAACAAAATATTGTTTGGGGATTGCAGTATTTGTACTACACAATAGCAGTAAAAGATTCAGAGAATCTGATCAAATCTTTGTACTAGAGGAAGCATTAAAAACAGACACTATTCCTGTCATCAAAAGTCTATAAGCACACTATTTAATAACTATAATTCAAGAAGGTATAGGGGGAACATGAATGTAGATCATTGGTAGCTTGCATATTTGTGAAGGCACTAAACCAAAAAAGACCAAAAATCAATGAGTTGCGGTGCTATTATTTCATTATAAAGCATCACCTGCGGAGCTTCTAAACACTTAACTATTAAGTAGCTGAAATTCTATATCAAATCCAAATTGTGAAAATAATTTGTTTCCAAATCTACAGCAATTTGTCTCTTCAGCTCTTTCAAGATGTTTTCTAAAACCGAGGCAGTGTTTCAAAACAGCTGCATAAAGATCTGATGGTCTTCTCCAAAGCTTCTCCACAGACGCTGGTCTGAAAAGGTCAAAAGAAGCAGTGAAGGGGCACGTTACACCTGTCCTCACTATTTTGAAAGTTTTCAACAACCGAGTTTGAGCTTGGACTGTCTATACCTGTGTACGTTATAGCTTTTGGAACACAGGTATAGACAGGCCAAGCTCAATTCATACGGTAATGTAAATGCATCCACTTTATCCTGTTAGGACATAGCTAACGAGAAGTGAGAACAAATGAGCCTAAACAAGGTTAAATGTCCATTTCTGAGGTGTAGATTTTAAACGTTTAAGACATTTTAAAGACTTACCAAAGCTAACTCTCATGGTTCATTCCTAGCTAAAATACCTCAATTTATTCCAGATTTATCTTTGGCATAACAAGAGAGAGCAAATAAAGGCTTAAACATATACCATAATTAAGAAAATAATCATCTTTATATTAACTTTGATGGCGCTCCAATATACAGGGACTTACGTTTAAGCTCAGTAACTCATCCTATTTGCTCCTCTCAAATCTTCTGTTCTGTCTGTCTCCAGCTTTCAGCTGCCTGCTCACACAGACCCTGTTATCAATATGTTGTCCACAGCTGCTTTTGTCTGAAAGCTGTCCAGCTAATTAACTGGTCTGTAATAGTAATAAAGACCATGACAGCAGATGAACAATACATCTGCTACTCTTAAATATTTCAAATGTCTTGGGATTCTCTTTTGGCCTCATTGTAATGCTTCATTCACCCAGGGAATTACCACCAAAACCACTGACTTTGGTTTACAGGTGACACAGGTTTTTTTACTCTGTAACTGTAATAACCTGCTAATGTGGTCATAATGTACCTACCTACTCATATGGCTCTGGCCACACTTAAGAGAACTGATTAAGACAAAATGTGTGATTTAAATTAAATTTAAATTACTGGTAACCCCTTGTTTCAACCAGTAAAACCAAGCAACAAAAAGTCAGTGTTTCAGTTGAACATATTTAAACGTGAACCTTCCTGCAATGGAAAAGACACCCAGAGCATAAACAAGTAATGTTACCTCTTGGTGCCTACTATAAAATGTCATTACATGGTGCTATAAAGATTCCTGAGAACTTCCATTTAACAAAAGAGTAAAAATGAACTTGACACTTAGAAATCAAGAGCAGCAGTATTTATGCTTTGCTTTCCAACCATGTGGAAAATTTGACTCCCAATACCCAGCCACACTAAAGGTGTTAACAAAATTTACATGAAGGATGTATAAATATAAAAAAATCCCGTTGATTTACTTCTCTGAAGCCCCTGTTGATCTGCTGGTTTCATGTGTTAAAATAAAACAAGTCGTATAATAGTTGAATTTTAAATCATATCTTCCTCACTTGAAAGAGCAATCTTTTATAGTGTGTAATCTAGTTTTATAGTTGTGGTCATTATTCTTCTAAGTTATAAAGAGATTTTACTGACTGAATTAATCACCAAGATCTCGGACAGCGATACTAAACAAAGTCTTTTAGGAAAGACAACAAAGGCAGCAAGAATAGGATTAGAGTTTAGTACAATTGTGACAGCTTGGCATTGACTGAAGGTGGTGCTTGTAGTTAAACTCAACACACGGGGAATGTTTTTCAGTTGACAATCTACCATTAACATTATGGGCTGTAAATACATGCTGCTTCTTTATTAGGTTTGAAGCACAGAAATAAATCTCTTCTTGCTTGTTGCAGCCCTAGAAAATGTTATTGTCTTTATTGTTTTAGGCTTGCATTTGATGTGAATGTTGTAGTTTTATCATCAAGGGGTAATGTGAGAGATGAGTAAGACTTTAAAGGTAATTCCATCAAGATTTCTTTCCTCTTACAAGTGGCGTTTAGAAGCAGCTGTCTTACAATACATAAATTCTTTTCAGTTTCTTCAACCTTCATTTAATCTTTTGTCTTTATCCAAGGTTACCCTAATATTGTGGCAACGTATGGCCGTGGATACACTGGATTCGCACCCAGCTACAGCTACCAGTTCCCTGGTGAGTTAAAGACTTTCTTAAAATATCTGTTGTATCTGATTTCTGCTTTGCTTTTTGAAGCAGCACAATCAGACACACATGTAGAAACACCCACACACACCTCAATCCACATACATAAATCTTCATCAATATACATGCCGGTCAGCAAATAATCTGCAGGGTTATAAGTATGCTACGTGTGGGGATTTCTCAACCAGGGTTTGAAAGCTGACATATAGTGAAGTAAATTGCCTACTCTCTTTTATCCCGCACTTGAACAGTACCATGACCAAACGTCTGAAATAGTGGCAGTTCTTCGTCTTCAACAGCCCAATGTATGCAAATTCATCTGTGGAGAGGCGGAAAAAATAAGCAGTTCTTTGTGTAGGCAGATTTTTAAATGTGGTACTTATAATGGAAAATAAAGTCATTTTCTGCATTAAAAGTGTTGAGTCAGAGTGGCGGGCACTTTGATGGAAGTCCAAATGGGAGGCATGCAGTCTGGAGGTGAGCAGCTGTACCTGCATGCTGCATGACGGCCTCTGGCTCTGCGGTTCTTCACTTACAGACATCCTGTCAATTTCACGCTTTATTTAGGGACCTTACTCTTACTTTGTTTGCCATACCAAACATCATTCCTTCCACTGATAAGCTGGAATGAAAAATATCTGACAGAAACTGGGATCTCTGTAATATCTTTGTGAAATAGATTCAGAAATGGTAAGACAGGAGTTCCAGCTGTGACCACCTGCAGATCAAGCATATGCTAGTTTCATACTTGACCCCAACATTATGTGACAGTAGAGAGGAGGAATACCACCCGCTTTGCTTGTCTATGCAGGCATGTAAAAGTGCAGGTCTGTCCTTTAATTATGACTATGCTTTTTACCTTTGTGTGCTTCATACATCTTAAATGATATTTAAGATTTACCCATATGAGTATTCATCAGCACTAAATTTATGAATTATATCAGCAAAATGAGAGACATGGGATGGATTTTAAAAAGAAGAAATTCATGTTTATTCTGTATTAATAGCTCTAGTTAAACATGGATTTTTGAAATGTTGGCTATTTACAACTAATTAAGGGATATCACCTTCCCGGAGGAAGAATGTATGATCCTGTCCATGTTTAACTCAATTTAAAGAGTTTGATAAAGCTGTATGATTAAAGCAGCCTCCTCAGGGCTTGCTCAACTCTTGACAGGTAATTGGAAATTTTAATGTATGAATCAAACTCCTTGAATAAATTAAATAACCCCAGGCCAGATATTGACTAGTGTCTTTGCTTAGGAAGATGTGGGAAGCATCCTCAATTTAAGATCAAAAGCTTTTTCTCACTGTACACAGCCTCGCTGAAACACTCCTATAAATAAATGGAGCTGGGACCGAGCAGGCAAGATCCAAGAGGCATAAATTGTGGGCTGCCTTTCAAAGCTTTTTTACACCCAGTAAACCTCAGGGGTCCACTGTTAACAGGAAAAAAAGTGGTTAGGCAATTGTTCAATTGTCAAGATAAAACAGTGATAAAACATTGATCAGTGATGAAACACTGAATTAAGTACAAAAACTCAATAAAACCCACACAGAGAAAGAGAAATCAAAGTTGACATCTCTGCAGCTGAAACAGAGAACAAAACAGAACCTGAAACAAAGAAGAAAGATGCACAACCTGAGTAAAAGATGGGTGAAAGCTGCATTCAGTGCAGCCAGCCAGACGGAGCAGACGCCAGCTCAGCAGCTTATAAACAGCCTGTAAAACTGCTGTTCAATCCACCATTGATCAGAAAATGTATTTTATATTGATCCCATGCAATATGTTTAAGTCTATATTTGTTAGCCATGAGTTGTTTGCAAAATGATTCCATCACTGTACAAAAATCCTTCAAATGTAATGTCCTTTTAAGCTTTTGTATTTTATCTATATAGTAAAAAGCGACCATTTGCCAGTCAGAGGGTCGGTAGGTACATCTCCTGGCTTCCACAAACCCCATGTCAAAGTGTTCTAAGGCAACATAATGAACTCCAAGCTGCCTTAAGTGAGTGAATGTGTATGATAAACAGAAGGTACTGTGTAGCCTGTAATACTTCATAGATTTAGAAGTGACTCTTAAAATTTAAAATCTCTTGTTTATTTATTTACTTACTTACTTACTTACTTACCCATTAACAAAAAGTTATAATGCATATTTAAACAACAGAGCCATCAAAACTATAATCACAAACTACTTAAAGGCATCAGACCTATAAAATTATGGCAGCAGTCATTATAAATAGAAGTAACAATGATTTATAACATTCATAACATGTTAACATTGCGAAAGCCAGATGTTCCTGCATCAAGGATGTTTTTAAATGGGGTTGAAAGAATGCCAAAAATAGCTTTGTATATAAGATAAGACAAATCATCCCATCCAGGATCACAATATACAGTAGTGACTTAGATTTTCAAGGTTTGTGACAAACCTGAATGCTCTGTGGTAGACTGTATCCAGGGCTTTTTGGTATTTAATATTGTATATTAATTAAATCACTATAATCTAGAAGACATTAAAAATGTCAGCTGCAAGACTCTTTGTGGCCGCAAAAGAAAGAAAAAACTTGATTCTAAAAGGGAAAAAATCCCTGGTTAAAACTAATAAGAGTGGTAAGAGAAGGAATATGCAATGATGAGATCACATTTATAATAATGTTATAATACATGAGAAAATAAAGAACAATGGACTTTTCACTTTCACATAGGGAGTCATTTTTACTTGGATTGATTGGGTCTACTGTAAAATTAAGACTAAACTTCTTTCCACTAGCAAGACTCACATGACGTCTCCACAGAGGTGCCATAGACACATAACACATCTTCTGACTACAAAGAGCAATAATCAAGTGGTTTGCAGAGTATTGACTGCAGATTTTGTGGCATAAAAAATGCAAAAAGGTTTCAGCAAATGTTTTATGAGGCATCTTGTCTGCATACAGTTCAGTTTAACAAAAAAGACTGAAATTAAACTAGATAATTTTTTACAGAAAGGTAGTTCAGGTTAGTACAACTAGAAAATTAGCTGTAATTTACTGTAAAAAATTTATTAACAATTTATTTTTAATTCAATTTGAAATGTACACAAAAAAACTACAGTAACCTCTGTGTATGTTACGTTTGTCCCAATTTTTTAAGCTTTTACTCTACTAATTTTTTAGTTTTTTTTTAAGCAGAGAAAAGCTTCGATTAAGACAATTTCTCTGATTTTGTGCTGTTTTTAAATTCGAAGCTCAATTTAACATGTAGTGTTGCAAATTACACCCTGTTTACCTTGCGGCTGCATAATTTGAACATAATGCCTGAACCTCACTTTGATTTAGACTTAATTTCAGACACATCACTGTCTGCATCTTGTGACAATCAGAAGAGCAGCTCTATTTACAGTTACTTTTGAATTTCAAATGGTAAGGGGGTGCAACACATTATGAGTATCCCAAGATAAAATTTTTATGTTTTTCTGTTAATCAGAAACATTATTTATGGGAGTGAAAAATGTCTTGTTTCCACTGCTTGATGCCAAGTTTGTTGGTAGAGCTTGTGTTATGTTGAGGCATACTGTGTTTATGTTGATAAAGAGTTTAAATGCAAAGCATAAGTAGTGTCAAAAGCAGGATGAGGGTACTGGTATGTATTATGATACTCAAGTCTTGTCTTGTTCCAATTTAGTATATAATTGTAAACATCAGAGCTGTGTAAGATGACAAGCCTGGACCTGTGCTGAGACTGTTTTTAACTCATATTAGCTTTGGTCCCTCACATTAGACTCATCTTGTTGCTATCATCTGACAGTTTTGGACTACAAATGCTGAGACTGACGACTTTCTCCAGTTATAGATTTTTCAGCCTATTAAACAACCTCACTTAGAACTGAGTGTTTGCTTTTCCCATGAATTCTTTGCATACCCTCATAGCAAGCTTCCACAAAAATGTAGTGCTATCTAGACTTATTCAAATATTTGCATAATTCAAGTTAATGTCTGAAAATGTGAATGTGTTAGTTAACAACACACTAAACCTAACACAATGAATGTCAGCAGGCTCATTAATAAACACACTTTTAATCAGAGGTTCATTCCCCTCCTGGGTGTTGAAGAATCTGCACCATGAATGCTAACTGAGAGAATGTGTGGTTTGCACTTTGACTGAACCGGCGCCTGAACAGCTGCTGCACTCTTCTAATCATCAGCTAGATCCAGTCATAAATATGCTGTCATACAGACATACAGTAACATTTCAAGCACCGCAGTAACATAGATAGCTTTGGAGTTGTGTCAGAGTGGTAAATATCTGAATGCAGTAATCAGTATCAATCCTTGGATGCCAGTTAACTATTTTGACTTAGTATTTAGCCTTCAAACCCACACATAGCTGTCATGGAGCAGTACTCTATAGAAGAAGTAAATGTAGCCACTATGATGGCACCCGTCAAATACGTAAAGAGTACCGAGGTGTGAATATCAAAGTTTGGTACCAGCACTACTACTGTACAAGTCACTACCTTGATGTTTTTAGAAAAAGGTAGAGCTTCTCAAGCTTAATTCTATGAAAATAATCTATTAAGGTCTGATAGCTTCTTAATCATGACAGCCAGAAAATTTCTCAGGAGTTAATTTAACTAATATATTTGAATATATTTTGTAATAAAAATGTATTGATGTAACTCGTTCATGATACAAGCTTTGAATTAGGGCCTATTGGAGGTAGAAATGTTGTGGAGACAGTGTCTAGAGACTGTCAGGGATATTTGACCTCAGACCCTCTAGTGATAACAATTTCTTATATATAGTGAATTCCAAACTAACAAATTAATTAGCATCCTAGTGGATGTTAATATAACATGATGTGAAACCATTTTAAACTGGCGTTATTGTATTTAATCAAAAATGCAACCAAAAAGTTCCTGCAGCACATTTTTCTGGTCATACATGAAACAGCAAATCAAGTTATTTATAGGCACCATTCGTTTCACAAAATCCCAGCTTTATCAGCGGGTTACTTAAAACTGTCGCTCAGAAATGTCCACATTCTTCTAAAAAAATATAAACTAAGACTTTGCTGTGAATAATGTTGAACGTCCTGGACGGCAGCAGGCTCAGGAATCAAAGCAGGAAAATTAAGCACACCACAGCCATGCTGAGCGTTACTTAAATAATCAGACTTCAGAGCTAACTTTTATTTGACTACAAAAAGCAAGTTAAAATTCAAATTGCCACTGAATTAAAATGAGGTACAAAAGGCTTTCACTTCCATTCTATCAGAGATTAAAGAGTGCTCTATTCCACAGATGTTACTCAGTTAAAAGTAGTTTGACGGTGATGAATTTCAGATGGCTTGAAAAGCAGAAAATGCCACAGTTTGAATTAAAATCTTCTCCTCTTGTTGAATAGTAAAGGTGAGAGGTGTATGCATTTTGTTTTGAAAGTGCAAGAACAAATCAGCCTTCATTTTACTCCAAATATATCACCATCTCTTTTTTTTTCATCTCAGGAGAGATTACAAAATGCATCATGATTACCTGTGGAGATCTAACTTACAGTAGGAAAATGGTTATGCTGTAACAGTAGGATGCCATTTTTTCCTCCAGCTTAGGAGCAAAAATCACAGCTGTGAGTATAGCTGAAAACAGAGAAAGCAGGAGCTGACAATGCATGAGGGACATTACTGTACATTATTCTCATTTTTATGCAACAGTCTTATTAGCATTATCCTGCTGATAAATGCACTATTGTATTATTCAGCTTGTGGCGCCCAAGGGAATATCCCTGAAGATGTGCTGCATTTTAGCCAGGTGTCTGGTTTGGAGGACTTCACTTGATTAAGGGATTTGAAGCTACATTTATTGTAATATACTGTCTAATCACAGCTACAGTACATTGAACTGCTGTTTACTTGTCTTAGATTTAATCTAGACTAAGATGGTATACAGCGAAAGATCCTTGTGTGTACTGTGCATAATAAAAATGCAAATGCCAGATAGGAAACGCTATAGCAATAAGCGCAAGTTAAGCATATGCACTGTAGTTTGTGTACAGTGTCTTTTCTCTCAGCAATGACAGCAAATAAAGCAGAATTATGAAGAGGTTTAAGAATGGTACCATGCTCTATTGTAACTATACTGTGTGCATGAATAAGAAGCTTGTCTGAGGAAAATGTAATTAAAAAAAGAAAATGTGGTGTGCATATGTGCATTATGCATGTGAATAAGGTGTAGGAGTGAACATGAAAAGCAGGGACACACCCCTCATACATTCATATTGCACTTTCTATTGTTAACCAGTCTTGTATCAGTTTCTTTTATTCAACACACATGAGTGCACAACTGAATGTGCACACACAGAAATGTTGTATTCATACAAAGACTGCAATTCAGGAGCTGCATATGGAGGGAAGAGGCGGAGAGAGTTTACCGAGAGCTTTTCTTCTCCCTCCCATCTTCCTGTGCGACTCTCTGCCTCCACAGCCGTGCCCTCGGAGCCTCCCCTGGCATAAATGACCATTATGGCTCCATTAAGGCTGCTGCTAGGAGGTCATTATGCTACACTGAAAAAAACAGGGATGAAGATGTTAGTGGGGTCCCATCAGGGCAGAAGCACAGACTGAGTGAAAGACAAAACAGTAAGTCATTCAGCTACTTCAGATGTCTTGACAGACAAACAGCAATTCAAGTCCAGTGAGTCAGCCTGTTAAGAAGTAAAAGACCGGAGGTGGAGATAATTAGGGAGGAGAAGGGGCACAGTAAGAGCAACAAGAGGTGTAATGTAGACAGGGCTGTGGGTAATTCTGGGTTACCAGTTTCCTTAGCACTGATGAAATAAACTTTCCAAGAAAATATTGCCTGTTGTGTTTCATCCTCACAACACATTATACTGACCAGTATTTGTTGTAGGTTTGCTGTAGTTGTTGGTTTGGTCTTCTGTCTTGTCTTGTTGCCTTATCTCTTTGTTCTCATCTTTGTCGACCTCATTCCCTTGCAGATGGGTGATATAGCACCTTAGTACCCTCCTTCCCTCTGTGTTCAGTGTCTCCATCTCCATCAACCGGCTTTGCCCGAGACAGAACGGCACACTCCATCTCACCCAACTGACAGAAAACATCATTTCAAAAGCCTTAAAACAGGGTGAAGTTGATTTGTCTTTCTAGGTGAAAGTAAACAGATCTTCAGCCCAGTAGGTGGTTCTGGATTCCACTGTGTCTGTTGCTAACTCAATAAGGGAAACTTTTAGGTGCCTTGATTGGCTATGAGACTGCCCCAATAAATAGAAACTATGTTTGCTTAAGTTTGTTTAACTTTGATTCTAAAGTTTATTCAGAGAAATAAATAAAGTTAAGCTTTCCAAAGGGGGAAAAATAGAAACAAGATTCATGTCTGACCATTGAGACAGAAATGTGCCCCATACATCTGTAAATAATAGTGATAAGAAAGCTACTGACCTGTTGGCCTTCCTTTCTCTATAGGAGAAGCATACAAAGGTACAAGTAGCAGTTGCCTTCTCAGCAGGTGGCACACATGGAGGGAGAAATGCTGACCTGTGCAATTGAGATGATGGCGGCTACCTCTGAGGGTGAATGCCCCTATAAACTGGAGCAGAGCCAACGTAGCATATAATAAATGCACCAGAGGTCACGCTCAGGCATTGGCCTGAAATACCAGCTACCCTCCTGGAGTTTAGCAACTGTCTGCTGCTAGGAGATAGAAATATAGTGAGATGGATGATATGGTAGTGTAAAGCTGTGAAGCTTTGAAGTGCATTTAGGAGGCGAGGAGTGAAGAGGTAAGGTGGCTTTTTGGTGATATAGCGGCATCCTGTGTATCCTAAAGATCAATGAGGTCTTGGTGGATTTTGGTAGCTCTTTGCTTTGTGTTTTGTCTCATCTTACGAAATGTCTGTCATATAATGTATTTTTAAGTCACATGCTGAAAGAGAAAGTCAGGTGGCTCAAACTGGTTTTCAAAATAAAATAGTCATTTTAATGTTAGACCTAGAGTGCCAGTAATTAAAAGTGCAGATGTTTTGTAAACTTTCTGTCCAATGAGATTCCGTTCTTGTTAGCTATAGTTAATTACTCTTTGTGTGGACGATAATGTGGGTTGGGACATCATTATCAGCAGATCTAAAACCCTTTAAGTATTCAGACATTTTCCGTTCACTGCACATCTTGGTCACAGTAGCTTAGCAGGTATAGAGAATTGCCGGCCTGAGGCTGAATCTTACTTGTGTTATGGGTTCATGCAACATCGTCCTCTATAAGATAGATCCCACTGTTTGTGTCTTTATGGCACTCATGAGACATCAGCACATGCAGCTTTCTACCAGTAGAACAGGTTTCTATTGATTTCAAGTTGCACAGCAGATTGTTCCCTAGATCTTGTGACCATTTCTCTGCAAGCTGGGTGAGCTGTGACCCCAGCAAGTGGTCCCACAGGCCAGAGTGAGTGCTACAGGGCTGGAAGCAGATGGCCCTCCTGATGCCACACTGACTCACAGATTGGCTTTAATTGCCAAGGCTGATCATTAGCCCAATGCGTCTGTGGAGGCCTGGCTACTCCATGAGTCGCAGGCCTTAAAATAGGGCCTGACGATGAACATTGTGATGTCACACACTTGAACGACCATGCGCAATGCATCCTGCTCCCGCACACTTGGACACTCAGACGTGCACACAAACCAGACACAATCGAAGGCTCTTTAAGGTTCCATGTAAAAGGAAAGCAGGGACTACCAGGGATGTCTCTCTGCTCTCCTGTCTGCTTCTCTGACTCACTCTCTCCATCGCAATGCTGCCTGCACACACACACATACACGTCACACATACAGACTCTCTGAGCTCCCTGGGCCATGACTCCATTCCCAGTGACAGCAGTGAGTGTTCTGCTGTGACGTCAGTGGACAGCACTGTATGTCATGCTCTGTCTACTTCTGTGTGCGGTCATTAATCCGCACTGCTTCTACATCAGCTTTGTTCTCCATTAACTACTCTCTGTTTTATGTACTTGTGCTTTTCTGTCAGAGGTAGACATTAGTTGATGGATTCAGCATGTCCTTCAGCACTTCACAGCAGCACCAGTAGTTTTGTTTATGTATCTTTTGCGATGTTGTTTTACCTGTCTGTGTAAATGAAACATGTACTGATGCAGACAGGTCGCATGCTTACATCCAGACAGATCACAGGTCACATGCACTGCACGTGCATCTCCTTTGGTGCACCTGTCTTTGCAAAACTATCTGCTAGTCTCTTATACAGACAACACTGAGGTGGAAGACAAGCTCACCTCATTTACCCAGGTTTTAACTCACCATAGGACAGCAGACACATCCTCACACACTGAGGCAGGCAGACTGTGGCCATGGAGACCCACAGTCTAGGTTCCTGTGGCGGGGAAGATGAGCTGCTGTAAGAGGCAGAGTGGCAACGCTAAAGCTCATTATGTCCCAGCAGCTGAGCTGCTGGTCTAGAAATGAAACTTGAGCCATCCTGCTATGTACATGGCTGCCACCTTTGGACACTGCTGGAGACCAGCTGCAGATCAGAGGAAGAGCACAGACAGAGCGGCAGAAGAGGACAATATGTGCATCTGTGAGACCATGCTCTGTGTCTGCTGCTTGTTGTTTTGATGCCACCCACTGTTTGAGAGCTCCATACCCAGTGAGTTGGTTACTTGCTCGGACTCTACTTGGCTGCTCTCACCATCCCCGCTGTCCTCTCATCCTCCCCTCCTGTTTACAGGACTAATAACTCTCCAGTTGCTCAGCTCTCCTCTCCTCCTAGTAAACTGTAGAATGTATACATTCACATTATACGTACATTATCATAGCTTACGAGGGCCCTCTCTGTCCACCACCCTCTCTATGTAGAAACATTGTTTACAACTCTAGTGATCAAGTGGAAGCCAGTGTTGCAGTGCTATTTTTGGGTCATACCACAATTTACCCAACTTGCCCCTGGTATCTAGAGCAGGGTTGTGTAACTACAGTGCATGGAGCTGGCTAAAATAGAATAAAAACTGTCATAGCTTGTTAAAAATGTTAATCAAGTTATGCTTATTCTGATTAGAGACCTTAATGTGAGTAAGATAACCTGGTTAAGGTGTTTACATGAGACTAGCAATAATGTGCGTATTGCATTAGTCTGGTTCTAATTGAATTTCGAGCGTGCATGTAAATGCTCTTTCTCTCTCTGGCTCATTTCCAGGCACCAGCCGCTGTATTTTATGTGAGAGGCAGAAACTCAGTGTATACTGTAGGTCTCTGCTGATCAGAGGAGAGGTGAGACACGAGCATGTGTGCAGCAGTTCATATGAAAACCACCTGGCTCTCCCCAGCGCTGTGATTTATGCCTTTGATAACAACAACCAAGAGATGCTTTCAACAACAACAAAGTAGTGCTGAAGGATGACAACAATAGGACACTTGTCAGTCTGGAGATGAAAAGATGTCTTGCTAGCTGGCTGTCTCTGTTGTAACTTTGATAATTATTTATTTATTTATTTTGTTTTGTTTTATTCTATTCTGTGTGTTTCTCTATATCTTATCAAAGGTTATTGATGAAGCAAAATTTGAAATGGAGTCAGTTTTCCATCTCTGAGAGGATTCCTCCTTCATCCTGTTAAAAGACAACAATGTGCTTCACAGCCTTCCCTATATATATATATATATATATCACGTTTAATTTGAAATATGTTTTGAGGGAAAAGAGTTTTGAGTGTTTGTTCTTTGATATCTTTGTCGTTCCAAGATGTAAATAACAGTATTAATGTGGAGTAAAACCTATATAAATAATTCAGCATTACTCATGTCAAATGACAAATACAGTAAGACGAAAACAGCTTTTTCAAAGGAAACAGAGCTGTCTTAACTATGAAATGTGTATAAAAGGAAAGCATGATGAATTATAACAGCTCCAGCACTAAACAATCAAGACTCATTAATAATAAAACACATTAAATACATAATGAATATTGATATTTTGTCTATTTTTACCTGTTTTCAGCATACCAGATATATTACATACTTCAGCACAGATTAAATCTTAGACTTACAAATGAAAATATTCAATTATCTCATAAATTATAATTCATTGTTGTAATGTAAGCGAATGTAAAAATCCTTTAACCATTATTATAGCTGCCAAGCTGCTGTTTCTTGACATTTTTCACTGATTTAATACTTTAAATAAGTTAAGTTGATTAAAATGATGCATTGCAAAAAAATTTTGCCAACCTTTTTCTTAAAAGGTCAGCAAAAGGGTTTTTCTTAAAAAAAAGGGTTAAAAAATTATCTTGTTATGGGATATAAAATATCATATGCTATAATACAACCTTCCTTATGTTCTGTATTTTCCAGCTCCAGAATACATTATTCTGGCATTCAACATAAATTATTTGGACACCGATGTCTTGGCCACTATTTCCCACAATCTTATTTCTCTCCTCACTTGTTCTCTCTCATCTTCCTTTTCTGCTCTGCTCTTCTTCTGTGTTCATCTGTCTCACTCATCACTGCTCTTTGCTGTTCATCTGTCTCATTCCTTCTATCTTGTCCCTGAAACTGACTGTAGCTGCAGGCTGCAAGGCTTCTTTTGCCATCTTCCTTTCCAAAACCAAGCTTCTGCGTTAAGCAGCTTTGCTTCTAAGTCTGCTGGCCAGTAAGTCAAACCTCATCAACAGCTCTCCACTAGCAAATATAATAAGCATGTCCCTTATAATAAGACAGTCTCTGGGATTTGCTGTTTATATTTATAATTCTAATTTTATAATAACATTCATGATCTCATAAAATAAAAAATGTATGGAAGGTGTTTGGGATGCTTCATATACATCATGTAATCAGATATAATTATATGCAGCTCTAGGCACTTTTCATTTTTAGTTTTTACTTTTATATTCATATTTGAACATATTCAATCCATATGGCCTCCATAGACGTATCTACTGTCCCTGGGCTCCGCCTGTGCATTAGACAGTTGACAGTCTTCTTATAGCAGAAATGAGGGGAGTGCTCTGTGACTGATGGCCCTCCTTTGTCAATGACAGGGGAGCCGCTGCTGGCAGTTTGGGGCCAAAGAACAGTACAGATTACATTAACATCAGTCAAGCTGTTGTCAGACTAGTAGGACATAAATAGGACCTTATTGATGCATAATGCAACAACTTTTCAACTTGACGTTTTCTGAGTAATAGAATCAGAGAGTGAGTCTGTGGTTGAAAAGGCAATATGCCAGAAAAGATCTGCAGAGTGGTTTTTAGGAATATTGCAATGGGGAGAAAAGTCAGAGGTACAATAATGTCTGGAGCTTTAACGGCTTATTTGCACAAGTTAACAAAATAATCGAGGAATATGTTTGCACCAACTGGCATTTAGTAATTCAGTTGTCAAAAGCATGCAACAGAGCTGCAGAGTATGCTTTAAACCATGGTAATATTAGAAACTATATCAGTTGTTATGATAGCGGCTAGAATTAATCTGACCGGCACCTCGTTTTCTCTACTTTGCTGAATATCGTTTTGCTCTTAAGGTGCTTTGACAGCTTTGTAATGGAGAAAACAAAGCTTTTGACCTAGTCTGGCACAAGCAAAAATCCCAGGAAGCTTTGACATAAAAATTGCACTGCGCCGTTTGATCACTACTGACACTGCCCCTACTGTGTGTCTCCTCCTACCTCAGTACAGTCAAGTTCACAGAGACTTGTAAAATACAGGTGCAGGTGGAGAATGCACCTAAGAAAAATACCACTTTATAGTCATAAAGGGCCGGCACACATCATATATTGTCATGAAAGAGCTGTAGGTGCTTTGACGTGCTATTGTATTTGTCAGGTAGCTGAAAGTTTATTTTAGGCTAAGGAAGGATACTGTAACGTACAGTACAAAGTCAGCTGAAGTTAAGTACTGAATTGAAAAATCTATGTGATGTCAGTGTTTTTGTTGACAACATGTCATTTGTTTGCTCTGAGAGCAATGGTCTGTGATGTTTTGAAAGTTTCCGTCTTTCTTTGGGGCCTAATCTTTTTCTCCTTTCTGCGTATGCTCCTGAGGAGGGCTGAATTTCTGTGCTGCAGACTTGAGGAGGGAAAGCTGAGGACAGTTCCCCGGAGTCCGGACACCAAGGCCCCCGGGCCTCCACAGCTCATAAACAGATGTGTCCTTGTCCCCAGCCAAGCGCAGCCACTCATGGCAAAGCAGGGGCCCAATAATTGTGAAGAATTGAAAGCTAAATATTGGCTTTATCTCCTCAGTAATAAAAGGGCCATGAAATTGATTTAATGCTGCAGCGCTTCTCTTGGGTGGCTTCTTACAGCGTGAGCACAAAACAATGAGCAGCAGCCATCTATTAATTAACCCACCTAATCCTGCAAAGTTAATCTCTCACCACAACTTTGCCCGCAACTAACTTCCAAGCCAGTAGGTCTATTGGGGTGTCATGACAATGGCAGTGAGGGGAAGATAGATTTAGCACTTAGGAAAAGAGAGGCGGGGAGGTGAAGAGAGCTGCATGAAACACTGTTCTGCAAAAGCAACCTTGGGGACATCACAGTGGAAATGAAAGGGTGCATGGCCAAAATTAGCACAGTAGCAGAGATTTGTCTTTTTGTTTTTCCTCTGAAAAGTGGCAGAGAAAATTATTTGAGCTGCTGGTATCTGTTTTTAGTGTGGATTCAGGTGCAATATAACAAATGTGGTTTATTTTAGTTGCCTTTTTTGTGGACTAGTGTCTTTTTCTCTTGTCACCATGCTACCAAAGTCTCATATTCTTTCCTGAGCTGTTAGATAGTCAAGGGATAGGGGGTGGCATTTCTTTCTCTTATTCACCTGCCTGCCAGTCGCAGCATGATGGCACCTCACACTCAGCACACACACTCATGGTCATATTGTGTCGACAGAGTTGTGAATTACCTCCTTCTCAGCTGGCTGATGAAAAGCTGTGCTTTTCTCTTTGACTGCGTCTCATCTGACCCTGCCCTCTCACCTCCCTTCCTCCCCTCCCCATCTCATCGGTCTTTTGTGTGAGGCTCTCTTCTTTCGTGCAATAGCAGAACAAGGCGGTCTTGGAAAATAGGTCACCTGCTGGTGCTCCTCTCACCTCCGCAGCATTCAAAAAATAATCCTCCAAGGTGTCCTGTGCCATTTTGTAATTTCTAAACCACTGTCTCCAGAACCAAACATCACGGCACACACATTCAGCTCTAAAATATATAGAAAAAAATACATTTGGGAGAATTTTTAAATCTTTTTTTTTTTTTTTTTTTTTTTTTTTGCTCGTGAGGAAAGCATTTCCTGTGGAGATAATTTTAGGAGGTTGATTAGGCATAGACGGTGTTGAGCCCAGAGTGAGGAATCTCATCACCACCGCTAATGACATGCCATTCCTGTGCTCGGAGAAGAGCACAAGCCCTGGGCATGGACTAGCCGCTCTCAGCCACCTCTAGCTGCTGTGTTCATTAAGGCCAACAGTGTAATTACAATTCACAGATACTGCTTTGGCTTAATTACACTCTGATTATTAGGCTGATATTTGTTGGAATTATCAGACCCTTAAAAAGTGGATTTATATTTGCATGGAATTAAGGCCTTCGATTTCATTAGTGCATTGTAAACTGACAATTTAGACTGATTTATGTGTGTATGTATAAACATACTTTAAAGCTTCTAGCCTCAACGGCCTTAGCAGTCGAGTACTATAAATGTTTACAAGCGAAAAGGCAAACACAAGAGACTTGTTCGGTCTTCGCATAAGCTCACAGATGGAAATCTCTCCTGAGTGACAAATCATCCAACAGATGCTTCCATCTGATTGTGGAAAATGTTTTTCTTATGCTCTATATCTTCCACCTGAATAGCCTAACAAAAAAATGAGGAATGCATTACAGTGGATTATTCTGATTCCATTGAAGCTGGCTGTAATTGGGAGCACTCTGAACAAAACGCAGGGAGAATCCCCAGAGGTAGGACTATTATGCCCATGTCTATGCAGCTCAGAAGTGGCTATAATCTTTTATCCGAAGCATGTGACATAAACAACCACAGAGACAAATACTTTTACTAAAATAATCATGGCCCCAAGTCGGTTTTCCTCACAGTTTTATATCTTAAATTCAAATTCACACCTTTATTTATTTATTTATTTATTTTTTTTTTGGAAAATCTACCAAAATGTAGCTGGACAAAAATGAATAAAACTTTTTATTTTTGTGTTTAAATAAATTAAATTGTGTGGTTTTTCATTGTTAGTTATCATCTATTATTTTGTGATCACTGCGTAGTGCAAAAATCCCACTGGAACAGGTGATCCATTAAGAGTCCTCATGTTTAACACATACACCGGGGTTTTGAATGTCACAGTGGGCTCTGTAGGTGTCTGCTGATGGATGTTGCCTTGACATGAGCCCCTGGCTCTGACAGCTATAGTTTTATCCCACAGCTCAGCACCAGTATCAGCATTCTCCTGTAGCTTTGGGACATGCTCATCCATGAGCAGGAAGTGATGCGTGTGTGTATGTGTGTATGTGCCTGCAGGCTTTCCAGCGACAGCATATGGACCGGTGGCGGCAGCGGCAGTAGCAGCAGCGCGTGGCTCAGGTAGGGGGGCCCGTGGAAGAGGCGGCTACTTGGCGTACCCACAGAGCACAGGGCCAGGTAAACGCTCTGTCCATGTTCTGTGTGGCTGCTGCTCTCTTCAACTTCTCCTGCTCTGCTTCTCCCCATAGACTTAGAGCTCCCAATAGACGTGTCAACACTTTTATCTTAGACTGACAGAAAGTTTAGACACGTACCTAGGCACCCTAGTGAACTAGTAACTTCCTCGAAAGCTTAACCTGCAATTTGATGGATTTCCGGATACAACAGACCTGCTGTTACAACCAAATGTTTGTAAATATTTAATAGCATCCATGAAAAGTTAGACAAATTGTAAAGTTAATTTGCCGCGTTTATGATAATGTAGCAGTAAAAATCTTCCCACAAGGAAGCTTGTAAAAAAGAACCGTTAATAAAACAAGCATCTGCGGTCTAAAAATATCTGTACTTGAAACTTTTGAGGGTTCTTGACATTAAAAAGATATCGTTGGACATATTAGGCTTTCAGAGTGAAATCGGTTGCAGCACTTCTCAAAGTGAACTAAGCGGCCTTCCTTTGATGTCTCCCTGTACCAACATTTTCTGTAAAAAAGGTAATCTTTACTAAATATCTCCATGGCCAGAATGAATATTTCTTGTGCGTTTAGCTTTTTTTTAATTCATGAACTAACCTCAGATGTCAGGTTTTAAAGTAATAATCCTGGATTGCCTCTTAAAGCAGAAGATATTCTTTTTCTCTACTACTCTTTTATACACTCATACATTTTTCTGTTCATTTATCATGTCTTTATTATTTTAGAGTCAGATCAGCCTAAACCTTAGACACCTTCATATCACTGCCATGTTGCTCATAAACAAATTCCAGCTCTGTCTAGTGGCTCTATAAATAAATAGTTTTTTTAAACAAAAGAAAGAAAAAAACCTGCACAGATCATGTTAAATTGAAGCATCCTGACAGCACTTCCTGTTCGTGACATACAGAAAAATATCTGCAACTAGATTTGTACCAAAAACAGGATGCTAGTTTCTCTCTGTCTTAAACAGTATTGATCAAGTTGTCAGCTTCATTTAGACATCCTGCTTCTTCCACCCTTACAACTGTAGATCATTCAATAGCTGTCAATAATGGCTCCCCCTGACTGAACATACGGCCTCTCAGCTTTAGGGAAGAGTGTTTTTCCTAATCAGGCATGCCATCAGAGGCTTGCTGGAGAAAATGTGTTTATTGTTACTCACATCTTGTATGGTTTGTGCAGAGGCTTACAGATATAAAAAAGTCAACAGGCAGCTGCTGTTTAATGCAATTTTGATATGAAATGCCCTCATGTGAACATGAACACCGACAACAATAGTATGTGCAAACGCTACCTGCATGTACACATGTGTGCAAATTCACACACTTGTCCTCCTTTGAACTTAATTATAATCAACAAAAGGAACACTGGAAGCCAATCAGAAGCTCTTTCTTTCACATCGTGCTGTTTCATTTAGCATTTTCAAAACAAACAATTTGACCAACAATTGCATCAAACATTACTAAGAAGCAAGAATGTTGATTTGGGGTTAGCAGCAGCCAGGAAGTAAGAGACGTGATGGCAGCCATTATGTACAGTTTAATTCTGACAGCTGCAAATGGAAGGAAGACAAGTAAATGATTATGAAGAGGGGCCAAGGGGAGGGGTGTTAGAGTGGAAAACAGTGACATCATGGGCCTGTTTTAGAGTACTTAAGCAGTCATAAGGGAATTTAAAGAGGATATCACTTAGAGAAATGTCAGTATATGATGCATTCTCTCTGAAAAGCTAAAATATAAAAATGGCAGTGACAAAATCCAGGGTATAAGTGGCATTTAAATGATTCGGCTGTATCATGTTTATTTTTATTGTTTATTTTACCACCAAATACAATCCTAATTCTTAGGGCTTGACTTTTTATCAGTAACAAATTGTGTGGTAATTATTTATTTAGTGTTTTAGATGATGCTAACAACACACTGCACAGATCCATGCACTGAGTGCTCTTTTCTCTATACAGACGAAAACCAAACAGAGGACAGATTGTTTAGGCTTGACCTTCCTCTGTGTGCATCGTCTGGGGATGCTGCTGCATCTCCGTCCAATCTGATGGTTTAATTTGCAGCAGTCAACCTGATGTCAGCTCAGGAATAGCAATTCTGTTGGTTTCATTTTTTGCTAAATTCTCTAATTTTAGTGCAGACAGGGGTTTTTTGTTGTTAAAAAAAGAGTACTTTGGATGACGTAAGTGGGGATTCTTTGTGCTTTGACTCCACCTACAGTTTCCATAGCGCACCACATGTTGTATGTATGTTTCTTTGTATCTTCCCAGTACTATATAAGAACTCGGAGAAACAAGAAGAAAAAACACTCTTTCATAAACACCAGTAGACATGTGTTAAAATATTAAGAGGAACCTTTCTGTGTGCGCAGTGGAACTTGTTTGCAGATTGTCATCTGTGCACACAAATTGTCAGGAGAATGTGGAAGACATTTTCCATCACTGACAGAGGGCACTTTCACCGTACTCCCAGTAATCAACAGACAGAAATGACAGCATGCTGACTTCCCTCGCTGTGGCAGGCCACTGCTGATGACAAGGTGTATTTTGGATGTCTCACAGTGGCTCGTTTCTCATAGGAAATATATCGCAGACTCTGCTATAGTTAGCTAAATTTGCTAACCACCTCAGTTCTCTAATAGCGCTCTACTATAGATTTATTAACCACATGCACTAGTCATACTTCTGTTGACCATTGCAAGGCTGCAAAGATTACCCATCCTCACTGTGCAAAAAAACAGTAAGTGAGGCTTTGAAACATTTTATTTGATAAAAGCTGAATCTAACTTGTCAATCTAGGTAGCTTTTGCAAAAGCTGGCCTTTAATCTGGGTATAAAAAGACATTTTGCTGCTCTGATCTACATCAGGTATCATGTTGTACAACAAGGACAAGTCCTCTCGCATGTTTGTGAGGACGTTTCAGAGACTGTAGCTTCAGGCGAGAAGTAGATCAGAGAGATCTGGCTACTGCACAGAGTTTACTATTGCCTGGAGGTAGCGAGGTGCCAAACCAAGCTTGGCTTTATAGGCTGCTGATGTGGTTTTGAACCCAGTTTGAGCTGTGACAGGGTGCCACTGGAGGTCAGAGAGGTTAGTCACATAATATCATATCACTGAATATCTTCATATTTAGACCAGCAAACGGTAAATTATATATTTTTGTGGATGACAAATCCAAGTAGCAGCTCCCAAGCTGCATTTTGGATTAAAATACTGCACCACTGCTGATGATGGGAAGAATAAGCTATTGTTATTTAGATTGGCAGGCAGTTTACTTTATAACTGATATTAAATAGTCATGGCAGCAACTACTTGCTCAATGATATGCAAAGTGAAAAACTACTGAAACAGACTGAAAAGGTTCTTCATTTACTCATTATTGAAAAGATGAATGTTGACTATCTCATGTGCACAGTCAGAAAAGGTCTGAGAAAAAACAAGTGATGCAGATGGTTCTGACAGTCCAGTGAACTTTACAATCTACCCCTCTGAGTGGTTTCTCCAGAGTCCCTCTGAGCTTTCTGAGAGGCTCAGATCTCTGTCCCAAGTCTCAACTTCACCTGCAGTGCACATAAAGCCCATTAAGCTGCATTTACTACTAATTCGCTGTGTGTGATTTGAATCCGAGCTGCTTCTGTAGGATTAATTGGAGTTTTAATGATCTTTGTATGACTGAAAACTTATTCCTTTCCTCAGGTAGTTATTTTTTCCTTTCTCCCAATCTATTTTCTTTGTTTTTACTCAACTTGTTTTTTCCACTTTCCTTTTTTTTCTCCAACGAGGGAAAGTAGAAAACTCACGTGACAGACATTTTCAAATTATGATTATTATCAGTTTCCTCCCAATAAGCTGTGTGATCTTCAGCTGTGCCCAAGAGGAGAGTAGGACTGGCTATGTGCACAGAGCTTTATCAGTCTGGCTCTTAGTGATCTTGGGTCCATTTGTCCCAGATGCTAATCTGCAGAGCTCAGCTCTGAGGCCAGAAGCACTTCACATGTATTTTGTGCAAAATAACATGAGCAGGCATGCCAAGCCCTTCCTGCCTGCCTTGCTTTTTTGTAAAAGGCCTGGGGAAATATTTGACACATCGGGGAGGGCAAAGCGTCCCTTTGCACCTCCACCACAAAGCGGTGGCTCTCACAGCTGTGGGGAGCAGATGCTCCGAGGTTACAGGCACAGGCCTTCAGGGACGTCACCACTCTGATCTCCAGGGGCTGCATACATAACACACTCTCCCAAAGAAACTTAGTGAAGGCTCAGTGCAAGTAAAATCTTTTGTCCTCAGTCAAACAGTAGAAACTAAAGCTTGAAATCCAGTATGTGTTGGGTCCTTTAAAGAAATGCAAGATTATTTGTTTAATTTTGCTTTGCCTCCACTAAATATATCACTGACTGCTTTTCTTATTTTCAGAATTTTTAAATATACGGAGTAAATTGCTTTTTAATAGTTTCCTGCATATTTATAACAACACATGATGTGAGGAATAAGGTTTCAAATTACATTTTTTTTAAATTTGGCTATCTAAAAGCATAAAATATCTGTGTAGGCATTACTGTCAGACATAATGTCTTTGTTATTTAATTAAAATTTTCCACCCTCTGTTATCTAAATGACCATTAGATATAGCCAGTATCATTCTCAGATTTCCCTCATAGTGAGTCGCTGATTTCTTTCAGACCACTTAAGCCTGACCAGACATGTTTGAAAAAATGTGCTCAGCCAAAAGGCCAGGGCTGTCAGCGCTGAGCCTGCTCACGATATGATAATCTGTGCAGACTGTCGATAACTGAGTGCCCTTTCTCAGTCTCAACCAGATCTGATCCCTCACAGGTTAAAATCTGCATTAAAATCATTTAGTGTGGTCTGTGTGGGCTTCTCTGCAGGAAATTAATGTAAGCTGATTTACTACACCGTTGCACATTGTTTTATCCATAGTTCTGTTTTAAAGCATACTCCCCCCCCCCAACCCAC
This sequence comes from Melanotaenia boesemani, assembly GCF_017639745.1. Lineage (NCBI taxonomy): Eukaryota > Metazoa > Chordata > Actinopteri > Atheriniformes > Melanotaeniidae > Melanotaenia > Melanotaenia boesemani. The sequence continues at coordinate 6,264,460 of NC_055696.1, forward strand.
CTTGTAACTTTTCACAATTATCTCCTAACAATGGCCGAAGGTAAACATAAACCAGTGGCTCTGTTCAGTCTGTTCTTTACTGAAAAGAACTGCAAGAAAAAGGGAGAGAAGCAGGCATAAAATGAAAAGTAAAGAAAACAGAAGCTGGAGAATGGGTGAGTAAATGCAAGAAGAAATCATCTGTTAAAATTCATTAGCCAAGCCTCTCTGAACACAAAATGACAAGACATTAAATATGTATTATTTATGAAATGTCTGTGCTCTCTGAAAAGGGTGTCTAGTGCTGTTAATTACTCAGCCATTCATTCAGAAAAGATTATTTCAAATGGAAAGTGAAAGCAAGGCTAGACAGCAAAAGAGCTGTTAGTTTCTTTCACGCTATTTTTAAATGACATTGGTGAAAATGGAAAAGCTAATTATGGTAGCTCTAAAATTCAAAGCTAATTTGAGAAGCAGCATGTCAGGTTTATTGACATCTTCTGCAGAGTGATGTGATTTGATGGCCACCAAGGAATCTCGCAGCTGCCGCAAGGGAAAGGGAGGAGTGACTGCTTGAACAATCCCCTGTTTGCAGAAATGAAAATAACTTTTGGATAGATTTTTTATATTCCCCTGCTCCCAGTATTTGTTGGCTGTATAAATAACAGGTACATTCATGTATATTCAAAGCGTCTTAGAGATGAGAAGTCAATATTTTGCAGATGATCAGAATTTAGAATATTTCAGCCTGATTTTAGCAAACCTTCAACGCAGCTGAGATTCTCCAGCTAGACAGCGAATATGAGAAGACTGGAAAAGTGTTTTCAACTTTCACGGAAGGAAAGCTTTTCTATTAACATTTAAATCATAGATCTTTAGTGACTTTAAAAATGTGTTTATATTGTGTAGTTTGTTCAGCTTCTGAGGAAATTAAAATCACAAAAGTATTTAGACTGTTTGCAAACTTGTGATAGTATTTTTACTTTTTTTTCATCTCATAGTTATGAGCATGATAACTTTTTATTTTCAAAGTAGAGAGAAAAATAGAAGTTGTACTTTCAAGCTTTGTGATTTCTCCTTAAAGGCAGTCACCTGGTAAAGTGGAAATGAGAGCAGCATTTATCCACTTACAGAGAGCCACCTCGATGATGTCAGTAACAGATGACTGCAAGACACTCCCCTCTCCATCGCCTCACAGCCGGCTTTGGTCACTGAGGGCAGGAGGGAAAGAGGGTGGGGGGCAGGGGAGATAATTATCAGTATAAATGAAGCCCTGCGAACGATTCGCACTGCTGGGTCCCCTGATCTAGTCTCCAAGGCAACCTCAACACGCTCATTTGTTTTGTAGATGAGTAATTACATCCAATTAGTGGCCAGTGGAAAAAAAGAGTCCAAGAAAGGCCCATTGTTCCGGATAGATTGTGTGAATATTAATAGTGGGACGGTCTGAGGCACAGAGATATGATCGGTGATACTAATGCAGCTGTGGACACACTCTGCCCAGTCTCATGCTGCATAACACATCAGATAGCAGCTGATGAAAATATATGGCTTAGAGAAAGTGGGCCTGCACATTTGTGTGTGAGTTGTACTGCTGTCCAGCTCCCTGTTTGTGGCAAACAAGGCCAGTTTTTACCTGAGCCTCCCACTCATGCAGACCGTGCAACAGCCTGCTGCCAGTATCTCACATTTTACTACTGTATCAAATGTCATATAAAGTCAGGGAACATTTCCTGGCATGACATGTGCAAGTAAATATATTCATCATCCAGTGTGTGCTGTACATATCTTTAGCAAATATTGGCACTCAATTACACCTGCTCAAAATGTTGCTGTTGTTAGATTTAAACGGTAAAATGTGAAGGTTTGATGTCTGGAATTATTTATTGTTTTGATATCTGGAAGTTGTTGGACTCAGTCTAAATTCAGTCAAATTTTTAACCAAAATTGTTTGTTCTACTGTTTGAATCAGACTAAATAGTATTTTACAGGTTGTGGCTGTAAATTGACTGTGTGATATGTTGGACACAAATTTATTATTTGAGCATGGCAAACAAAGCATTTTATTTGAATTTCTTAGTCGTCTGCGCTCTGCTTTAGAAATATGGATTTAGACATGGATGTCTTTGTTTACTTCAAGTTTGAGCGCCGTGTGGTGTTTGAGCAATTGATCCATATACTTTTAGCTAGAAATTTCCTGCCTGAAGTTTAACATATAAATAAATAAAAGACGAAGCATGCAGTGCCTGTCCTGGTTAGAGTGGCTTAGGCTTTTAATAATTACACTATTATCTCAAATGAAAATATCTTCCTTGTCTTGTTTGCTGGTAACAACATTATTAATAGGGTAATAAAGGACACCAGTTCTCCAAGTCAGGCACATCCCATGAATATTTATGCAACTTCACCCCTGTTAATACAGTAACTTTACTAAGATTACATTTATTACAACATTGATTATTTTCAATTGCTTTTTATGTCAGTTTTGTATGATAAATAAGTGAATTTTAGCATATCTGTTCAATTACAGTACACTAAAAATATAGTGAAAGCTATGCCTTTTGGTTTCATTATCTACACTGCACTACACTGGTGATATATTTGGAACGGCTTCACAGTTTGTACTATTGTCAAATGTTTCCTCCCCATTATAATTATTCCATTGATCCAGTTTTCCTCATTAGCAAGGCCAATCAATTTTCAGTGACATTTGTCTAAGTGAAGTAAATGGAATGATTGCTTCTTGAGCTTTGTTCAATGTGTCAGGCATTATGTGACGTTCGTGGGAAGCCTGCCCTATTTGGAGCCTATAATTTGATGAGTGGGCAGACAGCCCACAAGTGGTGAGATCAGAGTGCTAAAAAGCATTGGCAGAGAGAAACATGGCTGGTGCTTACATTCCATTTGGCAGAAGTGGACTGTCTCACTCTGAATGGGTAAAGGTGAAGTGGTTTCGAATGGCTATTCGCTCCAGGACCAGATTTTAAAATAAAAAAAATAAATAAATAAAACACACACAAACAGCAGGGAAACCCTGCATGGAAAAGCCAGCGTCACCAATCTCAGTCCCTCCTGAGTAGATTAACTCTGTTATCAAAGAGGTGTGAGAAGGAGCAGTTTCTTTTAATTGCACTCTTTATATGAGCAGCTTGTCTCAGATTAAGAGAACAAGCAATAAATGTCAGCACGACTTATTGCTGAATGACATTTTCTAAACTGTTGATAATCCGCCATCTGTGTCAAAGGAAGAATCATTCAAAGAGGCCAATCTGAGACGTGCTCGGAGTACTTAGAACACTTCATAATGCTCATCATCAATAAACATGAATGTCTCTGTATCTCATTCACATAAAAACCTTATCATTTTTATTGGCCTTAAAGGAGGGTGTAGATTGATTATTGAGTAGTGCTCTGTGTTTTGTTTTCTTCAGGTTCATCAACCAAGGACTGTTTGTTTGAAGTGAGAAATGTATTGACCTGTTTTTTTTTTGTTGTTGTTGTTTGTTTGTTTGTTTTTTTTAAATGATACTTCAGTTATAGTGTTCAGTGATTGGAACGGGGACCAATATCCAATCTTACTGTATATTTTGTGTTTCTTGTTATTAGTAAAGTTAAATTAAGGAATAACAGGAAACATAGGTTTTGATTTCATTATTTCCTGGAGGGATCCTATGTATCCTTTATTGAGGAGCTTGTGTACACAACACAGCTGAAAGTGTCAAACACTGGCCCATATGCCAAGGGGAGTAAGGGGGTTGTTCTGGCAGGAACTGTTGGGGAGGGAGGGCAGGGAGGGCCAATTAAAGCAGACTAAATGCAAGGATTTAACATAAATATGGTGTGACACACCAGCAAGCTATTCTCAGCAATCTGGACACTGATTTTGACAATGAAAAAGTTGATTTCCACAATGATGGAGTCCCCTCCCCTCCCCCTCCCCACCCTATACTGTATCTCCCAGGCCTCCCCGATTATGGGTTTTACTCTACGCCCAGTGACCAGAGGGGGGGGCCCTGCTCCTTTGCTGACTATGGCTCCCTGGGGCCCCAAGCGGCTCAGATGCTGCACAGTGAGCATGCCACCTCCGCCTGCAACTCCCCCCTACAGCACCTACACAGCCCGGATCAATTTAAGAACCCAGGTTTGTATATGAGCATCTATCTCATCCACGTTTTGGACTTTTCAGTTTGATTCATGACATTATTCCATACAGATGATCCAATCTTTTTCTTTTTCTAAACACATTTTCTCCCACTTTTGTTAAGAAATAAAAAAAAAAATCCCCTTAAAAACTTTTAGATAAAACGTCTTGCTGACAAAAATGGAAAAAAAAACATTGCATGTTCTTCCTCCTTTTTTTTAATGTAGATTTATTTTTTTGGTTCTTTGTGAAGTTATGTTGCAGCCCCTGCTTGCACATTAGGGGCTTACACATACAGAACGTAATCCTTCATTTGCATGTGAACAGAATAACTGTTGATGATGTTGGAGAGTACGCTGGCAATGCTCAAGTTTAAATCAGTTTCGAACAGCAATGGAGAGCGTAAGTGTGTGAGTGAGTGCCCTTTTAGTATTCTAAGTGTAAGAATGATTGCTCACATTATTAGTGTGTGAAATATGTAGAAACGCTGTATAATGTTGCACAAAGTAGAGATGCATTTTTGCATATTACAGCCAATACTGTACAACACAAGTATATTTCTATCTTTGATGCTTTCTCCAATGTTCTCTACTTTATATAATTATAGTTTTAAAAAGCAAAGGATGAGAGTTAGCTGAAATGTACAACACATTGTGATGTAAATAATGCAAAGATCAATTAAAATGATCATACATTCATCCTGTCTTTGAGAGCAGATGGTAGTCTTTAGAATTAGATTAATTATTGAAAATAAAGTAGTTTTTATGACATGCTCATGATCATGCTGACATGATGTACCTCCAGTGTTTATTTCATGTAAGGAGCTCTAACTATAGAAATTCTGGTTTAGTGGACCAGGAAGGTGAGCCATAATTTAAGTGGCTGCATTGATATAAAACCATCAGCTTCCCACTGCTGTATCACTACTTAACAAAAAAAAAAACTTTGCAACTTTTTCTGGAATAATAAAGTAAATGTGTAAAGTGTGGGCCTGCTCTCACCTTAATGGTTTGTGTTGGCCAGCGACCTCTGGCAATTATTGCCATTTTACAGGTTTCAACTTTACCAACACTACCAGCAGAAAAATACAGACAGGCTTAATGCAAAGGCCATGACACAGATATTCAAAATGAATTTTTTTGTAGGCGTTAAACAGTGTTTACCACAATCTTTTCTTCTCTTAAATCTGTTGTGTTATATTCATGGATGTGCAGCAGAATAAAAGAAGGGGAAATGACTACCTTACATCAATGCAAATTCTCAATATCAACATCGTCTCTATTGAATTTGGGGTCTGGTTGTAACATGTTATTATGTAGTATACGATGGCTGCTTTAAGCGTGGAAAGGCTTTCATATCAAAGTGGCCTCAGTCACTCTGTTTGACTCAGACAATGCAGGCATTTCTCCAGTGATACTATGTGGTAATGCTTGGTAAAGAAAGCGCAAGCTTGTCTCGCCTGAGAGGAAAACGTTTAAATCCAGAGTGAGTCAACATAGCTTGATTGCATTGTAAAATGATTTACGTGCATATTGTTTGTGCAATAGACTTTATATTTGCAGCCAACCCTGACTCTAATTATATCAAATTCAGAGACAATGACACCATTTATTTGGATGTTTCAAGTAGATAAAAGCAAATACAAATGATTTTCCAGGATTATAATTGTTTTCTGTGTTTTGTTTTGTTTTAGTTTTTTTAAATATAAAATCATTATATATCATTATATATATATATATATATATAGATAGATAGATAGATAGATAGATAGATAGATAGATAGATAGATAGATAGGGGTGTGTGTGTGTGTGTGTGTGTGTGTGTGTGTGTTTGTTTTTTTTACATTAGAGGACCAGTATAGATTTTAGTCATTTAGAAATGTGCTAAGCAGGTTACTAATAGGGAAAATAGTGCAGTGTCTTTGTTTTATGTGCATAATTTTTACATATAGACTTTAGTAAAATTTAACGTTCCTTTAAAACTACTTGCTGAATCCTTCTTAGCATATGCACAGTTTAAGTGTGCTGTAATTGGTCAGTGCCTAAAGTCTGAGCAGGCTCTACCCACCAATCAGCATCAGCTTTGCCTAAATTCAAAATATTATAAATTCCATATTGCTGGTTGAGTCTTTTACAGTTCACATTATTTTTATGTCAGCTAAATGTAGCTTAATAGAACTGTGAAATAAAGAACGCTAACAGAGAAATCAATCTTGCCTTGAATCTCACTGTGAATGACAGTGTGAACCACAACATACTTGGTATTGTCCTGGCTCCATAAATGCACAACCAGTGCAGCTCCTATATTTACATGAATAAAAGCAGATTCACATGGAGAGGATGGAGGGTGGGGGGGGGAGACGCTAATAAAAATCACCAGTAACAGGAAATGAGGATTGCCATTTCATCCGAAAAATTATATAATTATATAAGCCAACCCACTGTGGGCTGTGCAGGCAAGATAAGAGCACTAGCTGCTCTCTGTTTAAAGTCTTTACAGTCAAACAGCAGTCAACTCTTCTAGATGTGTGTTTAGTGAGATGGCTTCATTTTCCTGGAGTGCTATAAATGGATATCTAAAGCATGTTTCGGGTTGCCTTTAAATGGAGCTAACTTGTCTAATATAGCTTTGATAGATGGAGCAGTGAAAACAGGGTGACAACTCGAGCTCACTGTGGTTGTTTACATCAACACACTGGATGCACCACAGTCTCGCTGCATGTTTTTTTATGTGTTAATACAAAGACCTCCTCACAGGTTTCACAAGGTTCATGAGCCTGTATATACAAAAGATCGAGCATTTTCTGTGCTCGGAAGATTTTTCTTTTTAATGCAGCTTTACAGCCTTTTCTGCCAGTCTGTGTGTGAATAAGGGTGAGACGGAGGGTTACGTGAAGCTGACAGCAAAGGAGATTGCTGTTAAGAGATCACTGCATTTTTCTTTCTCCTTGACTGTTTTTCCTTGTATTGCCAGTGCTATTGGCCTTTAGTAGGCATATGGGTTTTCAAAAGGCATTTTATTAGTCTGAGTTGTTCTTACTCACAGGGCAAAGGTGGTAAGTCATGTACAGTATTTCTCTTTTATCTCCCACTGAGTTCAGACCTGTGGATGAACTCGGGTCATGCTTTTATATTTCCCCCTTACGCCTCCTTCTCTTGCCTGACAAACCATTTTGCTGTCTGCTGGAAGTTAGTCCAGGAAACTGAAAGTACGTACAATATTGAGACAGTTCTTGCTGGAATACAAGTTGGAACAAAAGTAGCACATAGTTGTTTGGGTTTAAAAAAAGAGAAATTTTCTCTTTAGTGATGTTACCCTGTGTTTCTTCTTATTCAGTAGCCATTGTTATTTTACAAGTACTCACTCACATTATGCATGAAAACACTGCAACCTACTAGTTTATTGGCATGGTGGAAGTATGTTTAGCAATGTGCCTGTTTTGTTTTATGCATGATTCTGCAAATTGAGACACACAGCATGTAGATCCTATTTGGAATATCATACTGGATTCACCTTGAATTTAAAATTTCATTAGGTTTAATGCTGCACATTTTAGTCAGTGGATTTACAATTAAATTAATCATAGAGTATCTTTAACCAGTAATATGAACCTTAAACAAGTCCTTCGAGACAAACGTATGAATCCAGTAATGTGTTCTTTTGATTGAAAAGTGTCCTCTTGAGTCATAGAAAGTAACAGTAGCTCTGATCACTGCTGGCTGTTCCTGAACTGCTACGCTCCTTGCTGTGTTTGTATGCAGGCGGCAACCCTTCAAGGCCCGGAGGTTTCCCTGGTGCTAACAGTCCAGGGCCTGTGGCTGACCTGTATGGACCTAGCAGCCAGGACTCAGCTGTGGGCAACTACATCAGTGCTGCTAGCCCTCAGCCTGGCTCTGGGTTTGGCCCCAGCATTACAGTGAGTACTTAAATTCAGACCCTCTGTCTTAAGCTACTGCACCTTGAACCTTAAACTGTCTGTGATTTATAAGGCAACACAAGGTTTTCTACTCTATACTTTAATACAGACTTTACTAAAATAAGTTAATTTCCTATTTAGGAAACAGTTAAGTAGACAAGTTAATAAAAACCATCAAATAATCTGATAAAATGATAATAATAGATTAATTATAAATAATGATAACAATAAAGGAGATTAATAAGGTATGGTCAGATTCTAAAATCAAATCAGACCAAATCTGATTGTATGCTGAGAGGTTTCAGATGAGGTCCCATAAACATGTTGTACAACCATGTTTCCAAAAATAAGTTAAGCTGCTTTCTAAGATGCAATTATTAAGTCAATTATAAGTCATTTAAACACCATCATTAACTGTAAATAACATAACTTAGCAACCTGATGTTTTTGAAAATAATACTAATTCGGTTAAAAACAAAGTTGGGACAATGGCTTCAAAATACTGAATAATGTTGCAATGAAAAGACACATGTTGGACATATTACATCTGTTCAGATTATATACTTTGAGATTTGTTTAAACTCAAACATTTTTATATCTATAGAGGAGAGGATGGTATGAGCGGTGCAATTGTGCACTTGGCATGTGCAGTTTGCATATTATGGGTCACCTCTTAGGCCACATTAAATAAGGAAATACATGAGGGAATTACTTAAAGGAAATATTTTTAGAAAGGGGCTAGAAAGAGCCACCCTCCCAGGAAAAGCTGGATCTTATTTAACCTATGTTTGAAGACACTGATGAGCTGCCTCCAAATGCCATGAAAACAAAGCACTTTGAGACCTGCAACACAAAGCATGTAAACACAGCACATGAGCCCACAGAGAAAGCCTGGTGCTGTAACACTGTGGAGGCACCACTAATGGTGAATGATATATACAGGTTTTAGAGTGGCATCTGCTGCCATCCAGACATCCTCTTCAGAGAGGGCCTTGCTCATTCTAGCAATCTATCAATTGCTATTTGCAAAGTATCACAATCTGTGTCATTTGGTGTTCACTCAGTTTACTCGGTGTCCCAATATCTTTGGAAGCAGGGTTGCTAACTTCTAGTTAATGACATCTTAGCTCTGAAAATTATCAGTCAAATGCAAATGTTTATTCCCCTTAGCTGTTTTACAAATGACCTCCTCTCAGACTCTGTGTCACCTCCACAGAGCAAATTTCCTTTCATTTTGGAAACCGATGTGTCCCAGAGCTTGAGTTCTCTACAGCAGGAGGACAACACCTGCAAACAGGTTTAGTCTCTTCCTGTTTCCTGGTGCAGGTGTAGTTGCTCAGTCATTCTCTGTTGCTTTCTAGGTTCTTTTTTTTTTTTTGTTTGTTTGTTCTTTCTTTTTTTTTTTGCTTTTTTGTTGATCAGTTAGATGCTAGTTTTTCGTGTCAGCTCTTAGGTGTAAGACTAGAATGATGAAAAGAGGTGACAACAACGAAGACAGTCTTGAGTTTTCTGTGTATGAACTTGGATGTCTGTCTGGACCAGCTATCACATAGGACGCAACCTGTTGATTATCCCACTCGTACTGTATCCACAAAGAATACTTAGAGAAAGCCTGTGTTACTGACTAATATATTTGTACTGAAGTATACTATAATGTTATTAGAGATTATAGACCCAAGTCCCGAAGAGATCCTCCTCAGCCAGGAAGGGAATTAATTCACAAAACTGAAATGGAAAGTTCAGCTAGAGAGATAATGATTCTCCAAAAATTGACATGTTTAGAATCTCTCTTTCTTTTTTTTATGTTAACCAACCAAGTAAGGAGGACCTTTTTCAATCCCATCTCAGAGTTAAAAAAAAAAAAAAAAGTACACAACCCTTTTCAGAAAAATTGGGAAATTTTGATTTTGTGTTTTAACTGACCAGCTTTAAGAGAAAAACATACACAAATCTAGAATTTGAAGAGTTGGGACAGATGAAAGTTTACCATTGTGCCACATCTGCCTTCCTTTTAAATGTTTTTCATTATTTGGGACCGAAGGAAACTGTAAAAGCATTATGTTCATTAGTCACCAACAATCATCTAATTCTTGCTCTATGGTGCACCATACATTGTCAACAGGAAGCAGATATAAACTGCAGACACGCCAGTCAAACACACACTGGCTGTTGTGAGGCATCCAAAACAAGGTCTGACATTGTCCTGCTAAAATAACCACAGACCTTACTGGAATAGTAATCACCTTGATGATAGCATCTCTGTCCAAAATTCCAATACAAACCAGGTTCATGTATGGTTTCAACCAACTTATAAATTCACTGCAAGCCAAGATGCAACAGGCATCCAATGGACTGAGCTGTGATATTGATAGATGTTTGCAGACTGTATTGTGATGATATTGCTGAATCATAATAGGCCAAAACTGTGAGGAGCAACACAGATTGTAAACATCAATTTAATATAAAGGGATTTTATGAGCTGACAGACTGAAAAAAGACAACAATGTTTATTTGAGATATGATTTAATATGTTTCCAGGTTCCACTTTCTCTCCATGCTGAATCTTTTTTTGCACTATCATGGTCCGAGCTGGAGCTTATACATCTTGAACATAAGTCAAGACTTCTACTGTTCCTTTATGTATTTAATTCCACAAGTTACATATGTTGAGCTTGCTTTGTACACAACAGTACCAGCATTTTATTGATCAACATGTTGTTCAATACTGCGTTCCTACCACTTTGTTACAAGACATGGGTAAAAGCATTAAGTTTAATTTATGTACAAAGTTGTTTTAAACATTGTCAAATGTTATTGCCTACATACTCCCATGCATGCTTTGCGTTGGCCTTGTTGATAGGCAGTACATCCACTAGAGGGCAGTACAGAATTATGTATGTTTATTTTTAAGTTCTGATGTCATGCATATATTATAGCAAACATGGCAATGTTGGAAGAGATCAAAATAATATACATTCTCATTAAGAAAACAGGCAGTAGAAAGAAATAGTCTGTGCAACTTTTAAATACATCACGGCTTCTTCCTCTATTTTTTTACTTTTTTTATTTTTTTTTATTATTTTTTTTTTGCTGGTTCCATGTGAGCTATACTGTGCTATATAGTGTTGAGTGAAAATGGCTCTCAGTACAAACTCCTGAGCCTGAATGGCATGACATCTTCTTATCTAGTGTCTCTTGAGGCTTCAAAGGTTTACCAAATCCAGCAACGGTTTCCAGTCTTGGCCTTAGTGCCTTTCCCAAGACCACCTGAATTTTTTGAAAGTATTATGTTTTGTAGATGTTGAAAATACAACGTTTTTTACAATCTTGCATTGAGAAATGTTTTTTTCTTAGGAACTAAGATTGGCACAAAGTGGTGAGCTACAACCCATCCTTACTTGGAAAGAACAAGACTTTGCTGGATGCTACTTTTATACCCAATCCTGACACCCTCACCTGTCACCAAGTAATCTGCTGATTTTAAAATCTTTTAGATAAATATTGCTTGTACATTCTTGAAACTTATTTTGTTTTTCTTTGCCTCTTTCCTGCCTTTGTTTGAGTGTTACTTGCATCAAATTTCAAATTTGTCCATACAGTGTAATTTTGAAAAACAGTGAAATTGGTCAGTGAAAACACTGAACATTTTTTAGGAATTGTGTGAAAATAAATGCTCAAATGGATTAACAAAATACAGGTTTCAGTTTTTATTGCATTTTAGAAAATATCCCAACTTTTCTGGAAATGGGGTTGGTAGATGAACAAGCATAATTTTTAGTTGTGACCCATTCTGACTTAAATTTTTTAAATGCAAATACTGACATCTTAATGCCAGCATCTTAAAACAGATTAAATGTATCTTTCTTTGCAGTCTGGCCACAGAATATGTGTCATTTTTAGGAAAAGAATCTTCAGGCACCTTATTTCCCTTCAAACCACAGTAAATCATGAATCAAATATTCAACCAAATTAAAATTGCACCCCAAAAGGTGTAAGGCTCAGTTCTTAGAGTCAGGCTGGAGCATGTTTGTGCTGATTTACATGACTGAACTTAGAGGCACATTATAAACTGTAAAAAAATAACATCAATTTTTTGAAAATGGCTAATTAATGCACAGCTTTACTGAGATGGAATAACAGCAAGCCCATTAGTAGCAGACGTAAGCGCTGCAAGACTAAAGGGTGAACACTCTCTATCAGGCACACAATCATTATATTCTACATCATAATCTATAATTTCCTGCAAAGTAACCCAGTAATTTCTGCTTGGAACTTGTGTGAAATTATTATGCAGTTTTTTTATGTTAATTGCAGGAATGTTTGTTATATTTTTATGGCTTTTTTATGTATATTGTGACAAAGACTGAGTTTTAAAATCGCAAATCTGACTCAATGTATGTATATGTGTTGTTTTAGAAATAGTGCATTGTCACTGGAAGAACATGCTCGTGAAGAAAACCAGCTAATTTTCATTTTTCTAAACTGTATAATTGATTTATAATAGCTTCACAAAAATGCATTTTTTAGTCTTTTGTGCTTCCAAAGCAAAGCCTCTTATTAATTGTTTTAGGTCCACTGGCTATCTGCCATAATCTGTTGGTCTCAGAAGAGGAAGCAAAATATTTGTTATGAAAAACCAGGCTGGCTTGTTTTCAAGGCAGATTTACCACCAGATAGTTTACAGATGGAAATGAAGGCATTTATTTCTACTATTTTCTATTTGCTGCAACAGTTTGTAACCGTAGTTAATGACCAAGGTAGAGAAATGTAAAAAATAATAAAATAAAATAGAAAGTTTGGGCTTTTCATCATCATATTATATTAAAGCAGTCAACTAAATCTCATTGATGCAACAGATTTGTCAGAAATATTCAGAAGTTTTACTCCCTTAGTTCAGGTCAGGGCTGTGATTCCCATATCCACATATTAAATCACTACTTCACAATTACTCAGTGACTCAAAAAGAGAGCAGTAAAGCAGAGAGGTGATGCAGCAGCCCTCTGACTTCCTGCTCTCAGCTAGATGATCTCTCTATTCACAACTTTTAAATAGGAAATGATTTAGAACTGAAATGGGCTTTATAATTCACTTCTTTCCTGAGGATGCTGTTGAACTGAATGTGTATATAATCAGCATATCTCACAAGCTCATGGATGACTTCAGATTCACTGATTTGCCACTCTGTCTCACGCTTCACTGATTTTATTAATCCCTTTAGCCAGTATGAAAACAGTCACTGTGAAGAAGCAGTAATGAACCTAACCATTTTCTTCTTCTTTTTATGCAAGACAATTAGAGCACAATTAGTTGATCGAGGTGATAAAGACAAATAATCGCGGATGAAAGTGCTTCTCTTTTCAGTGTTGTGTTTGAATCCATGGGTTTGTGCAGACCTGTCAGCAGAGACACTCACAGAGTCCTGATAACTGAGCTGCATTATGAAAAGCCTCCAGTGCTTAAAAACACGCTGATCTTACTGAGGGCTGTTTATGGTGCCTCTCTCTGCATGCTCTCAGATTAAATCAGTTGTGTATGTTAGCATGAATGGGGATTGTGTGTTTGTTACTATTCTCTCTCTCAGATGTTTTTATTTAGACATCCTCATAACCTGAACATGTAAATATTACAGAAAGAAGTCACTGTATCTTGAATTATTGAACACAGATTGACTCATTTAGCATATTTAAATCTTATTTTAACATTTTTTATGTTAGATTTTTCCTCCTGTTGTCTATTTTTTCATTACAAGAATATGAAACAAACCGGTGCTCTGCTACTCAACATGATCCAACTGAATCAAACCGTTCACATTCATGCTAGCTGGAAAAAGTTGATGTGATACTCACTTTTCTCTCTTTGAAATGCATACTGACAAAAGCACTAACTGTACACTTTTAGGGCCCGTTGATTGCGACAGCTTTTACAAATGGATACCATTGAACAGGTGGCCGGTTGCCATCTCATCAGAGGTATTGCATTTTATTTACTGTGCATTTCTCTAACTTTTGTTCATCATATTACCAAATGTTTATTAACCCCTCTGAAAATGGCGGAGCTGGTAGTAGAGTTGTGTGTGATGGAGGCTTTCTCTGTTCTGCCTCCAATGGTGAGGTTTTTAATTTATAATTAAAAAAAAAAAAATTAAGGCAACATGATAGAAAGTCATCACTTATTACAAGAAATGTAATTATAGTTTTTTTTGTGTGACTAACTGAAGGAAAAGTTCATGCTGAAGTTATACACACTTACACTACCAGCTCTTTATTTTTTATTTTTTCCCCTTATTGACACTTGAGATCTCTCCATCCTGAAGTATTCTCATGCTTTATTAGGGCGAATCATTTATGTCATACTTGTCAACCATACTGTGCTATATGTCATACACTAGTCTGCAATGTTTTGGACCTACAAACTCCAAGAAGCAGAAGTGACATCACATTTATGTGACTAAAAAAAAAAATCTAAAAACCAAAAAAAACTTTCACTAACAAGTGGCCTAAAAGGAGGAGCTGAAAATTTTAGTTTGTTATCTTACATCCATACCACTAACATGTTGCTCAACAGAATTATAACATACATGTATAAAACCTGGGGAAGCAGAGATTTTTGTCTGCCTCCAGCTGTTTTTGCAGAGTTGATGTGTGTGGAGCTCCTTTGTGCACATGTTTTTAAATGACTGTAAAAAGCTATCAGGATGTATGACCATTATTGCTAATTTAATAAGTGGTGCAATTATGTTAGACATAAGACTGTCAGAAATCCTGCACCAAGCTGGTGCACGGGACAATTTCCACTGTGATTAGGCATAGTTTTGTTGCACCAACAGTAAGTTTAGACCTGCTTTAGTTTTTGATGATTGATTTTACTTATATTGCACGCTTATAGACTTTAGCAAGCATTCAAAATATTCATATTGGAAAGTCACAGACTTTCATTAATGAATGTCAAAACATGTAGTTTTTCACATATTTGGTTTCTAATGCCGCTGTTTTCTGTTTCTTTTCTGTCCTTTGTCATCCAGCAGAGTATATCTGGTGGCCCAGGACAGACAGGACGAAGTTTCTAATTGGCTTTGTGTGCAGGTGATGCTAATCCAACTTCAAGCACTACAGCGTCACCCTGGCAAAATGGACGAAAGTCGGAACCATATGAAGAAGAAAAGAAAACGTTAGTCATCTCAGAAAAAAATAACTGCTGTACTATAATCCAAACCTTCTATAACTTTACAACCTGGTTTGGTCTGATGTTTCACGTCCAGCTCATTCACCGATTTCCTTCCTCTGTTAGCTTTTCTTTTGACTTTCAGTGTCATTTTTAGTTTAACTTTGATTTTTGTCTCGATTAATTTTATTTTCTAGTAGTGTTGTGTAAATGGATTTTTCTTTTTTTCATTTTTCTTATTTTTGTTTTTTCTCTCTGTCTTATTTTTCTTGTTTTTTCTGTTTGTTTTTTTTTGTTTGTT
Organism: Melanotaenia boesemani; assembly: GCF_017639745.1. Classification (NCBI taxonomy): domain Eukaryota; kingdom Metazoa; phylum Chordata; class Actinopteri; order Atheriniformes; family Melanotaeniidae; genus Melanotaenia; species Melanotaenia boesemani. The sequence continues at coordinate 6,279,959 of NC_055696.1, forward strand.
TGTTTTTTTAAGTACGTGGGTGGGGGGGTCACAGCCAAGAATATCTGCAAGTCATGTCTTCATCTTCGTATTGGTTAGTGTAAAGGAGAAAAAAGACTGGGATGATTCCATTCAGTCCTCCTGCAAAAAAAGAAGCTCTTGGAGAAAAAAAAAAAAAACATTTAAAAGAAGGTATCTAAGTAATAAATTTTAGTAGCCGTTTTATTTCTTGTGATGTCTCATTGTAAACCATAATTACCTATTTTTGGGCAATACAAAGAGGACTCCAATATTTTTATGGTCCTTTTTTATAAGTGTTGTTTTTGTTGTTTAGAAATATATATATATGCTATAACAAATTTCATATAACTACATTGTGAACTCAAACTTGAGAAAAAGAAATGTAGCTGTACATATTATTCCAATCACTGCATATAACCGACTCAGTGAGAGAATAGCATATTTTTGTGATGGTGTGTCAAAAGAACATGTTATAGCGTGTGAATAGAAGAAAAAGCTGTAAACAGTTATTATTCTTTTTTTTTCTCTTCTTCTTTTTCTTTTTTTTCTGCTGGACGACGATGTAACAAGCCCACACACAAACAGAAACACACTCGCTCTGTAAATACTGAAGCTGAATAATTTTACAAGTGTCATACCAGCAAATTTACAACCGGTGAGTTAAGTCAACACAGTTTTGAGAAATAGTAATTATAATGATGATTTAAAAAAAAGAAAAAAAAAACTGATTGGTATCTTTTGTCTAACTGTTATGATATCAGTATCATTTCAAAGAGAAAGAAAAAAAAAGATGATTTAATCCAAAGCACACTGTACGTAGACGTGAAGATAAGAACTTGAACCAGGCATTTTCCAGTGCTCTGTGCATCCTGACACTTTTATACTCTTGAGAGGAACTTGTTAGCTGTGTGTTGTTTGTTTCATCCTGCTTGTTCCTGATTCACTTCATGGAACACGATAACCTGGGCTCTGTGCTAGAGCCTTTATACTGCTTGTTCTATGAATCAGTTCTTTTTGAATGAAATTAGGAAAGTAAACATTTTGATACCATACCTCAGCCTTTATGAGTTCTATCGTGGAGTCATTGGCAGGTTTAATTTATTCTAGTGGCAAAAATAAATGAAAACACTGAAAGGTAATTAAGTGAGTAATCATTGCACTGTGAGTTTGTAAAGTACAGGCCATTCTCCTGTTTGCACATGTGTATGTTGGCTTTTTAAAGAAAAAAAAAAAAGGCTCTGTGCTTTGGGAGAGCATGAAGGATTTTGGGGTTAATGTATTTTCAACTAGACAAACATCTCAGTTTTCTGAGGTGAGTTACCAGCTTGGGAAATAGTAACTGATATGTTGCAGTGTACACTTGGATTTCTTTATATATTAGACCCATGTCTCATCTGAGGATATTTATACAGGGTCAAAAGATGACACTGAATTATTCACTATCTGTTCCTGCACCTGTTTTTACACGGTATGTGTGGTTAAAGGTTTTACTCCAGACAGTGATTTATTAATAATAACAATGACGATAATAATAATAATATGCTCCAGAGTGTAGTCTGGCTTTTAACTTCATTGATGCCGTTGCAGATGTATGTGTTGTTTTTTATTTTTATTTTACGCACTTGTTGTCTCATTTCTTTTTTTCTTCCCCCAAACAACCAGGTAAAGAAATATGCTGGATACTTCAAAAGTAAATGGAGGTGTGATCAAGTAATAATTTAAATATATAAAAAATAAAAAAAAACTATGTAATGTTCAAATGTAAAAGAAAATAAGAAATACAAAACTATAAAAAAAAAGAAAGATGCTTCTTTGCTGATTTCAAGTTTAATCAGAGTTTTATTGAGACTTTGTGGTTTATATATTAATAATTGTAATATACTATTAAAATGTACTGTGCATCCATTACGTTCTCTCTTTCCATCCCCCATCCGCAGAGATCCCGCTCTCTTTTGTTGATCATCCATGTATTTCATTAGTGTGTAAAGAAATCACAGTTAACTTGTAAACAGAGTGCTGTCTTTGATACCAGTGTAGTGCTCTTTGTTGTTCTCCCTTGCTCTACCTCTCCTTTCTCTCATATTTATCCCTCCCCTTCTTGCGCTCGTTTTCTATCTCCTGTAATTACAAAGTAGATGTTATATAGGACTCATTAATATAATACTTGTAGTGAATAGTGGATTTAGGACCAGTCAAGATAGATCTTTCTCTCAATGATCATGTTCTGATATTTGCAGACAATTATTTTGTTTGAGGTTCATTGTAATTTATTCCCTGTATGTTTTTTTTTTCTTTCTTTCTTTCTTTATTTGGTTTTGCCACTCTAACATGGTTTCAGCTAACCAAAGCTCTCATGAATGAACAATGGAGAAATAGTTGCTGTAAGATGGAATTGTACACAAGGCATTATTTGGATCCCCACCCTTGAATGTTTTTAAAGGGGTGTGCCATACTACCTTAAATGCTAACGCTAGATATGCAAAACTTTTGTTTTGGATTTTTTTTTTAAAGAGGGACACAAGCTAAAATAATGGAAACAGATTTTATGTTAAAAAAAATTAAATAAACAAATTCTAAATATTTTTTAAACATACCAGTGATTACCACAATATTAATGAAATCAAAAGTCACACAGCTTTCTTCAGCGCTTCCTCCTATTAATGTTTGTTTGGGAAATATTCCAGCCTGCAGCATGGTTATCATCAGATATACCTTCTGATCTCTTGATGTTAAAAAACATAATATAATTCCAATAATTTTAGATTCTGGAAGATGAGTTCTGGTTTGATCTGTTGTCAATGTTGCTTACATTACAGAGGTGTTATTGCATAAACATACAGAAATTTAATTCAGTAAATATTGGCATGTATAATGACTGGTTAATACAGTAGATGGTTAAATGATTATTTTGAATCAGACTAGCACCCTGAATCAGCAGTTCATCCCTGGGATTAAAAAATATTACGAAACCTGAAAGTCAAAACCACAAAATACGTCACAATTTAACTGTTAGATTTAAACAGACAGCAAACGCAACCCAATTATAAAGCTGCTTTGATTTCATATTGAGCATAATCAACATTTTATAGCATTTATTCAGTTTACTCCACCTCACTGGTTCTAGAAATAAAGTGCTGTTCCATTACTGTTTAATAAAAGAACATTAATCTACTCATTCTTCTTGACCATTACAATCTCATAATACATAGAAAAAAATTAGGGTGTACAAAAGTACACAAAGCCTTTGTCAGGGACGATAAAAGGCAAATTATTGTCAAATTAATTTAGCAAGCACACAGAGTTTTGCATTTAATAACAGACAAAGATCAATTTATTCAAGCATTCAGTGTCGACATGTTAAAGTTGGAGAATAATCAACCTTTAAAGGGGATTAATGACATTCAAGAGAAATACAATATTTATAGAAACAAATGTATTTACACATGCTTGTGTATGACAGATTTCTCATTAATAAAACATTTATGAACATCGGAGAAGTCAATCATTCAAATATACTAATCTATGTCAACTTTTATTCTGACAAGTTTAAATAAAGTGTCCCATTTGTTTATTTGCAGCACTACATATTTAACTGTTTTTTTTATGAATAAGAAGCTCAAACATTACAAAAATGACCCTAAAAGCTGCTCAGAAGCCCCAGTCATTTAGTTTTGTTGCCATTACTTAAAATATCTATCATCTTTTCCCACTTTGTGGTTGTTAGTGGATTATATTTAGCATGTTTTCCTTTAAAGAAGGAAAATAAAAAAGCTTGAAATGACTAATTATCCCTCATGCAATAAACAAAATTGACTCCTCTATTGTTTTGTGATACTGTAGCTTGGACTTTAAGGTAGCATGGCTCTGTTGCTGTAATTTCATTTTGTCTCAAACTGACAGCAGTTTACAGCTGATGAATGTTACACATCTTAGTAGACTAGCTTATCCATTTGGGGAAGAGGGGAGGGGTCTTGGTTTAGAAAAAAAAAATAATAATCAACAAAGAAAAAAAGTCAACCTGGAAGTTGTTGACATTTGTAGTGTACTACCGTATCCATTTAAACTTGAATCTCGAGGCAAGTGCTAGGCAATGGCCAAACGATATATCCCATTTGTTCTGGGAAAATCCCACCCTGAAACCACACACTTCTGGTATTTCTGTCATCTTGGACTTGAGTGTGTTTTCTCAATATGAACCATCTCCCAAAAACAGGGAGATCAGACAAAGACTTTTTTAGGCTCTACTCTAGTTCCACTAATTTAGACTGACTTTGAAGGCTCATTGAATGTTTTTGAGCATTTCCATCCAAAAGAGGCTTATTCATAGTGGTGCTAATGGTTTTAAATCAGACAATGTGCCCTTATCTCTGAGAGATAGTGGATACAGTCACAGTGACCGCAAAGTTAGTCTCCCAGGCCACAAAGTGACTCATTAACATTACTATTTATAGTTTTGGCTCTCTTGTTACAGGATGAATGATCAGTTCTGTTCACATATCTGGTTACATAATAAAGATCAGTTCATGTTAACAAATGTAGGCTGAACTCCTGAAGGTGACAGAAATAGCAGGAGTTCACCTGTGGGGTCATGTTTTAGGGGGAATTTCCTCTTCAGTCCAAACCATTTCCATCCCACTCATACTCATTACTAAATATATATACATGTACAATTGCAATATATATGTATATGTGTGTATATGAATATATATTTGCAATTTTCACACATTTGACCTTGTCTGAATAATATTAGACTGGAGACCTCAGCTGTATACAGAATTTTCCTCACAAAACGACACCAGGTTCATGTAGTCCGATCGTCATCATTAGCTTACAACGTGAAAGTTCACCCCTGGCGTGTTGTCGAGTTTGGAGCAGACCACATGGCCAAGAGGGGAGCCTGGAAGCTCTTCAGACTGCATGGACGGCAGTGTGAGGCTCTGCTGTGCTTCCATGTTTCTGCAGGCTGAGCACAGAGCACTCTTCACTGCTGTCTGCCCATTCCTAACACTTGCCCCTGTTTTTTTATGTTAACCGACTTTTTATGGCGAGAGACAGACAGACTTGACTGACATCTGAAAGCATCTTTCAGGTTATCATATGGCTTGCTTAAGCCCTATTGTAAAATATACTAAAATAATAATGGTAATAATAATGGATGGGGGTCTCTCACATATCAAATGTGGAAAGTCTAATTTTATATTTGTATTTTCAAATAATAATATTGACAAAAAAAATGTCTGTGAAAGGTTTCCATCCTCTACTGTGGTCCAGAAATTGATGTGTCTGTCTGGAAAATAAATAAAATAAACTGAATTGTTATATTACTTGTTTCCAATGTTGTGTTGTATCTCTACTTTCCAAATACAAAACCACATTTGTAATGTCCCAAACACTCCCGTGACTAGACACTTGGCCATTACGTGCATATTATGTTTAGTCCTAACAAAGTCTTTCATTCCACGTCTCAAGTCGACCACACACACTCAGCATGTTGGCGCCCGGGATCGTTTGAGGTCACTCTTAAGTCAGCAGGATTAATAGAGTTGGAGTACTAAGGTGCATTAAGGGGGGGAAATGACCAAGCAAGTACTGTCGTGTAATTCTGCTGCCCCTCAGTGGTCTCTTCCAGCAACAGAGAAGATACAGTGCTGTCTGGGAAGGGGGGGGGGAAGAATCCAGCGCTGGTTTCTATTTTATCAGCTGTATCACGGGAGGCTCGGCGTGGAGACTGCTGAGGATGAGCTGCAGTAGACGAGCTAACGTTGCTGCATGACAGGCATTTTAGAGCATTACAAGAGTAGAGAGACACAGATATTAAGATTTACTTTTGAGGTGTTAGTCACAGTGTGCGTAGTTCTGCTTCTTGCTGTAGATGGCGAATTCAACTTTGGATGCCAGAAATAAAAATCTGATTTTGACTCATTTTTAAAGGTGAAATGAGAGAATCGAATATGCTGAAACAGTTTCTAATATCCTAGTTTTGTTTTTGTTTTTATTTTCACCTTTGTTCCAAAGATAATATAACAGATATGATAGCAGGTTCTTGATGAGATTATTTAATTTCTCACTTTAGTGACTCTAATACTTTATGTGTTTTACATTTTTCAACCACAGGCATAACTGAGTTTAATAATACTTATGTGATTTAAAATACCCTTTTGTTTATGGTCACTGTTATAGGCTGTGAATGTTTAACATGATGCTACTGAAATTCAGGGATTGGGATTTTTAATGTGGATGCTTGTCAAGTGAGACCAATAGCCTGACAGCTTCATCACTCATTTGGACAAGGTGATCCATTTATTCTGATTGAAATCAATACTTTTCTCAGCTCTGTTTTGTTCAGTTTACTTGGGATTTTATCGTGGTCTTTTTTTTTTATTTTGTGTAATGATTCTGCACATCTATTTTTCCAAAAGCTTGAAAGAAGGTGTTATATCACATGGAATGTCATGGAAAATTAGTTAATAACACTAACACAGTCTGGTGTGTTTTGATGCTGTTTGGTAAAGAAACATGTGAACTCATTCAAAATGCAATAAATCAGTGAAATCAGATAATATTAAAAATAAATTTAAAATAAATTTGAAAAAAAGACAAACCTACAGCAGATTTAAACAGTTTGTCCAAACTGGGACCACTATAATAATCAATCGATCAAACAGCTGATGATCACGGCGGCTGTGTTTTTAACTTTTAAGCCTAACTGCTTGACCTTTCCAGTCTACCTGCTTTTAATTAAGTGCTAATTAAAAGCGCCATTATGATCAAAGAGCCTGACACTCTAAGGCTCTTAAACGCAAGGATTTGGGTCTTTGGTGGACAATCAGCATCTATTATAGAAGCCAAATGTCAGCTCACAGCAAAGGATGCTGCATTTGTCTGTAAAATTAAAGTTTGCTTCAAAGTTTAAATATTATTTAAACAGAAGCTCTTCAGCAGTATGAAAATACATCATCTATTCCCTTAAAAAAAGGGGTTTCAGTAATTTTTTAAAATTAGAAACCATTAAACTCATCTCTTTTTCTTGTATTTCCTGATATTTAACCCAAATCACTAAACAAAATAAACAAACAGAACCATTCATGCACATAAACTTTACCAAATATGTGTGCAGGCTCATTTGATAGCCTCACCTTGTACCAGCAGCTCTGTGTAAATTTCCCATGGGCCAGTGCTAACACGCTGGATGTGACAGCCCCACGGCAAGCACAAACAAGCCACAGTCTGCAGAAATGCCACAGCGAGGACACCGCATGGCAACAACAACAACAACGCTCCAGCCACTATGGAGGTGTAATGAAGAAGCGGCAGTTCAAGAGGCGGTCTGCTGCCACCTTCATGTACGTCAGAGAAGAGAAGACAAAGCTGAAGGATGCCCGCACATGCATATTCATGTGGTGCTGCAGGAGATCTGCAACCCCCACCCTCAGCCTGCGAGGACACCTCAGGGCTTCTCAGCATTTATTAACGGTAATTAAGAGCTAGTCTGAAATGCTAGCATGTTTAATTGCCAATTACAGGTAGGTTAGGTATAGATGAAAATGACAGCTATTTATGTAATACATCAGCCTAAATAATCAAGCTGTGTTTATACCTTAAAAATGGGAATGGAATGAAAGGCTGGGAAGCAGCCAGGATCCTCACACAATCCTGGCATTGTAGGAATTCAAGAGCAATAATGAGCAATGTTCAGTGGATATGCACTTAATTTTTTGTGCATCACTAAATTATCTCCTTGCACAGCCATGTAATGGTTGCTCCTCTTTTGAGGCGTAAAATTTTTTTGACAGTGCTGTGTAATAGAGTCAATAGTTGATGAGAAGACTGCTGTGGATGGGGAGATGAGGCACTCAGGTGGCTGTTTCCTCCCAGACTCCAGGCCTAATGTAGCCTTTGGCATGGAAATTGACGTGACATTGATGGGCACTCTGCTGCCAGCAGAGAGCCGTGCGCCTGCACAGCCTTCCAATTCACTAATAATTGCTGATTAAAAACTAGTTAAGAGTCCATGAAAACTCAAATGTGCATTAACCAAATGACCTTCTGGGAATGGCAAATAGTCTGCAGCCAGATTCATATGAGAAACTGCTTCCTGGTTTGTTTAAGAAACAAACAAGAGCTGTGGCGTTTCTGTCAAATTAATTTTATTGTGTCCTTAATGGTTTTTGAGCTTATCTAACCTTCTAATACATATGAATGAGTAGTCTTTCTATCTGAAACTAAGAACTAAGAGATAATCCTCAACAATTCTGTAATGACTTTTCAATGAAAGTTCAGTCATTTTCATCAGTACCATATCTTTAATAGCACAGTCTTAGAAGTTGTAGTAACATGGCATTAAGCTTAAATGTTTACAGATTAAATCCTGCTGATAATTTTGCGTTGAATTAATTAGCTGCAGATAACATTAATTAAACCAATATCATCATATTTGTTCAACCACTTAATGAAACATAATTTGTACTGTATTTTTCTCTCAAAACTCAGAGGTAATGTTACTTTAATGTGTTTCATTATTCTCTTTAAATAAATGGAGTTAATCATGATTTAATGTGAGGTTAAGAATTAGCAAATAGCCATTCTTCATGGATTTGACAGCATCTGCATCACCTCATTAACACATTTGCATTGTTTTTTTGTTTTTCTTTAATTTGTCAGAGACAAGTTTAATGTATTGCTTTTACAGAACAGATCTTTCAGTCTATTTTCAGAGGTATAATAACCTCAGTAATTTGCAGCATGGAAAGCAAAAGAAGCCATGAGCTAACTGATTCAGAAAATTCCCATATTGTGTTCCTTTTTTTTTCTCTTGTGTTATCCTCCAAATGAGGCATTACATGCTCACAAAAAGCCATCAGTTTTGGCCCAGATCACAGAGGATGCAGCTGTCTGTTCATTGTTCATCATTACTGTCGTCATGGATCTGATGATGCTCCAGAATCAATAGTTGCCTCAGAGAAAACTAGTGTGCAACAGACTGTAGAAGCAGGTTAGAGTAACAATTATCACTGAAGGACAGAGCAGAAATACAAAGTAAATGGCAAGGGAGAGGGAAAATATATTGCTGTTGATGGGATCATTACCAGCGGATTAACGTTTACTTGGCTTTTACTTGAAAAATAATAGAAAACATACCTCTGGCCGGTGAGATTTGAAGACATTTACTGCTTTTTCTGTTTGGTGGCATCCCAAAACCATTTACAGCAATCAAATTAATGAAAGAGCAATTTGTAGGTGGGAAATATGAGGTCAAGAAGCTGACATATGTTGTATGACAGCAGCTAGAGAGCCTATTTTCCAACACATCCCCACTAAACATATTACATGAGCATACAATGTACAATATCTTCACCCTGAACACAAAGACGTGTAGTTATTGATGCAATTTTTGTGTTTGTTTGAGAATGATGGCTTTGTGCTGATTAGGAGCTGTGCGATGGATTCTAGTTGAGACTTGCTCTGAAGCATGCTCGCTGTGCATACTCAGGAAGAAATTGAGACGATAAGTTTCAAAGCCATTATGCTGTATTTGAAAGTTTTAAAAACCCAGTGGAAGAAATGGCCTCAAAATGGCAGTCTTTGGCATTTCTGGCATGCAGAGCAATCAGCCATATCACAGTTTTGTGTATTCCAGCTGTGACATGGTATCATCTAAAAATAGCTATATAAAGTCTTGCTGCTCAGACAAGAAGAAATCCTGCAACCTTTTCATTACCAAAAAAATAAAACCTCAAGAAATCATTTTTGCTCCTTCTAAAGTCATTGCAAACACTAATGAGTGCTGGAATCCACTGTGCACAGTTGAGAGCAAAAGCACTTTGATTGGTTGACACTGCCATGCACAGATTTGTAATTAGTTAAAGGTGATTTGTGTAAAATCTTAAGAAATTTGTCTCAGCATCTACCTGTAAGAAATCACCGGCAGGGTCAAACTCCAAGGCCCAATGTTTTTACATCCCATTAGGAAATCTTGTCACCTGCACCACAATGCAATGATACATCACGTGCATGATGCAAACCTTTGAATAAAGTAAAAGATAATAGGATTTGTCCTCAGACTGTATTTTAGAGCAGAAATGCAAGTAGACTAGTGCAAAGAAACAATTGGATTTGCTTACAGCTTAATAGCTTTGTGAAGTAATGTTGATACATTACAGTAAATACAAGTCATAGCAGCAATCTTTTCTTTTTTTATGTGTTCTTCGCCTGTTTGTGTGTCTGCCTATGTGTTTAGACAACACATACTCTTATCAATCTCTGCACAATAACAGAAAACAATTTGCTAATGTTTTGAAAATAGCTTCCCCATCCCCTGCTCTAGCACTGAGAGATGTATGCACAATTTCATAAACACAATCAGCGTGCTGAATGGTGGCACTGATATTCTGAGGAAAAAAAAATCTCATTATTGTTCCTGAGCTATGGAAAAGCAGTCAATGGCCCGTATCACAGAAAATGCCCCCCTCCTCCCCAGCAGCAGCCCACAAGCGCACAAAGCTTAATTCCACCTAACAGCAACACAATATGTAGCAGCTTGTTGACACAGTATTAGAGATGACCAAAAAGAAAGGCATCAGCCGGACGGCTATACTGGCCGCAGTCTTCAGGCGAAGCTGGTGCCCTGCTGCTCAGATCGTGTGGATCCACCACTGGGTACGTTGCTTTGTTTTATTTATTCTGAACTGCAGTATCATCACAACAGATGGACTAAGTTGTGTGTAATTTCAGTTATCTGAATCTGGATCTCCTCAGCATAGAGCCAAAGAGACACCTGTGTCACACTGCCTGCTTTCGTACATGACTTTCCAGTCTTCGAACCTTACCAAATTATCCTCTCACTCATGTGTAAGACTCACAGAAGAGGAGGAAAACAGGAAATGATGAGCCTGGTGGGAATGTATGCACTGATACTAAGTTAACTACAACTACAGCTGGTAATATACACCCCTTCTCTGAGCCCAATAATATGCACGACTTAGATAGACAATGCACTGAACCACATAACCAGAGGATTTTAGTGAGCCAGAATTTGTGGTTTCTTTAGTGTTCGATCAACCTAGCCTGTAACCACAGCTAAAAAAATAAATAAGTCAATAAATGAATAATAGCATTGCATAAACTCACCCTTTCTTTAACTATGAGAACAGACAGCTTGTCCACATCAGTCCAGTAAAATAATCCAACCACTGCTGATAGGTTGGTAAACTGCAATAAAAATTACTATATCTTGTCAGATTCCTTTAATTCGGTGATTCCCTGACTTTTGAAGCAAACAGTAATGTTAACATTGATTTATCAATAACAATAATAGTGGATAATGATAATAACATAAATTATGAAAATGATGCAAAAATAATGCAATAAAATTAGCCTATATCAGTGAGTAATGAATACTCATTTGAATGATAAAAATTTACTCACCTACTTGCAGTCATGTTTACAGAGAACAGTTTTTAGTTTACGCTAAATAGTTTTTTAATTGTGAAACTTCTCCTTAAGCAAATTATTTGAGTCTTTTTTTCTACCACTGAACTTTTTATCACCATAAGATCAACATTAGACATTTAGGAACAAACTCATAAACTGTATAAAGATGAATAAACCCAACAAGGAAATGCATCAAGGTGCATCTTCAAAACATGACTCCACTAAACCATCCTACAAATTATTATTGCATCATATACTCCTTCTGGTGAAGTCTACTTTTTAAAGTTATATACACACTACAAGTCATAAGATTTTGTAACACCCTGATTTTACCAGTTTCTTTTAAAAAACAAAAATAAAAAACAGTTTAAATCTAATAAGAATACATATGTAAGTAGTGAACTGCCAGGTGTTTATAAAGATAAGGTTACCAAAACTGAGGAATAGAGTAAAATTATACAATTAAGACTTTTTCCGGAAACAAAAGTGGGTTAACGACTCAAAGCTTTTCTGCAGTAATGGATGAATCGATGAATGCTTTGAAAGGTGGCGCTACCAATTTCTTCTTTTACCATCTTACCATTGTTTAAATATAAATTGCATAATGTCTTGTAAGCCCATGTGGGCTGGGCACAGTAATGTGCATGACACTCAAATAAACAAAATCAACCAATCAATCAAAACCTATAGGTGACCCAACTTTTTTTTAGTTACTTATAACCCCCTCTGGACTTTCTATGGAGACCTGCGAGGACAGCATTACAGTAGTCCAGTCTACTAAAGATAAATGCATGGACAAGTTTTTCATCATCCTGCTGAGTCATCAGTCTTACTCAATATGTTCTTTATTTGACAGGCTGACCATCTTAATGTGACTGCTCAAATTCAGGTCTGAGTCAATGACTACTCCCAGATTTGTGGCTTGGTTGTTGGTTTTCAACATCACTTTTGGAAGTAATGATTTTTAATCTTCCTTCCTTGGATCTAAACTATTATTTCAGTTTTGCTTGTTTTTGATCAGTGCATTTCATCAGTGTTTGGCTCTGACTACTGTAGATTTGTGTATCATCAACAAAATTATGGCAACATATTTAGTTATTTTTCATAATTTTAGCAAGTAGGAGCATGAAGATGTTGAACAGCAGTGGCCCCAAGATGGGGCCTTGGGGAACTCTGCAGGTGTTTTGTGTTCGCTCAAATTTATAGTTACTTATGAACACAGTAGTATGTGTATGGACAACACAGTAGTAAGGACAAGTAGTCCCTGTACCCTGCTTCACCCTCTACCACACAACTTCACATCAGAGTATTTCTCTGAAAAGCAAACAGCTGAGAATAAAATGTTTTTTTTTGCTCTTCCACAAAGCAAACACATTAGGTGATGCAACCACTTGTTGGAACCACCTTCCAGAAAAGAATGATAACTTTAAAACAATCTTTTTTCCCCATTTTTTTTTTCAGTCTGAATTTTAATTTGTGATTTTTTTTTATTATGTTTGTTTATTTGTAGGGCACGTTAAATGGCTCTGATTTGTTTGAAATGTGCTGTTTTAAGATGGACTGATGGATTGATTGTACATATGATTACTTCTGGCTCACAAAATGCTATGATGGTAAAGGCCAAATGACAAACTTCATGCCTGAAAGCAGCTACTCAAACCAGTGGGTGATGCCATGGTGACTACTTCCATTTTTTATGAACTATGCCAACAACCTATGCCAAACACCGCAGCTTTAATGGGTCTTCACTGCAGTTTATGTTCTATGCAAATTACCAACACCAATAGGGAAATTTTGGACTGGACCCTGTTGAACCTCGACTTGGTGGGACAGATTTGGGAAACAGGTAGTTGTTGCTGCTACCCAAAGTTTTGATATCACTTGTGAACCCTGTCAAAAAAGCATCATGTGGACAGAATGTTTTTAAGTGCATTGTGATTGTGAATGTTCTTTTGTCCTTTCTTTTTTTCCCCAAGGAACATAGGAGGTAAAACCTTATTCATTCGTACTTACCCTTATATGTGTCAGCTGTAAGATGCAGCTCACAGCCAGAATAGAAGTAAGAAAAAGAATGTGGGTTTCTTTAAAAGATTGATTCTTACTGAGTGAACAATGCAAAAGAAGAACTATGCACTTTACTCTGCTGCATCTGGTACATTGTGATTTCACCGCCTGCTCTGTCCCACTGCTCCCAATCCATTTTAACACTTACGCCTTCTTGCGGCCTCACATCCCCAGTGAGCACGCTCAGTGTGGGTTCTGTCAGAACCTCGAGGTGAACCTAGGATTAGTTTCAAACTTTGGCAAGAACTTCAGGCTGACATTTGATGATTTAAGGTTTATGCTGATCATCACAGATCACTGAATGCCAGGAACCGTCTAGTCAGAGCTGATATATTCATCACTGAAAGCAGGAGATGCACTCGGATGATACACTGCTTCTGGTTTCTGTCCCTGTCAAAAATGAACAGCGTGTAAGGACTCATCAAAATGTGTGAGGGCTTTCAACAGAAAAAAAATTGGCTCTTGACCTGGACTGCTGAGAAATGTCATACATCAGATTCTGCAGCTGTGACTTACAAAAGCGAACCAGCAGTAATGGATGAGTAAGGCCGTGGATTATAGAATAATTTGTCAAAAATCTGAGGCCTGATAATAAATGTACAATGACACATGGCTGCAGAGTGATTACCACATGTGGCATCTTCTGCAGAAGAGCAGATCAGTGTTAACATGCCCCATTCAGTGTGTTTTCTCATCAAATCCTAAACACAATTGGTTGCAAATAGAAATATTACTTCTTCTCAACTGCATTTTCCATTAGTACATGTTTCACTTTCTCTGATTGTCACTTGCTGAAAGCTGATCATTGACCTTGCAGCTGTCCAAAGGTGAGAAGGCGCTTGGCATGTTGTTCAGAAGGACCTCAGATCAATTGCTGATACAAAGATCAAACATTTTACTGACCTTCCTGCACTGAACAATCTCTTTCAGCACTACTTCACTAAGCATCAAGCCTCATGTGGCCTCCATGAAGTACACAGCAATCAAGGTGAAATTGAGGGGGTGGCGACAAACATCAGTTCACTTGTATTGACAGACTGGAAAAATGTGTGTACATGAGTGTTTGTGGGAAGGGTGATTTGGGATTTGCAGCATGCAATGTCAACAACCTTCAGGGTCAACAAAGTTCTTGGAGATGCTTTAATTTTGATTCACTTTTTGATTTTAATTTAGACTTTATGTTGATTTAAATTTTCAGGTCAAATATTCACGGCAATATTTGATCCAAATGAAAATAAAAAACAACGTAAAAACTAAAAAGGAAATTGTCTTTATTTTCTAAATAAACCTTAACTCAGTGGCTGTTTCTGTTGATAAAATTAAAATATGACTACAATCAGCGTTATTTTTCTAGTGACTTGATGTGTGTTAAATCTTCATCCACAAGAGGGAGACTTTGGCTACAATCAGCATCTTAGTTCAGTCAGGCACAGCTACTCCTCAAGACCTGTAGTCTGAAATGCACTCAGCAGGATTACACACATCATCGTCTTTTTGAGATTACTGGATGCAAAGTGGGGTTAAAGGTTAGAAAGACAAGTAGAATCAGGTTAGCAAGTGAGAGGTTGTTTGGAGGTCAAGTTTCACTTCCTTATATCCACAGACATCTGGAAAGTGTTCATTTTAAACTGTGAGCCAGCTTACCTGAAGCATTTGCTAAATGAGGTGGATGATGTCCTCTTTTATCTGAGCCTCCTGAAGGGAATGCACGCTTTCTCTTTAGCTAGTTGCTACTTCACCATCTCTCTGAAGCAGACCATGTATTTTGTTGTTTTAAACCCAAAAGAAATAGTTGCATTTTTATAAGTTTCATTCCTGGTCAGGAGGTCAATCCATCATGCAGAAAGTTGAGTGCAAAAACACAATGTACAGATTCAAGAACAGCACAAAGAAATGACATATTCTCACCTCACTGGGTTGTAAATAATATAATTTAGAAAGGTTATGACAAACCTATTGAATCCGTTTTTTCTTCTTCTACTCTTTTTTTTGTTGCTTTGTCTGGCTAAAGCTTACCATATAGAGCTTGTGTACTGATTGGTAGAAAAGAAAGGCATAGCATGTGCATCCAAAGCTGGTAACATGAAGTTTCTACTCAAGGGTCTATACTTTAAAATACTTGTTGAGCTCCTCATTAAGTCAAATGAGAATAAAAAACAGAATCTCTCAACTTTTGCAGTGATTTGGTGTTTGTTAACCCTTCATCCACAAGGGGGAGACTTTGACTAACAATCACCATAGTTCAGATGTTGTGAACACCTGAGCAGGAATTGTTCCAAATAATGTCAGAGCATCTCAGAAAGACTCCAGGGTCCCAAAATTCTTAGGAAAGCCAATTCAACTAAAGGTCTATCTGTATATGTATGAACCTAAAATGCACTATAACCTGTACAGGTGGCCTTATTTTGACTTTCCCTAAACTTTTGCATGCATATGTACAACTGTTCAGTACTTAGTGATTAACATGCTGTTCCTTAAACAAAAGGACTAAGTGTCTAAATCATGAATCGTCCACTAAATGTTCTGCTTCAAAGACAGATTATATTTACACTCATACTGTTCATATTTTGACATAATCAGACCAAGATGATACTTAACACATGACAAGTTATTGAGACATTGACATTTTGTGTTATTACACACCACGGTGGTATGAGTTGGTTCCAATAACTAGTTTAAATGATTCTACTTAAATGATTACTGATACATCAGTGCAGTGGTTTTTATACTAATCACATTTTCATGTTGCAGAGAGGAAACCTGTTTGGTGACATCAAACACACCATTTAGAAACTTTTGGCCTCTTATGAACAAATCTCAAAACAACAGCAGTGTATACATTTGTTAACTGGTCTGAACATCTTACCATGTTGGCTCTGCTCTCTCTTCTCTCCATGGTGACAGCTGATGGTATCAGAAGTGATCACAGTGCAAGCTCTGTGTGAGATGCTGTCCAATAATCTAATAGATGGTTTGCTCTGAGACACAAGTATGTGTCTGCTCAGCTGCTGTGGCCAACTGTCCCAAAATTAGTTTTTCATTCCATACTTTTTTTTCCTTCATGTCATACAGCATGCAGTATGTTTGGTCCATCTACTGAAAATGTGTATTTAACAAAAGGCATGCCCATAATTGATCTGTGGTCTAAAATGCAGCTACCATTGAAGCTGTTGACAAGTTGCAATTCTAAGAAAATATCCCAATGCTCAAAAAGTGCATTTAAATCAGTTTCATTTGGCAGAAGTGTTGCTCTGTTTCCTAGAATTGTTTTTTGCTCAAGGAGACATTTATGGGCACAGGTGGAAGCAGCATCTACACAACAGAACTATCAAGAGATCAAAAATCCAAGTCATGTGAACAGTTTTATTAATAACTTACACTTGATTTAACACCAATGTCCAGATTGAGCAGAATAAGAGAATCAGATCTTGGATTATCTAGATCTAAGATAAATTGATGGTTTTCTTTTTACTTTTTTCTCTTTCTAGTAAGTTAAACTTTTAGTTTTATACCAATGAACAATAAGACACCATTTCTTGAACACGATCATAGAAGAAGACATTAAATTGTGTTCTTCGTATGATCTTAAATGTTTAACTATAACAGAATTTCTCAATTTACATGGATGAAGCGGCCCAACATCTATGGTAGGATAGTCATTAAATGCCTTTTTTTTTTTTTTTTTTTTGTACTTGTTCTGCTCTTACCGAGCTTCATAAATCTTCCAGTTTTCTTTTCTATCTTTAAAAAGTTCTTTTTCCTCCTCAGTTCCAGTTATGATTACTTTCACCATTACTTGACCATGCACATGCAGTTAGGTTAACTGAATTCACTCCTGTTTGTTGTTTCTACATCTGGGTCTGGACATTGAATTTAGACTCCCCGTTTATTTATTCATTTTTAAACCCTTTAATGTTTGCCAGATCAAATTTATGAGTGATGAATCCTGTTATACAAGTCATATAATCCTACAATAAAAGTTGTAGATAGACGTTTTGCAGTTAGTTTTTTAAATTTGATTTAAAGGGGAAAAAAGCATTGATTTGAATTATTATCGCTTCCTGGAAAATAAAAGCAACAAAGCACATTTCATTGCTTTTTCTCCCTCAGTAAGGCCAATAAAGGAAAAAAAAAAATCTAATGAATATCCTTTACTTCACTTAAATATATTACTGACTGATAATTACTGAGTACCAACTTTCAAAGTATAAACAAGATAAAGTGGTGGTACACAGACAATCTGGTACCAAAGAAAGGAAAAACCAAACAAAACGCTGTTTTAGTGCCAGTTTGCATTTAAAAAACAAAACACAGAAATCTTCATGAAAATTTAACATTTTAATGAAAACTAAAACAGTGAACACTGGAGTCTTTTTTCTTTATTGACTATTACATTGTTTGGAATTTTAGGGTTATTATCATGCTTAAAAAAACATTGTGACATTTGTTAAATTCAACAATGAAATTAAATAAAATCAGACTGCTCACTTAAAAAATGCCAACCTTTAAGACATTTGAAAGAAATTCTATTGCCTCATATTTTTGGGGCACAAGAGATGGATAAAGAAATTAAAACGGAGGAGCAGATGAAAGCAAAAAAAAAAAAAAAAGATGCATCATCAAGCATATTTGAGATGACGCACAGAAAGAAAGCAAAACGATGATTTGCCCAAACAAATGATCGCTCACCACTAAATCCTGCAAAGACACGTCACCTTTGCTTATTTTGCTCTCCGAAACCGCCCCCCCTCAGGTGTTTCTGAACAACAACAAAAGCCCCCAAAATAAAACATTTCTAGGAGAGACGACAACAGCGTAGAGGAGCGACAGTTTTTAAGTCGAGCACAAACACCCAAGTCCAACATTTCCCATTACAGATGACCGATAACTGGATAAAGGAAGCAGCACTTTCGGCATTTGTTTTACCTTTGTTTTATTCTTTTTAAGATTACTCCTCTCAAACAGCATAACAATACGCTCAAAGCGTCATTCAGCTGCTACAGAAGTGACTTTACTAAAAACTCTTCTGAACTCGGCAGGATGTCAGGTAGCTGGTTATGACATCATCAGGTATGCCCCTCCCCCCTTCATCTGTGCATTTGCCATTCAGTAGCTGAATATCTGAGTAGTGTACCTTTGGCGAAAGCAGATCCAGAGTTGTTGAATTGCATGTTAACACCACAGTCCCCCTAAGAGCATGGTCAGCACACTACAAATAAAGAAAATATGAGGAACTGTAGATGCAATGTATTTCAATGCTCATCACTCCATCTCAGCTATCTGAAGAAATGCATTAAAATAATCTGTATAAAATCTGCTGGAAATAATAAAACAAATATATTAACATTGGTGCTATTGGTAGGGGGGTGGGGGGGCTACATCAGCATTAAAAAGAAAATCAACAGCTAATATATCTAAAGCTCAAAAATAAGTCATTTTGATTTACTTTATTATTTATTCAGTCTCATTCTACTTGTGCATCTATGGATAAATTAGGTTATAACTCAAAAATATAACATCTTTAAAACATGTTAAAATATCAGCTTGTTAAATGAGTTCAAATTATGTGCTACTTCAGACATTAATTAGACAATAGACTGGTATGGGTATACACCAGCAAACAGTTATCCGTCCCCATTCAAAGTGATTTTGGCTTTAGATCACACAGTTTTGAACAAAAGCCATGAAAACTAAAGAAAAGAAAAAAACACATTAAATGCTCATTGCTTTCAGCTGCGTCCATGTTGGTTAGAAAGGAAGAAATTTAGGATTGGCTGTAAGAAAATTTAAATTGCAAATGGTAAACTGGAAAAAAAAAAAAAAAGTAAATGGCACGGATATATGCTGGAAGCAGATTTCAAACAATCAAAATTGCTAAAAAAATAAAATTCTCCCCTCACACAGGCACCTGAACATAAAAAAGGGGGGGGGGGGGGGGGGGGTTGAAGTATATGGGGAATTTGCATATAATAGGAAGAACTTGCTACACACACAAACAAACAACATGCCACTCGCAACCTGGAAGCCTGCATCAGCATCCTTGAGGTGATTGCACATCCTGAGGGTGGGAGGGGGGAGGAAAGAGAGGGGAGGGGGATTAAAACTCTAAATGATCAGCAGGCTTTTCTGCCTCAACACACCAACAGTCAGTGACCCCCCCATCATTGATTAAACCATCCACTCAAGAACCTGTTTTTGGTTTGCAGGCTACAACACTAAATAAAAATTCTATCTGGATAAACGCATGTTCAGCCTTGTTGCTGCTTTAAGTGCTTCAAATAAAAAAAAGAAAAAAAAAGGAGGAGCCTTAGGGTGGGAGGACACTTGGATTTTCTCGTACCAGGACCATCCTCTTAAAAACTTTTTTTTTTTTTTTTTAGTATTCATTGTAAGACTACAGTAACATCACACATTTCAGTCACCCTGTTTACATTTAGAAGCCTACAGATGCATCGATGTCTATCGACAATACTTTCAGCCTGAATCACTGTCATTTACCCGATTGTATCTGGATTATGTGCAATTAGACGTTACATTAAGGTTTTGTGTAACTTTCTGCCAGATTAAAAATCAATTTCCAAAAACTCATTTAGGGGGCAGCATCAGATGATACACTACATAAAGGACAAACCACAGCATTTTAATGGCCAGAGAGCTGATGGCAACTGGATATGGAAGTTAAACATATAGACAACTTGTACTAGTGGTGGGGGGAAGGAAAAAGAATAAAGAAGAAAGAATTGGCTGCAGTTACAGGTTTCCCTTTCTGCATACAAGTACAAGCTGCCTGCATGAGACACAGTGGTATGAAGCGTATGGAGAGCACAGATTAAAGTTACCCCGTAGAAACACCACTGATGTTACACATTACTAAAAATCAAGAGGTGCTTCCCTTTGAACACATGACAGAGGAAATAAACCAGCAAATACTGTAAGGTTACAGTCAAGGATGCACAGAAAATAGCACGTGGAGCAATGTGCTTTCCCACACAGGAAATTCAACGGAAAAATAAATACAAAAATAAAACTTGTGATAAGCCCAAAACGATCATTGACAGTTTTCCTTAAAAAAAAAAAAAAAAAAAAAAAAGTTATTTGGTGTGTTGTCACATCATTAGACTATATAGCAGGACTCCAATTCAGCATTTCCAATGTTAGAACATTACACGTGGGGCCATTTGGCAATAACAATATCGAACATAGTCATGGCTTTATCAACACTACCTGAGTTACATTTAATAATTCTGTATTTAGAAACTTTTTTTCTGAGGAGTAACAGCCCAGAGCCATTCTTTCAAGGAGTATTTTTTTTTTAGTCAGTACATATAGATTTCTTTACTATTTAAGATAAAGGTCATTCGTTTACATAAAGTGCCATTAATCCACACATAAACCAAATCATATTTTCTAGAGAAATGAAACTTAAACAATTCCTTTGTGATGCTGAACAAATCAATCCTGATTTGGAGATGGTGATTAAAGTGATGTCACAGCTGACCAATTAGCAGTTAGAAAATTTGGGCTTCCTAGAAATCCCTCCACTCAATTACACCTTTCAACATGAACTCTTTTAGACAGAAAAAAAACAAACAAACAAAAACAATAATTTGTACAACAAGTTGAAGATGCACTTTTAAAGTTTTTGAATAAACTGAACTGCAGGCTACACCATGGTTTTGGGTGATAATTTTGTTGTTCAACATAACCCATTTGACATGGTGTTATTGCACACTGGTTTGCAAATGTAAAAAACAGTAAAACACAATTTAACTCATCTTCACATTTCTAGACAGTCCGAAAAAGTGACTAGTTGGGGAACCTAGATTAGTATTGCAACTGTGTTACTGTTATGTTTGTGAGTTGAATAGTGACCTCTGACTCATTTCCACCAGTAAACATGCAGGAAAAAAAACAAAACAAAAAAAACAATGCCATAAGGCGGAAAAGTAAAGACAAAATGCTGATTTAGAAACAAAAAAAGTTTTAAAATGCATTACATGTTCCTTTAAGAGGAACTGAACAAACAAAAATGCAGGCAAAATAATGAAAGAGACATCCTGAGTGTTGCTGTTAAAGAGCACAAAACACAGAACATCCTATTAAAGTCTCAGTTTCCCACCCAGTTTAACTATTCCTGTCAATTCATATAAATCCAAAAAGGTGTGTGAACTTGAATTTAAGGACCATCTGATGATCTAATGACCATCTGCATGAAATGAATAAAACAAAAATACTATATGAAGTGTTTCTGGATTAACAGAGACCTAATATCAAAAGCTTTAGCACACTAATGTGCAATGACATGAAGAGGCGTCACTTTCCTTCAAGCTGAGCACTTGAGTACCTGTGCCCGTGGTCATACAGTGATGACAATAACACTTGTGTTAGATCGGCTTAAACATAAAACAACGGTAATATTTATAATTTCTGGGCTTTGGGTTTCCCCTAACGGATTTAAGACAAGATTCTCCCTTCCTGGTTGGGCTTAATGAGCATCCACTACAATTTTAGCAGGATTCCTGTTATTTCTGTTAGAACACTGTTATTCCACAATTTTAAAAGGCATTCTCAGAGAGTGTCTTCTTTCATCGGCGATGAATTCAAGCTTGCCCACAGATGTGTATGTATAACATCTAACATATCTACAACAAACTCATTTGAATGCGTGAAGAAAGAAAATGACTGAGGCATCCCATAGCCAGACTGAAGGCTGCCGCAGTTCAACAGGATAAAGGCTTGAAGGAGGTGCAGTCCAACACACCTTCCTTTTGTTGAACTCCCGAACATTATCCCTTAAAGAGCCATGAGACAAATGACTGCCACAGCCCAAGGTTGCATGAGTCAATTTGTCATGTTGAAGAGGCACCAATCAACTTCTTTAATGTCCATCCAGAATGTGTGTTTGTCTGATGCCCCATTAAAAGGTTGGTTATTACACCCAAGATTCCAAGGAAAAATCATGCTTAACTATCAGTGTTTTCACAGTTGTCACTTTATCTATCCAACAGGATTTGTTTTTTTTTTTTTTGTTTTTTTTGTTTTTTTTTT